>NC_132873.1:25045439-25358939 GCF_048164855.1 Canis lupus baileyi | reverse complement strand
GGGAAATTAGAGTACCCTGTGAAGGCAGTGAGAGCCACTTGGTAGCAGTCCTGCTGGACAGCTTTGAGAGACTATTTTCTCTATTCTTGCAAGGAAAATAATGGCTTAAGGGCATAGAAATAACAAATTAGGAGCCGTCTGTAAATGTCCATCCATGCTTTCACATGCAGTTGGATAGGAGAATTTTAAATGGAAATGGTAAAGAAATGAAACCGTTTTGAACTAGATATCTCCCCAAAGAATCTTAACATTTTCAGTGATTCTGAGAATTGTGGTCTTTCCTGGAGAGTTTTATTGGCAATAATAAGTTGTCTTCTACTTTAGCATAAAGCAAATGTCATAAATGACCAGGTCAGTGAATGGTAACTTTAAATATATACCTAGTGCATATATTTGCATTTGTTCAGGGTTTAGGGGGGAACAGATTTAGCATTTACTTACTACATAGCTAGAGCATAAACTTTGTCAGTGTTTGGCTGAAACACGTGTCATGGTTAGCATTATGTTTAATAGAATAATTCTACTTGTAGTTATGCTTTATTCATTAGTTTAAAGTAGAAGAATGTTAAAAAAAATTAAGCAGAATATTACCCAAAATTGCTTGTAAGAATCTGCGGGTCTTTTTTTTTTTCCCCCCCAGCTTCCAGAAATGTTGCATGGTGATGGTGACAATGAAGAACATGGCTTTTGTCCAGTGGGGCAATTCATTCTTCAGAATTTAGGATTGCTGTTTGGATTTGCCATTATGCTGGTGATTGCCCTCTATGAAGACAAAATTGTGTTTGACCTCCAGTTTTAACCATTCCCAGTAATCATTGTGGATTACGAGAATGTTACCATGCAGCTTTGCATCTGTTCCTAGTACTGTATGCACATTGCTCAAAGAAAAGTCGGTGGCTTGCACTACTTACAAGTTCCATAGGTTTGAGCCTAACCACAAAAGACTGGTGCTCAGTACTGCTTTTCCCTGTGCGAAAGGGATCTTTTAACGATATAAAGCTTGTGATAAAGAAAGGAGAAAAATGGGACTCCATGAACCAATGTTGGTATAGGTTTGATTCAGACTTTTAAAAAAAAAAAAAATCATATGAAACACTAAAGTAGTCTCTTTGGTAGTAGAAACTTCTGTGGCTATGCAGAAATAGAAATTGAACCAAAAAAATCACTTAAACTTTAAAAATATTTTAAATGGACTTGGGGCAGACTTTTCTTTGTGCTAAAAATGAATTGTAGTGTCCTTGAATCCAGTTACATACATACCTAAGGTAATGGGGATCAACTCGATACAATTTTGAAACTGCATAAAGTAGGCTGTAGGAACTAGAGGAAAGCTCAGGCTGCGTTAGCGTATGAACTTAGCGTTGGGAAAAGCCCTATTCTTGAATCTAGAGTTACTATTTTTGTATATATTGGCATAGTGTTTAAACTTGCAGCCTAAACTACTGAACTTTGTGATTGTATGTTTGTGTGAGCTTCAGTTTAATGAAAGGTTCTTTGTATTAATATTATACTTGGTGTTTGGGTGTTTTGTTTTGTTTTTTCTTTCAAACTTCAATTTTGTTTTTGTTTGGGGATTTTTGGTGGGGGCAGGGAGTTTGCAGCATGTGGTAAAATGTTTTTGTTTTTTGTTTTTTGTTTTTTTCGTTAAAAATGTAATAACCCTCTAGGAGATACCAGAAAATAGAAGAACCCAAACATGGTCTAAATATTCAGTTTTCCTATATTAACAGTACTAACTAGTTATTTGGGAAATTTAAGTTCTGAACGTAATGCATTGCTTTACCGGCCTGGTTCTGGAACCTAGAACACACGCCGTGACCGGCAGGAACCCAGGTTTACCACGTCCACAATCGGTTAGAAAGGGTTATGAGGATAATCCCCATGGATGCCATGGTGTCCCGGTCCCAGGTGACTTGGAAGAGACACTTAGTAATGCAGCTGAAACCGCTTGATCCTTCTGTGCCAAGATACGCTGCTGGTGCCTGATGGGGACTGGTCCGGAGAGGTGCCCTGCTCCACCACAATCGGGTGACTTGTGAGAAGTGCAAGCCATGTTGATCCTGCATTTTGGCCTAATAATTTGTAGTTTACTAGTCATACTGCATGTAGCTTTCTGTTTACATCTGGTGCCACATGGTCTTCATTTATGCCAGGTAAACTGTATTTGAACTCTGTGCAGGCAGCTTTGTTTTAATCTGCTTGGCTACCAATGCAGCTGCTTTAAAAATCGTAACGTTCAAATATTTAAGAGCCAAACTCCTTCCATTCCATTTAGAGTGTTTGCATTTCGCCCTCCTTCTCTCCTCAACTCCTTTCCTCTTACTTCATGAACTTTAAACAAAAAAATAAAACTTTGAGAGCAGCACATGTATCCAGGTAGTAAGAGTATTGCCAGTGTTTCTTCTTTATGCTGTAAGTAAGGAAGCTTAGGTGTTATTGCCTTGATTTATGCCTGAATTTGAAAAATTATTCCTGGCTTTCTCCAAGGCCTCCTGTAATAAGTAGAGGTTGGTTTGTTTTTGTTTTTTTCCACATAGAATATTTTCCGCATTGGGCACTGACTTAGCACAGTCCTCATCTCATTGCTTGGCCCTTCAAGCAACCTAGCTAAAAGGTGCTGATATTTTATTTAGTACTGCCAACTTGGAGTGATTAAAATATCTTGCTTTCTGAACCAAGATATATTTATAGTTCTTTTTTGCATTTTTATACCCAAGGAGGTTTCTGCATTCCAGCATTAAATCTGCTTAATTTTAAGACTTTTATGAAAAAGCAACAGTTGGAATATACTCCCAGTCTTAAAGGTCTGGTTTAAAGCAAACAAGTTCTGCTGAAGTATATTTAAAGTTTTATATTCTCTCAAAAGTGGTATTATCTTCATCTGCTAGATTTTTTTAACCTATTAAGAGGGCTGTAACAGTTGCTGCTAGTATTTTGTTAGGGTTCCACCATCATTTAGTTTCCACATCATTCTAATGTATAGTTTCAAGTCTTACTAGACAATCTGAATTCCACTACATTTCTGTTTGGCTCCAACATTCCATTTAGCTTGACCAGTCTAATTTAACACGTGTGTGTTGGAGGTCATTAATGTTACTTGTACAATGCTGTCACTGTGTGACATCCATATGAATTTTGGTGTATATCACATTGCATTCAATCAGCTGTGATTATGCGTAGAAATACTATAGTAACTAGATGCAGTGTGAATTTTTTCCATTAACAGTCAGTGGCTTAAATATGATTATGGTCCTGCAAGGTGATACTTGCTAAAATATCTAAACTTTTGTTTGTTTGTAACTGAATCATTTTTTAAAAATTCATAAAGCTGGAAATGATCAAATGCTGTTTTTTTTTTTCATTGTCAACAGTGGTGTGTCATTTTATGTATGTTCCTAATGCTTATGGAACTCTCCCAAAATAAAGTTATTCAGAAAGAGTAAATGTACCAGTGTGTTTTATTTCAGAACATTTCCTTACACTGAAGTAGGAGTCATTTTAAATCTAGGTTGCATTTGCACATAAAATTATAAGTACAGCTTTAGTGAAATTGACTTAAACCCAAGTGTTTATACTTACTACTCAACCAACCATCTAACAAGAAAACGGTAACAGGGAAATGGTATCTTCTAATTACGAATTAAGTTGACATAATAATGCTACACCCCGTCCAATCCAGTGCTCCATGGGTTGATCAGAGGGAAGAGTCATGGCAATAACAAAATTTGTAGAATGGCCAGTGGTGGATAATGTTCCTCTCCGCTCACTTGTCTTATACAGTGGAGCAACATAGCTTGGTCGTTCTGGTATGTCTGCCCTCTTACAGGGCTTTAGCCACATCTGGAAGAAAGTGCAGAAAACTTATTTAGGTCAAGGTCATTACATTTATATTTGAACCTAATAGGATATTCAAGTTCTATGTCAGCAAATTATGAGACACACACAGAGGGAGAAGCAGGCTCCTCGCAGGGAGCCCGATGTGGGACTGGATCCTGGATCCAGAGATCACTCCCTGAGCCGAAGGCAGACGCTCAACTGCTGAGCCACCTGGGCATCCCAATATCAGCAAATTTCTGTGGCCCAAATAGATTTTACTTTTTTGTAAGCAATTGCTGCCATTGTTCAAAACATTTGTAATTGTTTTAGCTCTTTTAAAAGTTGAAATATAATTGTTTATATTAGTTTCAGGTGTACAACATGATTCGACAATTCCGTGCATCACTCCACTCACCAAGTGTACTCCCCAAATGTCACCAAATATCATTACTGCGATCTTACTATATTCCCTATATTGTACTTTGCATCTGCGTACTCATTATATAATGCAAGTTTATACTTCTTAACCCCCCTTATCTATTCCATCTACCCTCTCCCTGACCCCCCATGTCCCCTGTAGCAACCACCGATTTGCTCTTTTAAGAGTCTGGGGGTTTTTGGTCTGAGTTTCTCTGTTCATTTGTTTTGTTTCACTCCACATGAGTGAAATCATAAGCCATTTCTTTTTCTGACTTCTTTCACTTACCATGATACCCCCTAGGTCCATCCATGTTGTTGTAAATGGCAAGATTTCATTCTTCTATGGCTGAATAATTCTATGCAATATTATATATAATATATGCATATATATCCACATCTTTATTCAGTCGTCTGTCAATAGAACTTGGTATGCTTCCTTGACTGTTGTAAATAACTGCAATAATCATATCTTTTCTATTAGTGTTTTTATCTTTGAGTAAATACCCAGGAGTGGAATTACTGGATCACAGGGTATTTCTATTTTTAATTTTTTGAGGAGCCTCCATACTGTTTTGCACAGTGGCTGCATCACTTTGCATTCCCACCAACAGTGCACGAGGGGTCCTTTTTCTCCACATCCTCGCCAACACTTGCTATTTCTTGTTTTGTTTGTTGTTGTTTTTGATTCTAGCAATTTGGACAAGTGTCAGGTGATAACCTCGTTGTGGTTTTCCTTTGCATTTCCACAATGATCAGTGAGAGCATCCTTTCATGTTTCTGTTTACCATGTGTAGGTGGTCTTGGGCAGAGGACCTGAGCAGACAGTTTTCCAATTTAATTGGTTATTTGCTCTTGAGTTATATGTTCTTTATACACTTTGGATATTAACCCCTTATTGGATACAATCGTTTGCAAATATCTCCCCCCCCCCATTCAATAGGCTGCCTTTTTGTTTTGATGGTTTTATGCAAAACCTTTTTATTTTATTGCAGTCCCAATAGTTTGTTTCCCTTGCCTCAGGAGACCTATCTAGAAAAATGGTGTAAACCCAATGCTAACAAGATTACTGCCTATATTTTCTTTTAGGCATTTTATGGTTTCAGGTCCTGTATTTTGGTCTTCAATCCATTTTGAATTTATTTTTGTGTATGGTGTAAGAAAATGGTCTGGTTTCATTCTTTTGCATGTAAGCTGTCCAGTTTAACCAGCACCATTTGTTGAAGACACAGTCTTTTCCCCATTGGATGTTCTTGCCTCCTTCATGGTAGATTAATTAGTCATGTAAGTTTGGGTTTATTCCTGGGTTCTCTATTCTGTTCAGTTGATCTATGTGTATTTGTGCCAGTACCACACTATTTTGATTAGGTGGCTTTGTGTATACCTCACAATCTGGAATTGTGATATCTTCAGCTTTGTTCTTTTTTTCTCAGGATTGCTTTGGTATTCAGGATGTTTTATGGTTCCATACAAATTTTGCTATTTGTTCTAGTTCCGTGAACAAAGCTGTTGGTATTTTGATAGGGATTACATAAAATCTATAGGTCTCTTTGGGTCGTATGGACATTTTAACTATTAATTCTTCTGATCCATGAGTATAGAATATCTTTCTGTTTGTGTTGTTTTCAATTTCTCTCATCAATGGGTTATAGTTTTCACAGTACAGGTCTTTCACCTCCTTGGGTAAGTTTATTCATAGGCATTTTTAGTGCATAATGTTATCCATGTATTCTTCACCTCTTCACCATACTTTTCTGGGGATGATTTTTTCACTGTTTACATTAAAAACAGCAACAAAATCGTACATACTTTTAAAGAGAACCACCACCATTGATAATCATGTCACTGTATGTATTTAATAAAGGTCAATCTCAAAAAATCTGAAAGGATTTTTGTCAGTGATTTCAGAACTTAGGTCACCTCCCCATTTTAGGTGACTATTTTAAAGGGGGCTATTACATATATTGTGCTGTTTATAACCTAGTTGCTTTCCTTTATAACTACAGTAAACCCATTTTATTTTTAGAAAGTCATTAGCCAAGTTCCTAAAGTATTAAGCACTGTTAAACCTAACCAATCTAAAAAAAAAAAAAAAAAAAAGATTGACAAGTTGTTCTGAATATGAGAGTGAAGAGCAAACTGATCATAATGATGAAATAGTGTTTTGTTTTAAAATCTAATTGAAATTCTTTTTTAACTAATAGCAATTCTTTAGGGGATAATGGCTTGACAGCCCTGCTGTTCAGAGCCCTCTTTTAGGTTTCTCAGGTCAAAATAAATTGTATGAAGGAGTTAATAGGGATGCTAGGCTGTGTTTCTCCCCCATTACTGTGGAATCCATAAAGCAGTTTTTCAGACAGAGTTACATATACGGACTCAACAATACTTAAGCTGAGTGTATTTCATTTTAGCCAAGAACACATTTTCTTAATGAGAATTCTTTTCACTGACTTCAAGAGAATCATCCACTTATAAATCCCTTGTATTCATTGCAATCTACCTTAAAAGAGTTTCCATGTAATAGAAGTTCTATCCCAATCAACTCCTAAAATCGTAAACGATTGCCCTGTGACTTTGAATCTGGATCTCCTATTTAAAACTCTGTCCATACATAGTATCTTAGCATATAGGGCAGGTTTCTTGCAACTGGCTCTTGGCTGATCCCTCAGTGTACCTGTTAGGATTTCTGCCCGTCTGAGCTGCTCCCAGTGTCCCACAGTACATGTAAATCCACAGCCTATTTTCATCACACCATCCCAGACTGGCCTTTCCAAGTGTGTGGAAATCTATCTAGTCATTTCCTCATGATGCAGTAACAGATGGAAACCGTATCTTCCATGGGTTAGCTGGCCCATGCTGAAGATAGGTTCCTAGGAAACAGAAGCTTGTATGTGGATGGTTTTCATAGAGCAATCTCTATAAGCATCATTTTTAGGTCAAGGTAGATGTAAGAAATATAATTTCTTTTCTTTTTCTAAGAAATACAATTTTTGTGTATGTATGCACATATGGATACATAGATACAGTCAATTCTCATTCTTCCTGGATTCTGTATTTGCAAATCTGCTTTATGGTCCTTTATAGCATGTTCAGAGCCTCAAAAAATGTGAGTCACCAAACAAGCACGATTCCCAGCTGAGGTTGAACCTGGTCACATTCTGCTTTTCTATTTCAACTCCTACAAATAAATGTAAGCACATTTCCTTTTGATGAGTTATTTAATACCAAGTTTTTGGCATTTTTTTTGGTTGTTGTTGTTAGTGGGTTCCCTGTTTAAAACGGCTCCTAAGTGTAGTGCTCAGGTGCTATCTAGTGTTCCTGAGTGCGCGAAGGCCGTGATGAGTCTTAGGGAGAAAATACTATAGGGTTCGTTCAGGCGAGAGTTGCAGAGCCATCCATGAGGTTCGATGTTCATTAGTCAAAAGTAAGGCATTTTTAAATGAAACATAAAACAAGATTATGTGTTGATCAGTTAACCGTAATGTGAGCAGAGGATCGTGGAAACTTAATCTTATATTTCTCCTAGGAGCTGTGGTTCAGTATTGGCTAATTCAGTGCTCAGGAGGAAATTGATAAAACAGAAGTGCTGTGAATGAGAATTGACGGTATGTATTAGTGTGTGTGTGTGTGTGTGTGTGTGTGTGTGTGTGTGTGTGTTAGTACCCCGATCGCTTCCACAGATCAAATACTAACCACAGGCATCGTATCATAAAGAATTTTGGGATGTGATTCTGCAAGTTTCTTGATCTTTCTATTCCAGGAAGCTCCATCCAGAAATAATCCATGAATGAAAACCCCTAAATACAAAAGAAGCAGGTTAATACAACGGTTTAAACATGCATATTGATCAAATTCTGAATCTGAAATTCCTGTGAGTGCTCTGCAGATGATACCAAGGTCGACTGCAGCCTCGACTTGTACTAAAGTAAAAGCAGTATTCTGAGTGCTTCGTCTTAACATACATAAGCCTATCTAGGCTTTGCCTCGTTAATTCAATAGTAAGATTAGATGTGGAAGATAAAAGAGAAATGGAATTTTAGTCTGTGGGAAGTTCTCAGTTTAGGTGAACGGTATCAGATTTATATGTTTTTTTTGTTTGTTTTGCCTTTTTTTTTTTTTTTTTTTAGTAGTATCAGATTTATATGTTTAGTTGCCCAGTGATCATAATGTCAGGGGCCATGAAAGCTGCAAGAAAAGTTCTTAATGTAGCTGTAGGGATCCAGTGGCTTCTAGGCAGCATGTAAAGAAAATACTCTTCCGCAGATCTTGAATGTCATGAAAGGTAATTCTCTCTTCCCCTTCTAGAATTTATTCTCACTCCCAGATCTCTCCTTAGTCTGGAGAGAATACATGAATAAACCTCCCCGCCCCGGAATGTAATGTCATACACTAACCACGGAAGGAGAACACAAATTTGGAAATCACTGCAACTCTGATCGGTGCTCTGTCCTTCTGTAGAAAGCCTCGGGAACTGAATATAGGTGTAGGCCCACGAAGACACTCACTGTAACGGTTGCACAGACGCGAAGAGAAGCAGTGTGGAACTTAGAAAGACCTAGGTCTTAGCTCCTAATACTCTGTGTGACCCTGAGCAAGTCATTTGACTTTAGACCTGTTTGGTCCTCTGAGAACAACTGGAAAACTTTTGTAAAACGATGCCTACTTTGTCTACCTTGTAGAGTTGTTAGAATCAAATCAGCTAATACTTGCAAAAGCACTTTGTCAAGTAGTATATAAAAATCCACATGGGCCGTGCTGTCCAGTAGGACTCTGTGTACTGATAGAAATATTCTGTATCTGTGCTTTCCAATATGGTAGCCGCTGCCTATTAGAGACCTGAAACCTGGTGAGTGTGACCGAGGGGCTGAATTTTAAATGTTTTAAAAAGATTTATTTGTTTGCGAGAAAGAGCACAAATGGGGTGAGGGGCAGAGGGAGAAGCAGACTCCCTGCTGAGCAGGGAGCCCGCTGTGGGGCTCGATCCCAGGATCATGATCTGAGCCAAAGGCAGCCGCTTAACCAACCGAGCCACCCAGGCGTCCCTGAATTTTAAATTTAATTATAGTTTAATTTTAAATGCCACATGTGAATAATCCAGTGCTGGATGTTGGCAGGTAGGGGTGGGGGTAATGGGAAGACTTTCTCCTCTCTAGGGTTTGTTGTTTTTTTTTTTTAAGACTTTATTTATTCATGAGAGATAAAGAGATGCAGACATACGTAGAGGGAAAAGTAGGCTCCCTGTGGGGAGCCCGATGTGGGACCCGATCCTAGGACTCTGGGGTCGCGACCTGAGCCAAAGGCAGACTCTCAGCCACTGAGCCACCCAGGCGCCCCTCTCCTCTCTAGGTTTTAACTGATGGAAAGAATCGCTGGAATAAAATAATCAGTTTTACTAACTGGCAAAGCACTTGTCCAGTAGCTGTTCAAGTATTACTCTGGTAAAACTGAATTGCAAAGTGCACCCTGGGCCTGGAGCAGTGTTGGGGGTGGACCGGCCTGAGGCAGGGATACCACATCCTACGGACTGTTTCCAGCCAGATCTAAGGCCTGCGGGGCAGCCACAATAATAGACGGGAATAGGGAACTAGAGGACTCCAGCCAGGTCCGGGAGAGCCCTTTCACACCCTGCAAGCATAGCCCAGTACATCGCCGGTTCTAACCAACCAGATTATCTATTCCTCCACTGGGGAAGAAAATGTCAGAAAAAGTAAAGAGTTCTTTCCAACATTTAAGGAAACTGGCAATAAGGATAAAATCTCCTCCAACCCAGCAACAATTGTATAGGAAATATGGGGGTATATAAACATGTTTTTCTTTCTGATGGTCAATACAGGCCACGTGGAAGACACAAGATCTAAAAGGACAGGTAGGGGGATCCCTGGGTGGCGCAGCGGTTTGGCGCCTGCCTTTGGCCCAGGGCGCGATCCTGGAGACCCGGGATCGAATCCCACATCGGGCTCCCGGTGCATGGAGCCTGCTTCTCCCTCTGCCTGTGTCTCTGCCTCTCTCTCTCTCTGTGACTATCATAAATAAATAAAAATTGAAAAAAAAATTTAAAAAAAAATAAAATAAAATAAAATAAAATAAAAGGACAGGTAGGTATTAACTGGGTCTCGCTTCAGAGCTGCTGCTGCTCCGAGTCACACGCGGTGGTGTGCGAGGTGTGGTCAGCAAATGGTGTCAGCTCTTCACCATTCTCTGCCTCCCTGCTGTGTAATGCCCCTCACTGGGGGCTCTGAGGCCCCCATTAGTACTAATAATTCAGGTAAGAGGCATCTTAGCAAGTAAGTACAGCTAGAATGTAGGATTCCAAATCTATGCGGATTTACAGCAACATTGTGGTCACTTTACCAGTCCTTTAAGAGTGACCTGTTTCATCAAGTAATTTAATCTTAGGTAAATAAAGCTGACTTCTTTGGGAGCCCCAGAATCCAGAAACAGGCACACACTAAAGTGTGTACAAAGGAGACAGGCCAATGGAATGGTAGAGGTAACGGCAGGGAAAAAGTAGTCTAGCCCGAGCTTTCCCAGGTGGATTCTGGGTTCCTCCCATGAGGGTCACATGAAAAAGTTGTTCCTTGGGACTTTTCCTAAAGAACTGATGGCTACTCTTTACTGCATAATCTTGGAACACTAAATGGTCCTTATTGATCTTTAAGTTCTACTTTATCCCTGCTCCACTGTTTTCAAGATAATTTTGGATTTTAATATGTGTAGACCTTGAATGAAAGCAGTTGTGGGTTAAATTAGTAAATCACCATAGAAAGAAATACCAACGATTGGCAATTCAGTAGTTTGATCTTAAATATTAACTAGTTTATAAACTTCAGGCAATGCTTTTAGAGATTCAATTTTTTTTAGCTGAGTTCAAAAACCTTAATTCTGAGGTATATCAATACTACCTAACCTTCAATCCAAATGCCATCTTCCCTGCCTTTTACCCTAATAATGTAAGAATCAACCACAGCTTCATCAAGAAACTTTCCTTGAGAAATGTGATAATGTCTTCAAACTTGTACTTTTACAAAAATACTCGGCAGGCCTTAGAGAAAGCAGCTAGTGAAGCATAAGAGCCAGATGGCGTGGGGTTTGGTCAACTCTGCCCATTGCTGGCTGTGAGACGTTGGGCAGGTTAGTTAACTTTCCTGAGCCTTAGTTTCCACCTGTGTATAATGGGGGTGGGGGGGGGGCGGGTATTTGCAGTATCTGCCTAGGGTTATTGTGAAGATTACATGTGAAGGGCTGGGCAGTTTCTAGAACCTAGCAGGCATACAGAGCAACTCCATAGCCCTCCTCTGATTTCCTTTTACCCAATTTAAATACTCCTTTCCCCACTTCCTAAATACTTAGTTTGAACCAAATTATTTATCCTTCTCAGTATACTGCTAATCTATATTTTGACTTCTATTATTTCAATAAACATCTATTTATTGGTATCTTTTACAGCATGTATTATAGTGAGCTGTACAGAGAATGTATTGTTTTAAAGGCTGATATAATTGAAGGAACAATAAACTAAACAACTTAGCAGTTTGTTACATGCCCTTTGGGCATTCGACGATATAACCATTCTGAGTGTGTTACGAATAAGAGCAACAGTCCGAGGATTAAGTCCTTGGAAACTCCAAGTTTTAGAGGAAGAAAAGCTAGCACAGAAGCATGAATGGTGTCCAGTGAGAGAAACAAAGGGAGAAGGATGGCCCTAGAAGGAGAGCATGGTCAGCTGGTAAAAACCACTGAGGGTTTAAGATGAACTGAATTCATGAGATTTGTCGATATGGAAGTCATTACTAACTCCTAAGTGAAGAGCCTCAGTTGATTGGAGAGGATGAGAGGTAGATGGGAACTAGGAAGTGAGAACCTGAAGACGTGTGAAGACCATTCTTTGGAGAAATCTGCAACAAAAAGGAGAGAGACATGGGGCAGTAGCTGAGGGGATGTGGATGTGAGGACAGAATTCGTTGTCGATTTGTTTTTTAAGATGACAGATTGTAAAGTATGTTGCATGTAGATAGGAATTCCTTTCCCTCAACTACGTGAAAGTAACACACATGATCATTAAAACATGATCGTTTCACTCGTTGACACCTGAACAAAATAAGCAAGACTGTTAGGTCTGTTCAGTACCTGGATACCCCCAACTCATTCTCTCACCGCACTCACCATCTTCTGGAGCATACTTATACTCTTTGTCTTCCATCACTTCATAGTCAAACCCAAGGAGATCAATGGGGATGGTGTATTTCCTGGCATAGTTCTGCTGGGCACCGGTCAGGAAGGCTTGTGTGAAGAAGAAGCCAGAAAGCCAGAAGACTGGAGGAGGCCCCACCTCATACCATTGCTACAGTGGCAAAGCACACATGTTCTAAGGCTAGAGCATTTCAACTTTGAATACAACACTGCTTAATAAAATTTATCCCCCAAAACTTCCCCTATCATCTTTTAGGTAGACTAATAGAGGAGCTATCACTAAGAGGAATAAAAAGCTATACTGTCAAGATTTTTAAAAAGATATTATTCAGTGTTTGTTCTGACTTCAGTTTCATAGTCCCTCTACCAGCTAGGGTATCACAGTGTGGGTTAATACAGAAGTAAATGTCTTTATCCATCCCCAGTGGTTCCTTCCAAAAAGCTCCATACAATATACATTGTTGCACAATATATCATGTTACATGGTTGGATAGAATAGATCCTATAACATCTGGGATTGGGCTATTTTTCCCATTTTTTTTTCTATCATTAGTGCCCAGTAGAATATTCCTTGGAGGTTTTCCCACCTACTTTACCAAAATACAATGGAATCCAATATATGGAAATACATTATTACACAAGGAATTTCCAAAAGAAACAAGGTAGTGAGAACTTCAAATTTTTATAAATATCAAGATATCCACATGATTCTATTTATATCAGACCTTAATAAGCTAATTGAGTACTGACTTTAAATAGTATAGTATAGAAGCCAAATGAATTTGAAGAACTTTCCCCTGTTGGAGTCCAAAGTAGAGCCTTCATCTTTCAAGAACAATCTTAATCCTTTAGTATCAACTCTAGTATAACAGAAGGCCTGTGTTGAGTCATTTTATCCCCGCAGAAATTTTCTCACAGGCAGTTTTTGATGCAGTATGTACCGTATCTAGGAAATTAATACTTCTGATGAATACAAGTAATAACATAGTTAAGCACTAGTCTTGCCAGATAATTAGGAGACAGGCTTCTGCTCACTCCACATTTCCAAGGCAATTAGTTAGTCATTGAGATTAGTATTGTCTTGGACTTGAACAGCAGTCGAGTGACTCCATGACCTGGAAGAGTACTGGACGAGGAAGAGAGAAGACTCCTTGCTACTAGCTTGCCTGGTTTTCTAAGGTGCTCTGCTCTAGGAATCCGTTGTAATGCTTAGCATTTAATGGAAAAGTCAACATAGCCAGTTCTTTTCTCTAAGTGTCACTAACTTGAGCGTCTAAGTTTACTGAACATAAACACTTGCTCCTAAAGGAATGTACAGAGATTCTATTTCCAATACTAGTATTTTGACAGTTGAGTGTTAACAGTTACACAAATTATACGCAATACTGAGTGGCAGGATGCACAGAAAAACTAGAGAGTAATACTCATCACTTAGGCATCCTGATGAAGAAAATGAAATCAAAGGAAACAACACGTGATCATTTAGATGAACTCACCTGCAAGAACTTTAGTCTTGAAAGGAAATCATTTACATAGCTCCCAAGTGGTTTAAGGCTTGGGTATGATTTACCCATCCACATTCCTGGAATTTTGACGTTCAGAATGCTGCTAACCACTTCTTCAAGATCTGTAGACATCACCACAAGCCCCTGAAATACAGTTAACCTTCGGTTAACATAATATTGATCTTGGACAATCCTCTCTTAAATACCTTTTTTCATAATTACGCTTTGTTTGAAATCATGAATAGTTAAGGCTGAGCCATAGAGCAAAAACAGAAAAGATATGTTCCTCTGCTGCCAGTAAGTCATGGAGTCACTGAACTATTCTTTACAAAACATTGACAATTTGACTTTTAATCAAATTTTTGTGGAAAATTTTCTTATTGAGGGTATGACTGATAATAGAACATTGTACAGTTGGCCCTTGAACAACATGGGTTTGGACTGCACTGGTTCATGTGGATTTTCTTTTTCAAAAACTACATTGAAAATTCTTTTGAGATTTAACTCACAGTTGAACTAAGTAACCTGAAAATACTGAAAAATTTCAGAGACAGGTACTGTAAGAATACAATATATAATACATATAACATATGAATTATGTGTTACTTGACTATTATATACAAGGCTTCCAATCAACAGTAGGCTATTAGTAGTAAGTTTTTGAGATGTCAAGAGTTAAGTGTGGGTTTTTGACTATATGGAGGTCAGTGCCCCTAATACCCATGTTGTTCAAGTTTCAACTGTATCAGTTTCGTATACGCAACACGATGATTTAATATTTGGATATATTGCAAAATGATCACAGTAGTCTAGTCAACATCTGTCACCATACACAGTTACAGTATTTTTTTCTTGTGAGGAGAACTTTTAAGATTCATTCTCAACTACTTGCAAATTTGCAATACAGGATTATTAACCAAAGTCATTCTGCTGTACATTACATCCTCATGGCTTTTATAACAGGAAGTTTGTACCTTTTGACTTCACCCTTTTGCCGACCCTGGAAAAGCTTAATACTTAGCTACTCACTAGTTATTAAATCACAGCCTAACTTAGTTTACTGCTCTATTAAATGAATTAACTAATACATCTCTGTCTTGCCTTCTTAAAAGAATAGTGATGAAGCATTTGTATTTTAAGGGCATAAGCCCATAAATGTGGAAAAGATAGGGAAAGGCAAAATGACAACACAGTTTGGGCCTGCTGGCCGGTGATGTTAGAAGCCAGGAGATGATAACCTGATCCTAAACTAGCAGAGGAGAAAGCTAAGAAGCAACTAGATATCACTGCAAAATACGCAAGAGTGTTTGGAATTGACGGCCCTAGATGAAAATGAGCAGAAAGTGGTGCTAAATGAAAAGGGTTATTGAAATTGGGTTTCAAAAACAGATTTTGGGGACTTCTCCCATAAATCTGCACATTGCCTACCTCGAGTGAAACCTGGAAGGGAAAATGAAGAAATCCCAGGAGGGATACCAGGCTCTGCTGGGGTCCCATAACCATCCTGAAGTCAGGAATTAAGTGAATGAATGCACATGGGATGCTGAGCTCCCTGAGGACACTGGAAGCCAGGTCTTTCTCTTCCAGGAAGGACATAGGACGAACCGGGTCAAGGAGAAACACATGATCCTCCATGCTGCTTAGCCAAACAGCCCAACCGGATGATACCACAACCAGCCTGGTAGTCTCCTCCTTTGACAATAACTCCTAGTTAACCACTTTTGTCCACCTCCAACGCTACTGTAAGAAAGCAACTCAGCGGGGCTACTTCAAGTAGCATAATCGCTCCCTGCCTGCACTCTTGTTCCCCTACAGCCCTTCCTGCAGCGGTCAGAGTGAAATTTTAAATCTGTAAGAGAGATTATTTAACTGCCTTACTTACACTGTTCTGAAGAGCTCCCCTTTTACCCTTTAGAATACAATTCATGATCTGAACCATGGCCAACAGGGCCATTATGAGTCTGTGGCTTCTCTCTGTCCTACAGTTTCCCTCATGCTCACTTGACTCCAGGCACAAGAGCCTTCGGTACTGCGTTCCCAGACCAGGCCACACTTGTTCTCATGGCCTTTGCACTTGCTATATCCTCTGCCCAAATGTTCCATGGTTTGCCCTTAAGTTCAGGCCTCCACTCAACGGTCAGCTCCCCAAAGTCATCTGATGCAAAACGACTGAACGAGTTTCCCACCCATCACTCTACCTTCTTCTCCTTTATTATTTTTTTCCCACAGAACTTACCATTTATCAAAATTAATGCCTATTTTTAAATTTGTGTCTCCCTTATTAAAACTTAAGGTTTATGGAGGTGCCTGGGTGGCTCAGTAGGTTAAGCATCCAATTCTTGATTTCAGCTCAGATCATGATCTCAGGGTCATGAGATGGAGCCCAGCTTCTGGCTCTGTGCTAGGGATGGAGCCTGCTTGGGATTCTCTCTCTCCCTCTGGCCTTCCTCGCCATTCCCTCTCTCCCTTCTCATAAATGAATGAATGAATGAATAAATGTTATTATTTTTAAATTAATTAATTAATTAAATGTTATTATTTTTTAAAGTGGGAGAAGGCACCTGGGTGGCACAGTTGGTAAGATGTCCAACTCTTGGTTTCTGCCCAGGTCATGATCTCAGGGTCATGGGATCAAGCCCTCAGTCAGGTTCAGTGCAGAGTCTGCTTACATTTCTCCCTCCTTCTCCTTCTGCTCCCCCTCCACACCCCACACACTCTTTTTCTCTCTTTGTCTCAAATAAATAAATCTTTAAAACTTAAGTTCTATGAAGGTAAAGGCTTTGTCTCTCTTAGTCCTTTGTGTTTTTGTAGCATGTATCCTATCTAGCAAACTACGCTAACATACCCCATACTTCATCACCCACTTATTAACTGCCATCCCCAAAGTTCTATATGTTCTTTAAGGGCAGGCATTTTGCTTCTATCCCCAGAATGAAGAACAATGCTTGCACACAATCTCCCCCCAGTAAATATTTGCTGAGTAAAATGAATGATAATTTTATTGCGATGATTCTTTTTTTGGGTATATATCCCCTTACCTTGATTGCTTTTTGAATGTTGATGCATGATTCCCTTATGGTCTGCAACAGCTTATTGAACCGTCCCATCTCTTGGACAAGCACAGTGTTCATGCTCTGAGTGTAGGTTGTTGGGTACCGCCTCATTGCCGCCTCAACATCAAAGTTGTTTGGAAGTTTACCCAGGATGTCACCAGCAACCTCATACACCACTTCATCTGATGATTTTGCGCCAGCATCTGCTGAACGAGACTGAAAAGAATTCAAACTAAAACTCAGAAATCCTCATAAAGGTGTAGGAATTGCTGCATAGGAAAACTCCTAAGGCAAACTCTACGAGTGCAACTCTGCTATTTAACTGATGATTCTTCTCCACGCCAGAGTTATTGAAGTGATGAAAACAGGCGGGGGGGGGGGGGCTGAGACAGGAAGGAGGAAGGAGGAGGAAGGAGGAAGGAGGAAGACACTGTTAGGAGGAGAAAAGAGCATGCATGATGTTCACAGACAAAAGAGGAAGGAAGACCCTGTTAGGGAGGAAGACACTGTTAGGGAGGAGAAAAGAGCATGCATGATGTTCACAGACAAAAGAGGGTCTGGAGGAAGCAAAGAAGCTGCACTGTGTGCTTCCTGGGTAGAGAGGGAGTGGATGCTGTGAACAGAAGGAAGGAAAAGCATTTACGTTGGTGGGGTGGCTGAGGACGGATGGACAGTAACACGCAGGAGGGGGGAATTTGATCTTGCTTTGAGAAAGTTTGTCACAAAATATAGTTGCCAACAGCTCCGGTGCCTACTGGTGCCAAGAGCAGAGATATAGTTTTGTCCTTGAACCAGGAGGGCAAAGAAAATAAGCTCCTCTCCTCTAAGCAGTTGGAAGAGTTATGGAGAAAGGCAGACTTTAGTGACTCACACCGAAAGAAAGGAAGGGGAATTTCATTTCAATTTTTATTTTTTATGTTTATAGTGGCAGGGCATAAATGAATCTATATTCTTTTCGGAAAACCATTTAAATCCTCACAATATATGTGTGTGTGTGTGTGTGTGTGTGTGTGTGTGTGTGTGTCCGTGTGTCCACGTTGAGAGAAAACAAGCACAATTAGAATATAAATGAATATATCTCATATTTTTCCAGTCCTAGGAAATTGTGTTTAGTCTTATTAAAGAGTTTGCATTTCCTGGTTTCTTTCCTGACACTTCGGCATAAGCAAAAGAGCTCTATGAAGGTGACATTCCCAATGCCAATATATTTATTGTTCTAATGTTTTTCCCTGTTCTAATTCTTAGAGATACTTTAAATACACAGTGCAAGTCTTGTCATGGTTGGCTTGCTCTCCAGACTGCTGTTCTGGTCTCTGCCTCTGGATTGTGACAAACCCAGTGTCGAAGCTTTGAGCTCCTGCCTACCCATTATCATATTGCACTTGCCAGTCTGAGTTCGAGGATCCTGCAAGAGGCCGTTTAATTACATACTGAGAAGATACCCCATGTGTATTTAGACTTGTTTGTTTGGTTCTGAGTCATTTTCTGTTGGAATGAACCCACTGCTTTATGTATTCTATAACGTGGCACAGCCCATCGACTTTAAATGAAGCCAAAAGACGCTCTAAATGTCCTGTTGTCAGACCACTGTATCGCATGTGTCTAATATTCCCAAAGATCTACTTATTCATGTCTGGGTCTATACTTTTGCACTCAGGCAGTGACTGACTTTAGTGGTATTAATATATGTAAAAGTGGATGTAAAAATAAGTCTTCCTCCTTTCTCCCTTATTAGAAAATGTCATCTTATGGTAGACCAGAGCCCGGAGTTCCAGGGACTTTCCACCAAGAATAGCCCACCACTCTGTCCTCCTAATCCAGGTCACTGAGCCCCCCTGCCCCCAACATCTCTTGTTATCTGTCCTTCTGGGTTCTCTCCCATCTTTAGGATCCAGAAAGTGCATTATGGTTCAAGAGCACAGATTCTGGAGCCAAACTAGTGGGAGTCGGACTACTTGGCTTTCAGGCCTGGCTTGAAATTATACCAGCTGACCTTAAGCAAGCTACTTCATCATTCCGTGTCTGTTTTCTAGCTGCAGAGTGGGAATAATGAGCCCCTACCTCGGGATTGCTACATGCATCACACTGTCCCACACGAAGCGCTCAAACAGCGCTAGCGCACAGTCAGCACTGGGTAAGGACTAACCATTATCATTATTGCTCTGAGATTCCATAGAAGTAAAAAGATCGGCGAGAGTTTAGTTCATGGGATAACTCACTTGGCCAAATAAGCATTCTTACTGAAATTTTAATGACTAAGGGAACGCTTGCCATTTGGACTACTTTGCTTTCAAAAATGAAAGGGAAAGAAAAGCCAACAGTGGAACACATGTGCCAAAGGGACAGTGCAAGAGAAGATCTCTTAATAGAAAAGAAGATGAAATATTTTTCATTCAAATATACTAACCTGTGCCCGTGGCATGCTGGACTCCAGTGCCTTAGACACGCCGTCACATTTGTGCGCTCACAAACAGAGCGGCCGCCTGCAAAGTGTCAACTGTACTTTTTTCTTCAACATCTTTATACATTTTATACAATTGCCATTGTATTCTTTAAAATATTAGGTTATGTGATAAAATACTGATGTGAAAGAAACTTGCTACGTAACCTAGATTAAATGTTCTGGAATATTCGTAAAAGATAAGTCATGTTATTTATTTATTTATGTATGTATGTATGTATGTATGATAAGTCATTTTAAAGGTGGTTGTTGACTTAGAGAACAGAAAAAATTTGAGAGTGAACTCTGGCTTCAAACCTCTTTCCCAGTATCTCTGATAGTCTCTCATTTTTAAGGAATTAAAAAGGGACATAAGGTATGATGCTCTTGCTGGGAGAGAATGTGCCCCTTCTTGGAGTGCATGGGGAAGAGGGGCTACTGCCTGTCCAAGGATGAAAGGCCCACCTGGTGCCCATGAGCAGTCACTCGTTAGCAAGGGACAGAAGCCCGCACCGAGGGCAGACAGCCTGGTCGCTGCTTTTCACTGTCCTTCACTGTAAACACCCGTGTGGCCGTGCAACTGTCTTTCTGTGACAAAATAGCACCAGGCCCAGCACAGGGAGGCTCTCCTCTGCAGGGGAGGAGGGGTCTGCACCATGCAGAGCCCTTTAAAATTTGGAGTTTTGAATCCCAGCTGCATGCCAGAGAGAAAACACAGGAGAATTGTGGCGCCAGGTGTGCGGATCACCTGGGCACAGACAGCTTGAGGGCAAGGATTTGACAACGCCTGGGACACAAGGCAGGAAACTGTTCACTTTTCTGTGAAGGCTTCCTGAGCAGCTGCAGGCACGAGATCCCCTCCCTGCAGAGGAGACAGCAAGACGATGCCATCTCCCCGCCTCCCACCACCATAACAGTTGGACTTCAGTGAGCATATGGCACCCTCAGTGGAGGCTGGAGCTGCTTACACCAACACCACCCACCTGCGCCCTGCAGGTGCATCTTTACCAAGGTAGGTGTGACTGGGAGCCAGCCAGCAGGCCTCTCCCCAGGAGCACCAACTCAGGCCCCCTGAGTGTACCAAGTCTACTGATCACACAATGTTCCAAAGTGTCAGCTTCAGTTCTGGTGGAAATTGATTGCTTGATTATTGATTATTTATGTATGCATGTATGTATGGGAGAGAGAGAGTGTGAGCATGCACAAGAGTGGGGGTGGAGCAGAGGGGAAGGGAGAGGGAGGATGAAAGAATCTCAAACAGACTCTGCATGAGCAAGGAGCCTGACTTTGGGCTCAATCTCAGGGTCCTGAAATCATGACCAGCACGTAAGCCAAGAGTCAGGTGCTCAACTGATTGAGCCACCAAAGAATCCCTGTTCTGTGGAAATAGGACCGGGCTTTATTGCTCTTTTTTTTTCCCCCCCCTTTGGAATAAGGTCTTTATAGGTTTTTGTTTGTTTTTTCATTTCATATTCTCTCTCTCTCTTTTTTTTTTTTTTGGATCAGGCTTCCCTTTCTTCCCTTTCTTTTCCTTTGGAATCAGGCTTATGTTTTTTTGTTCGTTTGTTTGTTTCTTTGGGGGCTTTTTGGTTCCTTTTCTTTTCCTTGGATCGGGTTTTTTTCTTTTTTTAATCAGGCTTATCTTAACAAATCAAAGCACACCTAATTAAAAGTCTAAACACTCCCTATTACAAGTAAGGAGGAACTCTGCAGAGGACTGACCTCTGGGAAAGGGCAGGCAAAACACAGCAGCAGGGCACACACAGCACACACCAGAAACACTTCCTGAAGCACCAGGCCCTGGACAGTGTGTGACTCCTGCTTAATACAGTATTACGGTCAGAACACACAGAAGACACAAGCCTAGACACAAGGACAAGATGATGGACTTCTCTCCCTAAGAAAGACCAAGAAGAAATCACAGCCAGGGATTTGCTCAAAATAGATATCAGCAATACAACGGAACAAGAATTTAAAACCACAGTCATAGGAACACTGGCTGGGCTTGAAAGAAGCATAGAAGACACCAGAGAAACCCTGGCTGCAGAGATAAAAGACCTAGAAACTAGTCAGGCTGAAATATAAAATTGCTGTAACTGAGATGCAGAACTGACTGGATGTAATCACAGTCACAGGATTGAGGATGGGAGGATGGAAGGATTGAGGATGGAAGGATGGAGGATGGAAGGATGGAGGATGGAAGGAGCAGAGGAATGACTAGGTGATACAGAAGATAAAATTATGGAAAACAATGAAGCTGAAAAGAATAGGGAAAGAGAACTATCAGATCATGAGTATAGCCTTAGGGAACTCGCTGATTCCAGAAAGCACAACAACATCTATCTCACAGGAGTCCCTGAGAAAGGAGAACAGGGAAAAGAGGGCAGAAGGTTTGTTTGAGCAAATTATCACTGAGAACTTCCCTAATCTGGGGAAGGAAGCAGGCATTCAAGTCGAAGAGGCACAGAGAACTCCCTGCAAAATCAACAAGGACCGGTCAACACCAAGACATAGCACAGTGAAACTTGCCAAATACAAAGATAAAAAGAATTCTAAAAGCAGCTAGAGACGAGTCCTTAATCTACAAGGGTAGACACATATGATTAGCAGAAATGTCCACAGAGACCTGGCAGGCCAGAAGTTAGCAGCATGATACATATTCAACCCTAAGTGGAAAAAATATGCATCCATGAATACGTTATCCAGCAAGATTGTCATTCAGAATAGAAGGAAAGATAAAGAATGCCATACACAAGCAAACACTAAAGCAGCTCATGAACACTAAACTGTCCTGTAAGAAATATTATAGGGGACCCTTTGAGCAGAAAGGGAGATCCAAAGTAACAAAGCCCAGAAAGGAACAGAGACAATCTATAAGAACAGCAAATTTACAGGTAATACAATGGCACTAAATTGATATCTATCAATAATTACTCTGAGTATAAATGAACTCAATGCTCCAATCAAATGACAAAGAGTATCAGAACGGATTAAAAAAAACAAGACCCATCAATATGCTACTTAGAAGAGACTTATTTTATTTTATTTTATTTTATTTTATTTTATTTTATTTTATTTTATTTTAAAGATTTTATTTATTTATTCCTAGGAGACACACACAGAGAGAGAGGCAGGGACACAAGAAGAAGGAGAAACAGATTCCCTGCAGGGAGCCTGATATGGGACTTGATCCCAGGACTCCAGGATCATACCCTGAGCCAAAGGCAGATGTTTAACTGCTGAGCCATCCAGGTACCCCTGAAGAGACTCATTTTAGGCCCAAAGACACCTGAAGATTGAAAGTGAGAGGATAGGGGGGCACCTCTATCCACCTCGGTGGCTCAGGGGTTGAGCGTCTGCCTTTGGCTCAGGTCGTGATGCCAGAGTCCTGCGATCGAGTCACACATTGGGCTCCCCACATGGAGCCTGCTTCTCTCTCTGCCTATGTCTCTGTCTCTGCCTCTCTGTGTCTCTATTTGAATAAATAAATAAAATCTTAAAAAAAAAAGAGAAAGTACAAGGATAGAGAACCACTTATCATGCTAATGGTCATCAGAAGAAAGCTGGAGGAGCCATACTTATATCAGATAAACTAAATTTTAAACCAAGGACTACCAGGAGATGTAGAAAGGCACTCATAATAAAGGGGTCTAGCCAACAAGAAAATCAAACAATTGTAAATATTTATGCCCCCAACTTAGGAGCACCCAAATATATAAAAATCAATTAATAACAAACATAAAGAATCTCATTATCATATAATAATAATAGGGGACTTAAACACCCCACTCACAACAATGGACAGATCATCCAAGCAGATCAGCAAGGAAACAGGGCTTTGAATGACACACTGGACCAGATGGACTTAACAGATATAGACAGAACATTTCATCCTGAAGCAACAGAATATACATTCTTTTCAAGTGTACATGGGACCTTCTCCAGAATAGATCACACACTAGGTCACAAATTAGGCCTCAACCAGGACAAAAAGATTGAGATCATACCATGCATATTATCAGATCACAACACCATGAAACTTGAAGCCACCACAAGGAAAAATTTGGAATGACCACAAATACATGGAGGTCAAAGAACATCCTACTAAGAAATGAATGGGTTAACCAGGAAATTAAAGAAGAAATTTTAAAAATACATAGAAGCAGTCAAATGCTCTGCCCTGAGCTATGAGGGGGGTTTGGGGGTGAGTGGGTGATGGGCACTGAAGGGAGCACTTGATGGGATAAACACTGGGTGTTATTCTGTATGTTGGCAAATTGAACACCAATAAAAAATAAATTTATTATTAAAAATATACATAGAAGCAAATGAAAATGAAAGCATAAAGGCAGTCCTAAGAGGGCAGTATATAGCAAGACAGGCCCACCTCAAGAAGAAACAAAAGTCTGAAATATACAACCTAACCTTACATCTAAAGGAGTTGGAAAAAGAATATCAAAGCTTAAAACTAGCGGAATAATGGATATAATAAAAATTAGAGCAGAAATAAATCATACAGAAATATAAAAAACCCAGGACAGATCAATGAAACTAGAAGTTGACTCTTTGAAAGAATTAATAAAATTGATAAACCCCTAGCAAGCCTTATCAAAAAGAAAAGAGAAAGAACTCAAATAAATAATCACAAATGAGAGAGGAGAGATCATAACCAATTTGCAGAAAAACAAACAATTGTGAGAAGATATTATCAGCAATTATTTGCCAACAAATTGGGAAATCTGGAAGAAATAGATAAATTCCTAGAAAAATAAAACAAAACTGAAACAGGAAGAAAGAGAAAATTTCAACAGACCCATAACCAGCAAAGAAATTGAAGCAGTCAGTAATCAAATGTCTCCCAGGAAGCAAGATTCCAGGGCAGATGGCTTCCCAGGGAATTCTACCAAAGATGTAAAGAAGAGTTAATACCTATTCTCAAATTGCTCCAAAAAAAGAAATGGAAGGAAAATGTCCAAACTCATTCTATGAAGCCAGCATCATCTTGATCCCAAAACCAGACAGGGACCCCACTAAAAAAAGAGAATTACAGGGGCACCTGGTAGCTCAGTTGGTTTAGCATCTGACTCTTGATTTTGGCTCAGGTCATTATCTCAGGATCGTGAGACTGAGCTGTGCTTGGGTCTACACGCTCAGTGTGGAGTCTGAGAGTCCTTCTGCCCTCCCCTCATGTTTTGTCCCTCTCTAAAATAAATAATCTGTTTTAAAAAGGGAGAATTATAGACCAACATTCCTGATGAACATGGATGCAAAAATTCTCAACAAGATACTAGGAAATCGAACCCCACAGCACATTAAAAGAATTGTTCACCATAATCAAGTGGGATTTATTCCTAGGCTGCAAGGATGGTTCAATATTCACAAATAAATCAACGTGATACCACATTAATAAAAGAAAGGATAAGAACCATATGATCTTCTCAATAGATGCAGAAAAATCATCTAACAAAATAACATTATCCTTTCTTGGAAAGCTCTCAAGAAAGTAGGGATAGAAGGAACATACCTCATAAAGGCCATCTACAAAAGACCCGTAGTTATTATCATCCTCAGTGGGGAAAAACGGAGAGCTTTTCCTCTAAAGTCAGGAACAAGACAGGGATGTCCACTCTCTCCACTGTTGTTCAACATAGTGCTGGAAGTCCTACCCTCAGCAATCAGACAACAAAAAGAAATTTAAAAAATCACCAAGAAAGAAGCCAAACTTTCAGTTTGCATAGACATGATGCTCTATGTAGAAAAACTGAAAGACTCCACCAAAACACTGCTAGAACTGATACACGAATTCAGCAAAGTTGCAGGAGATAAAATCAATGTGCAGAAGTCTGTTGCATTCCTATACACCATAATGAAACAGCAGGAAGAGAAATCAAGGAATCCATCCCATTTACAATGGCACCAAAAACCATCAGAGAGCTCTGAATAAACCTACCCCAAAGGTAAAAGATCTGTACTCTGAAAACTATAACATTTATGAAGGAAATTGAAGATGATACAGAGAAAAGGAAAAACACTCCATGCTCATAGATTGGAAGCACAAATGTTGTTAAAATGTCTGTATTACCCAAAGCAATCTATTCATTCAATGCAACCCCAATCAAAATGCCACTAACATTTTTCAAAGAGCTAAAACAAACAATCCTAAATTTGTATGGAACCAGAAAAGGTCCTGAATGCCACAGTAATGTTGAAAAGCAAAGGGCAGGCAGGCATCATAATTCCAGACTCCGAGCTTATTACAAAGTTGTAATCAACAAGACAGTGTGGTACCGGCACAAAAACACACACATAGATCCATGGAACAGAAGAGGAAGCCCAGAAATGGACCCACAGCCATATGGTCAATTAATCTTCTACAAAGCAGGAAAGAATATCCAACAGAAAAATGACAATTCCTTCAGCAAATGGTGTTGGGAGAAATGGACAACATGCAGAAGAAGGAAACCACTTACACTATATACAAAAAGAAATTCGAAATGGTTGGAAGACCTAAATGAGAGACAGGAAACCATAAAGTGCTAGAGGAGAACACAGGCAGCAACCCCTTTGACCTTGGCAATAGAAACCTCTTTCTGGACATGTCACCTGAGACAAGGGAAACAAAAACAAAAATAAACTATTCGGACTTCTTCAAGATAAAAAGCTTCTGCATAGTAAAGAAAACAATCAACCAAACCAAAAGGCTGCCTAGGAAATAAGAGAGCATATTTGCAAATCTTGACAAATCTGATCAAGAGTAGGATCTGAGGGATCCCTGGGTGGCTCAGCAGTTGAGCACCTGCCTTCAGCTCAGGCTGTGATCCTGGAGACCCGGGATCGAATCCCACATCGGGCTCCCTGCATGGGGCCTGCTTCTCCCTCTGCCCGTGTCTCTGCCTCTCTCTCTCTCTCTCTCTCTGTGTGTCTCTCATGAATAAATAAATAAAATGTTTTTTAAACATTTTTTAAAAAGAGTAGGATCTGAAATCTGTAAAGAATGTATCAGATTCAACAGCCAAAAAACAAATGATCCAGTTAAGATATGGCCAGAGGACATCAATGGACATTTTTCCCAAGAGGACGTCCAGATGGCCAACTGACGCATGACAGGACGCTTGCCATCACTCATTGTTAGGGAAATGCAAATCAAACCTATGATGAGATGCCGCCTCACACCTGTCCGAATGGCTAAAGCTAACAACACAGGGAACAAGAGATGTCGGTGAGGATGAGGGGAAAGGGGACCCCTCTGGTGCTGTCGGTGGGAATGCGAACTGGGGCGGCCGCTCTGGAAAACAGCGTGGAGCCTCCTCAGAAAGTCAGGAATAGGGCTGCCCTATGATCTAGTGACGGCACTAATCGGCATCTACCTGAGTAAAGTACAGAGTCACAGGGCACATGCGCTCTGACGTTTAGGGCAGCATCACCGACGAAGGCCAAACTCTGGAAGGAGCACAAGTATCCGCCGAGTGACCAGTGGATAAAGAGGTGGTGGACACGCACACACGCACACACGCCACACACGCACAACGGATTGTTCCTTGGCCATCAGAGTGAAAGCTTGACATTTGCAACGTCATGGATGGAACTAGAGGATATTGTGCTAAGTGACATAAGTCAGAGAGAGATAAACACCATATGATTTCACTCATTTGTGGAATTTTATAAAACAATACAGATGAACTTATGGGAAGAGAAGGGAAAAATAAAATTAAGACAAAAACAGAGAGAGGCAAACTGTAAGAGACGCCTAACTACAGAGGACAAACTAAGGGTTGCTGGAGGGGCAGTGGGTGGGGGCATGGAGTAAATGGGTGATGGCTATTAAGGAGGGCACTTTTATTTTTTAAAGATTTTATTTATTTGAGAGAGAGAGAAGTAGAGAGAGGTAGAGAGAGACAGCGCAAGCAGGGGGGATACAGGCATAGGGAGAGAGAATCTCAGCAGACTGTGCGATGAGCATGGAGCCTGGTGCAGGGCTCAATCCCGGGACCCCAATATCCGGACCTGAGCCGAAACCAAGAGTTGGACACTCAACCTACTGGGCCTCCCAGCCACCACCGCGAGGAGGGTGCGTATGATGAGCTCTGGGTATGACATGCAAGTGATGAATCACTAAATTCTACTCCCGAAACCGATACTACACTATACATTATATAACTGGAATTGAAACAAAAACTTGGAAGGAGGACGCCAGGGAGGCTCAGTGGTTGAGCGTCTGCCTTCATCCCAGGGCGTGATCCTGGGGTCCCAGGATCGAGTCCCATGTCGGGCTCCCTGCATGGAGCCTGCTTCTCCCTCTGCCTGTGTCTCTGCCTCTGTGTGTGTGTGTGTGTGTGTGTGTGTGTG
Source organism: Canis lupus baileyi (assembly GCF_048164855.1). Lineage (NCBI taxonomy): Eukaryota > Metazoa > Chordata > Mammalia > Carnivora > Canidae > Canis > Canis lupus. The sequence goes on along the minus strand of NC_132873.1, from coordinate 25,331,172 downwards.
TGTGTCTCTCATGAATAAACAAATAAAATCTTTAAAAAAAAAAACTTGGAAGGAAAAAAAAGGATATAATGCACTTGGGCATGGTATCTTTATGACAGGCAAAATGGAACTCCCAGCAGCTGAACGATACTCAAAGATTCTTTCTCAATCAAAACACTGATAAAAAAAAAAAAAAAAGAAGCCGCCAACCAAAACCACATGTTCATGTGCTTAATGTTTACACTCATATATAAGGTACATGGGAATTTTTGTCCTTTCCTTAAAATGCTTCTCCACTGTAAGAGGTGGGCACATGCTGCGGGGGCAGCGTCCCCTCCAGCCTCGGGAGCTGGTTCCTGCACGGATCCATACCTGGGTGAGAAGAATGTTGTCGAACAGCAGTTGGGTTTCTGACTGATCTTTAGTGATATCTGCATTGGCATTCATCCCAAAGATTTCCGTTGCGGGGTTCAGCGGCAGAGTCTTTGTGTATTCGATGTAGCTTTTGTGCTGCAAGATGAATAACAAAGGGCCGGGAAGTTAGAAATCAATTATCCCGTAGAACTTTCTGAGAAGAGATGACTTTCAATACTCAAGTTATTGAGTGGATGAGCCCATGAAACTGGACACTGGATGCTTTCACTGTCTTTCAGCCTGGGCCAAAGTTTAAAAAGAAAAAACAACGACAATAAAAAAGGACACATTTAGGAAGAGAAAGAAAACGTTCCATCCAACGGGCATGGATTTTTAAAAGGGAGAAAGGAATATCCCTGCCATCTCCTTTAGAAAATTTTTTCTGGAGGAATTATTCAGCACCACATTTGCTGATGATTTGTTCTTAATTTATTGCAAGAATTCTTTTTCTCTTTACTCTGATTTTTTTTGTTTACTCTTGTGATAAATCTACGTAATTCAGAAAGGCAAATATCACCTGAATGATTATTATCCTGAGATAATCACCATTAACATTTCTTTTTACGCATGCGCACATTCTATATTTTATTTACATGGACTCTGTCAAAGTTACAAGCCTTTCTTCATGCTCATATAATCGTACAAATACTCATATACGTTTATGGCGGGGGGGGGGTTGATTACAGATGGTTTTTCAAAATGAGTTATATTCCATATCCCTGACTTCATCTTGCCTTTTTTCCTCACTTGACAATTCGTCCCTGGAAATCTTGACACTCATGGCCCCGCATGTTGACTCGCTCCACTCATTTAGTGACTTAGGCTCGGGGACGGATTTTCTCTTCATCTCTATTGACATCTGCTCTCAGCCAGCATTAGTCCTAATGGATGATGGGGTTATGGAATGTGGCTCTGTTGCATATGGTCCTACGTTTAACTTTCAACATGTGCCCTTTTGACTTCTAGGAATAAAATGAGAGCCAATTCAACTGTCCTGGGGGTCCCTGGAAGTCTACTGTGTGATAATCTGAAGGCGGACACCGCATCTTCCATGAGGGCAGGCCTAGAAAAAGTAGCAGAAGGAAATGGACTCTTGCAGTAGGATGGTTCTGGAACTCTCTTCCCCTTCCTACCTGTGTGGCCTTGGGCAAGTCCTTCAACTCTAGTGAATCTGCTTTCTCATTCGTCAAAAGGACGGAATGATAATACCACCGTTACTCTGATGCTCTAGTGAGACGAGTACCTGTACAGCTTTGTAAATAAGCAAGCATGACCTTGCTGTTAATGGTTATTGTTGATATTATTATTATTATTTTTTGTTGTTGTTGTTGTTGTTGTTATTATTTTGTGACCCTTCCCACGTGTATTTCCACTTTAACTGGGGACGATGTCTTTTTGCCAAAGGAATAAACTCATGATAGAAGTTTGGGTCACTAGGAAGCTATCCTTGGGTGAGTGGTGGATTGATGGTTTCTGATAGTCCTCACGTTACAGCAAATGGCAAACCACTAGCTACATCTGTGCATGAGGTTTGTTCTCTTCCTTGAAGACTGAACAAAGGACACACAATGGTCAGCCAAAAAACAAGGCCTCTAGGGGAAGAAAAATCACCATTTTATCAGAGGAATTTCAGGTTTCCTTGCTTTTAGTTTTCTTGAAGGGCGTACTTACATCACCAGAAGGAGGAACAAAGTAGATGCCGCTGGAGTCGAATTTGTAGCCTGGGTTTTGAACTAGTTCTGGGTTGAAGAATTTGTTCAGGATGCTGCGCAGCGTGCGCCGGTCCCAGTCATCCGTCACCCTGCCTCCGTAATTGCATTCACCTGTCATGTACTGCAGGGCTTCGTAAGGCAGTTCCTAGGAGCCAGGGTTCAAGTCACTCTGCGGGCTGAGAGTTCTCAGTCGCGTGTTACCTACAGAGCTGTGCTTCCTGTTTGCTCCTATTATTAAATTCAACTGGGCTTACAAAATTGGCATTAAGCACTAGTTCCCTTTATACACTTCTCTGCTAATTCCGGAGTCGTCTTCTCCTTGTGTCATTTGTCAATGCTGAGGGCAAAAGTCATCTATTACCTTGGCCCGGACTCACTCACTACTCAACCAACACGAATGGACCACCTACTATGTGCCAGACACACAATGAGTGAGACCAGAATCCCAGCCATGAAAACCTGGCGTGGCTGACTGACATTCAAGACAAACCCCCTATAATTCAGAGATAATCAGTGTTAGTTTCCTTCATCATCTTTTTTTATATCCCTCTGGATTTTGACAATAGGAATCACTATTGTGTTATATAAACAATATTGTGATACAGATAAAAACAGTTCTGCGTATAGTTTTTCACCAAGTCTCATAGGATACCTTTTACCATTTCATGAAATACTCTTTCAAAATATTTTAATTTAAGAAATAAAACCGATGAACATAGAGGAAGGGGAAAAACACAGAGTTCGGGAGTTGGACACTTCCCCGACTGAGCCACCCAGGTGACCCACCAAATTGCTTTTTTGAAAGGCTGTAGCAATTGTAGGAATCAGTTTTAAAATTTTTGCTAATTTGATTGACCAAAGATAATACTGTGTTAGCTTGCATTCCTACAATATCAGTGAAGTTCATAATTTTTTCGTGTTTAGTAACATTTGTTCTCTGAACTAGTCTTCTATTCATTTTTTGACCCAATTAAAATGTTAATGGCTTTATTTCTATGCACTGTTTTATGAATTATCCTTTTTATTCAGACTTGTGGAAATATTCTTTCCTTTTAGTTTGTTTTTTTTTTTTATCACATTCTCTGGTCTAAAGAATTTTTAAATGTTTATGAGTGCAAAAGTATTGGTTGTTCATACTGTTCATACTTTTATCATCAGCATAAATACTTAAACAGCCACCAGCAATACAGAGAATTCTATTTCTCGTTGCTCTCAACAGAACTGAGCATTTTCACTCAGGAGAAAATATTGATAGTTAAACAATAACATTGTTTTTAAATATTTTTAGATATATTTTAATTTTTAGCATCACTACACCCAACAGGAGCTTGAACTTACAACCCCAAGATCCGGAGTCACGTGCTTTGCCTACTGAGCCAGCCAAGCCCCCCTGTTTTTTATTTTTAAATGTATTTTTTAATTGAGATATAATTGACATATAACATTAGTTTCAAATGTGTAACAAAGATTTGATACTTGCACGTATTGTGAAATGAACACAACAATAAGTCTATTTAGCAAGTCATTAGCCATTACACATAACTATACATTTTTTCTTGTGATGAGAACTTTTAAGATCTATTCTCAGCCACCTTCAAATATGCAATATAGTTTTAACTCTAGTCACCATACTGAACATTTCATATCTTAAGTTTATTTTTGATACTGACATTGTAAAAATGTTTATTCACTACTTGTATTTATCTTGTTAAATTATCTTCTCTGCTCTTCTATGTATTTTCCTCATTTGGATGATTATATTTTTTATTATTATTAAAATCTCTATGCAGTTATTAAATCAGATAGATTTTAGCTATCTCTTCAATTTTCATTTGTCTTTTTACAATATCTTATTGTTTACGGTAATAAAGCAATGCTTTAAAATATAGCAATTTTTTACTTTTGGATTATATCATCATCTTTGTCCTTTCATGCCCTTCTTTATTTTTTTAAAGATTTTATCTAAAAAATCAGGCAGAGGGAGAAGCAGGCTCCCCGCAAGGAGCCCGATGAAGGACTCAATCCCAGGACCTGAGCTGAAGGCAGATGCTCAACTGCTGAGACCCAGGTGTCCCTACAAATAGTTCCAGTCAACCATTATTTTCAAAATAAGATTATTTCTTAAAATAATTAAGAGATTGAAGCAAAAGAAATTTTATGATGTTTATCCTAAGAGACAGTATAGTAGTATATGCTATTCTTATTATGCATTCACATATTTTAACTTCTTAGACATAAATGTTTCAGATAACATCTCTGATATCTTCTGGAAGAATGTGGTTTTCAATGTAGTCTCAATGTTTCTCATTTCTATGTCTATGATATTCTGAACATGTCTATGATATTTTACAAAACTTCATTTTATGTTTGCTAAATTTTGAATTGCTGGCACTTTTAACTGACTCTACTACAGACTATAATATTTTAAATTAGAATATACTCTACTGATAAGAGCCTCTTGTATTTGCCTCCCTCCTTCCCCCCCTTTCTCTATGTTCATTTGTTTTGTTTCTTAAATTCCACATATGGGTGAACTTTAGGGACAAAATTCTACTAAAATTTGGGAGGGATTCACTCTCAAAAAGTTCCATATCCTTACAGGATGCCTGGATTGATTTAATAAGCAGTTCTTCAAAAAAAAAAAAAAAGAGAGAGAGAAAAAAGCAGTTATTCAAAGTTGCAAACATGTTAAAAATCCAACTGATAGACAAGTGGCTAAAAGAGAAAATGGGGGAGTGTGTGTGTGTGTGTGTGTGTGTGTGTGTGTGTGAAAGAGAGAGAGAGAGAGAGAGAATTGTAGGGGCTTACATGCAGTTGATGTGACAATATTAGACTGTTTGTTTTTTTCCCCCCAGAATCCACACCTCAGGTGAACATCAGTGACCTAAAGAGTCTGTTTTCTCCTGATGAATGGCCCAAATCTAAATTCTGGAATAATACAGTACAATCACATTTCTCTAAAAATAAAGTCATGCTCCAGAACAGGAGGAAATCAATTTATATTTTCATTTCAGAGCCTGGTTGATTGACGGTCTTCTCAAATCCTTTTCAAAATAAGCCCAATATGATCATCTCGCCCATTCCCATAGGTGTTTCTATGTCAAAAATAAATAATAATAAAACATAGGTTCTTAATAGACAAACCAATGTCCTAACTACCTACGATAGCAGTTTTGATATCCTATTATAACAAAGTGTTATTTAATAAGCTGTTGCGAATTATCCTATTTATTTTGTAAGAGTAGGAATTAATGAGAAGTCCCTGCTTACTATACAAACACAATGTGATAAAGAGCAAAATAGGTAATATTCTTGCTGTGACTTTTATGATACCTCATACTGGTTCAGGAACATGTGGAGTTGCTGTACACTGATTCTTAGGTCAGTCTCATTGAACTCATAAGGAATATTCCACCCCAGGGGTCCAAATTTCCGTCTCTCCTGTACCAAAGCATGAAAGAAGCAGAGGCCATAAAGTAATTTCTTGAATTCCTCCTGTAATGAGAAGAAATGGCACCACATCATTTCCTTCCTCACATTGCATTATGCTTACCATTTTTTAAAATGAAAGTGACTCTGTGTTTATAAATATATCCATCCCAAAGTACATTACAACAGAATTCACTATTTCAGCAGGCTATGTAGGCAGAAACATGTCCCTTTGTATGCATGTTCAGTTGGCACACGTAGCTATGTACACCTGGTTTTTAAGGAGCACATTCAGCTCGTCTATTTAGTCTTACTAAATCCTATAAGGATTTTGGAGGTTCCAACTGAGCATAGTGAGGCAAGAAGAATGAACTCCAGTGTGTGGTCCCAGACCACCATGGAGAAATTTCAAAGTAGACAGTTCAAACCAATTAAGCAGTTCTACAAGAAGGACTTCCAGATGAAAACTTTGGCCTTATGACTTTTCCAGTTACTCTTTAGATAATAAGAAGTCTTACAGTTACTTTGAATGGCAAAGTCAGCCTTGAATCAGAAATCAGGAAGTAGTATGCACCCTCCACAAGAATGCTAGAAAATGGTCGAAATAGACCTTGAGAGAGGATTTTGTGAAGGTTTCCTTGGAAAGAGCAGTGGCTGTGCTGGGAGCCCTTTTGCCCCTATCTCCAAGGAGAAAGGAGCGTGAGGTGTATCCTCTTAGTCCAAGCTAATGAGAAGGAATTAATGGGGCTCCTCAGAAAGTTGATGCATGTTCCTTGCACCTGGGGTAGAGTGGAAAAGTGCAAAACTTATGCCTGAAAGAGTAGAGCAGTCTTTGGCTCCAGGGCAGTGAATTGAGAGAGGGAAATCAGAGCCCTGCTTCCAATAGTGGGCCGCCCCAGAGTGATCCCAAGGAGCAGATGGGGACGTAGGTTAAGAATATCAGTTAAGGGATGTGCCTGGGTGGCTCAGTTGGTTAGATGTCTGTCTCTTGATTTCTGCTCAGATCATGATCTCAGGGTTGTGAGACTGAGGCCTGTGTTAGGCTCCACAGTGGATATGGAGCCTGCTTAAGATTCCCTCTCTCCCTCTCAAAAAAAAAAAAAAAAAGAAAAAGAAAAAGAAAAGAATGTCAGCCAGGGGAAATATTTCTTGGTCTTCTTGGTCAAGAGTACTTCTTCTACCTAGGGACAGGTGTAAGTGTCCCCTGTGGAATAAACTGAGAGGAGGAGTGGAGACAAAAGCAAAGTAGCATCAATTTAACCAGAGAGGTGGGGGGAAACGCAGAGTGACAAGTGCTGCGTGGATTCTGGAACTATTTTATTTTATTTCACTTTGTTTTATTTTATTTATTTATTTTTTTTCTTTTTTCACTTTGTTTTAAAGTAGGCTCCATACTCGGTGTGGAGCCCAGCGTGAGGCTTGAACTCACAACCCTGAGATGGAGACCTGGGCTAAAACCAAGAGCGGGACACTCAGCCGACCGAGCCACCCAGACACCCTTAGAACTACTTTCGATATGTTACAGAACCGAGCAAATTGGTAAATGTGATGATGATGTGGGAGCCAGGTGCTAGTGCAGAAGTGACCTGTGTATATGGAATGAGGGAAAGTGAGGAAGAACCCTGGGCGGATGGGCGGAAGCTGGATGGATCATTACAAATTCATCACTTCTGCAGTATGCAAATGAGTACCTGCGTGTGCGTGTGCTCGTCTGCATGCACCCGGAGGCGGGTATGCATATTTGTGCACATACATGTGCATGTGTGTGAGACTACCTGCATGTATTTCCAAGTTTTCTCCCCTCAAAGGACCAAGAACCAGAAACAAGGCAGTAGCGCTGGACTCGTCTAGAACCTAGATCTAGGTCTCCATAACCAGGACTTCACAGAAAAATGACCGGTTCCAGGGCTAGATGACAGATGAACCTGCAGCATCTTATGCCAAAAAAGCAAGAAGGCTAAGTAATAACAACAACCACAACCACAACCACAATAACAATAAACGATGGGCCCAGTACAGAGGGCCCAGCTTGGGGGCGCTCCCACTGACCAAATCTGGGACCATTTGAGTAAAAGACTTAGGATAGTAAAGAACTGTAAGCCACTGGGGGGGGGGGGGGGGGGCAGGGACCAAGGAATTCCTGAGTCCCTGCCAACAGCACACAAATAAAGGGAGAGGGGAGAGCTGTTGCAGAGAGTAGAGGGCAGGTGTCAAGCAAGGAGCTGGAACTGTCATAGGGAACAACCGGGTCAGGCAAGGTACATCAATGGCCACGCAAGCTGGACCAGGGGTCTGTTTTGATGAGAAACAGGATCTCGACGAGGCCTTAGAATGTCTCCCCAGAGACTGACCATCAGTTGCAAGGGGCTCTTATCACACATTGAAGAAATCCGACAACATTGTCTCTGGGTGATCAAGACTCATATCAACAGTGAAGGATAAATGGACATCGTGTGTCTCCCAGGGCGATAGTCCGAGGCCACAGTTTCACTAATGTAGTTTTTTGGCTAAAGATGCATAATTGCATCTAATCACGAAGAAATATCAGACAAGCCCCAAATGAGAAATGTTACTAAAAAAAAACCTTAAGAGGAGGTAAATTCTTCAGAAATGTCAAGGTCTTCAAATTCAAAGACAGGCTGAGGCAATGTTCCGGATTAAAGGAGGCGAAGAGCCACAGCGACTAAATTTTAACCCGAGACCGATCGCTAGTGAGCAGGGAAGATGCTCTAAGGGACATGATTGAATCAGTGGACAGCTCGGGAACACAGACAGCAGATTAGATAAAATCGTGTGTTCTTATCGAATCCACTAAACTAATAATGGTACGAGGGCAAAATAAAATCTCTATTCTTAAGAAATATGCATCGAAGTGTTTCCTTGGGGGTGAGGGGTTGTGACATATCTGAGTTACCCACAAAAGTCGTATGTTAACAGCAGGTGAATACGGGCTGTAGGGCTGGTCTTAGCACTACTTTCATGTAGTTTTCCTTGCCACTTTTCTGTAAGTCAAAAATTATTTCCAAGTACAAAGTCAAAGCAAACATGATGATGAACTCTTTTGGCTTTTGAGGGGATTTGGCTTTTGGTTTGGATGGTGTTTCATAAATGCCTAGACTTCCAATATGTGGGACTTCCACTGGAGAGACCTTTGGCTCTAGAAGAAACGAAGTGAAATTGTGCACAAAGGGCATCTGTCCAGGCTGGCCTGTGCAGACGTGCCCTCACCACCTACCCCGGAGGAACCCGCTCTCTCTGGGCCTAATCAACGCGAAAGCCACCCAGACAGCAGGTCTTAGCCCAGAGGATAAGGGTGGACTGAGTTTTAAGCATAGGCGCTTGCTTTCCCTCAGTACCTGGGACTTTTGTTTAATGAAAGTACTTCTTTATTTTTAATGTTTCCTTTTGATGCGTCCTTAAAACATATCCCGATATCAAAAGCGTGAGCTGTTTAATGGCAAAAACTTAACCAAGGTTCACAACCCCTCTTAAAAAGAAACTCTTCCATTTTTAATTATGGCAAAACGCTGTGAAACAATTTCAGGTCACAGACATTCACACACCGAATTCTAATCATGAAAGCAGTGGGTGGTTTCCCCGCTTGCCCAGGGACGCTGAAAAAGACCCTTATGAGTCCCATCAATCAAGGAGTAAAATCATTCTGGCTCTCATTATAGTTATATGGAGGAAATATTTTTATGTTTTAATTTAAAGATACGGCTCCAAAGAGCAAAAGGCTCAGTTAATATCCTGAAACAAGATTCTCCAACCTTGCAGATTTGTACTGGGAATGGCTTACAGCTGACTTTCTAAATGGAAAGCTACATTATTAATGACACCCCAGAAGATCTCAGCTGCGCAGAAATGAGGCCGGTGGTAAAATTAAAATAAAATATTAATACAATTGACTTCAGCACAGTCAATAATCAGTAATCAAAACCAACGGCACTGCAGGGCAGGAGGCCTATCTAATCTGTAGTTTTGCTCAGCCCCACACAGCCGTGGTCAGCAGGGGCCACTTGGACCGCGTCGGGGCCGAGGGAGCAAGACTTAGCCACTACTAACAGGCTTTTTGCAGCTGCCAAAGAACTCGGGGTCGGAGATCGGGTCCATGAGGTACGATCGAATGATATTGGCTCGTAAACCTTTCGGGGCTTCATTGGTCATTTTCACGCCATTCTGCAGGACGGACACGGGGAAACTTGGTGATGGGTAACTTGTCAACCAGAGGCGGAAATCGGGATGTGTTGCTTCTGGGCTTAGCTCCTGCAAAAAAATAAATAAAGAAAAAAAATAAAAAGGGAAATTAGACATGAATGGGTACGTACAACCCAAGGAACATCTCCAGCCCGTATGTGCATGGGACGGCTTGGAAGTGGGAGGAAGCAGTTTTACAAAATAGAACCTACTGCTGCAATTTTGGGCACAAGTCTTGAAATCTGATTCTGCCCCGGAAACAACATTCTTCGTCGAGAAGGCCCAGAGCGTTGCCATGCTTCTTGGTAAATTTTAATCACGCAACGATCAAGTTCGCAAAGGCATTCCGTAATTTAGAGTTGGCCACACTAGAGACTAGGACATTCAAAAAAAAAAAATCTCCTATCGTAACTGATGTTGCTGAAATATTTATAGCTATAATCCTCTGCCCGAGGGCCGGATTAAGAACGAGCCATTCTTCTGGCTGTAGCCAGGTTGTGAGAATGAGCAGCATAAGTCAATATTAAGCCAAGCAGAGATGAAAAGAAGGAGAGAACATTCGGAAAGGGAAAGTATTGAAACATAGCCCTCTGAGCTCTATTTTCTTAAGGGGTGAGTCAGGTGTGCACCGGGGAGGATAGCGGAACACTCAGCGCATCCTGAAGGCCATGGGGGCGCCTTCCTTTCCCCTCTTCCTGGTCACTCCTGCTCCCTCTTGCTACCTCCCCCTCCCAACTGTCTGTGGCAGTAGTATCTTAGGGTTTTTCTAAAATTGCAATGCTTTGTCCATAAGACATGTTTTGAGCAGTCATGCGGTAAAGGGGCAAGGGGGAATTAGGAAGGATGCAAAGGTGCCTACATTTTTTAGGAATTACTAAGTAGTGGAGAGTGAGGGCGACCACTTCTCCCTCCCACCAGCTGTCCTGTGCCTGGTGACTTAAACATGACCCAAGGGCCTTTGGGCCCAGTGTGCCATCCATTAGGGACTGCTCTCCTCTCCTTTATGACTCTCCAATGGGGCATATGTGACACAGTTGAACAGGTCATCTCTAGGCCATTCTCATGACCTGTTCAACTGTGTCACATATGCCCCATTGGAGAATGGCCTAGAGATGGAGGAGCCATGAGGAAACAGGCACAGATATGAAACCTTTAATGTAACAACCTCAAGGATGAGAAGATGTTGGTAAGGCAAATAATCGAAGAATCATTTTTCAGACAGAAATAACATTATGATGGCCTATATTCTTTTTTTTAAAGCTTTACTTATTCGAGAGAGAATGAGAGAGGAGGAGTGGGGGGCGGGGGAGATGCAGAGGGAGAGAGAATCTCAAGCAGCACAGAGCCTGACTTTGGGGCTTGATCCCACAACCCTGAAACCATGACCTGAGACGAAATCAAGAGTTGGATGCTTATCCCATTGAGCTCCCCAGCTGCCCCATCATGGCCTATATTCTTGAAAAAGTGTGTCATCCCAATGAAAGCAAAAGAAGCTCAAACGACTAGAGCCTAGAAGTCACAACCAAACCCAAAGGAAACAAAGGTCAACGAGGAAGCAGGTCGTCAGACATGATGAGGCTTTAAAATAATCTTCCACGCAAAGCGAAAGTTTTAAGCAGTGAAGCAATATTCATTCACTAATTTAGGAAATAGTTCTGGATTGTCTCTTTGGGCCAGGCATAACTCCAGGTGCTGGAGATGAAGCAGAAGACAAAGCAGACAAAGTCTCTGTTCTCATGACATTTGTAGTCTAATGGAAGATAGACAAGATGGTGACAAGTGGCACGAAAGAAAATACGACCCTCTCCTTAAAGTTTCAATTGTATGTCTGGATAGAGCCAGTTATATCCTTAGCTTGGCTAATTAGTAACCCAAGGGACTCTGAGTTAGGAGGGGTCTAGGGTCATGGGTAATTACATCAAATGTTTTTTCGCTGTTGGTCGGAGTCAAGTGCCAGGTTTCCTCAGCTGAGCTACGTGGGGTTGCCTTGCTGGGATTTCCACCTCCCACAGAGGGAAGTGCCACAGCCCACGGCAAGAACAGGTGGGGGAGTCTTCCTCGGGTTTCAGACTGATCCTCTGTGCAAGGGCTACTGTCTGAGCAGGTCAGAAGGGAGAAGCAAAGTTACGCCCTGAAGCCTCTGGGTTTAGAGTGGCTTCATGCATTTCCCCCTGAAAAGCCTCCTTTGAAGTTGTCTTTGCTCCACTGCTGTAAGAGGTAAGTTGTTTTCTGTCTGCCCTGTGGCTGACTCCCCTCCTTGAGGCTGTTCTCCTGGACGAGGGAGATTCCAACTCACTGCATGAGCCCTTGTCCCTGTTGAGAGGGACTGGGCAAGGGCTGACTGTGTGACTTCTTCTCGTCTTCCTACTCCCGACGTGAGCCCATCTCTCCTGTAATCCAGCCATGCCACTAGCCTGTAGCCTGTAGCCCCCCCAAACCAGGGGCAGGCATGGAGTTGAATGACAGTTGTAACACTAGTTATGGAGGGGAATACAAATCTAATAAAAACAAGCTTGCATTTTTACCTCGCAAACTTTCTCAAGGGTTGGCATCCAAGAGGTGGCAAGGTGACAATTCTGAAGAACAACCCATGTTCCTTCCTTGATGGCTTTTTCTACCATCTTCATGGCTATGGGCCCTTGGCCTTGACCAAGAGATAAAGAGCTAAGTTTGGACCCCCCATATCCCTGTGAACAAGAATAGTAAAGATGTTACTTGACAACACATTTTTAAAGAAGAATCAATACTAATCTTACAGAAAATGTTAACCTTAAGCATATTAAAATTTAATTATCCAGCATCCCTCAAAGTTCTAAATATAACATATGCAACCCTATAAAATTCTTACTGATTAAGAATCTTATAAATACTCAGATCAAAAGCAAATCAGCTCATATTGGAAACGGTCATGGCAATACATGGAAAATTCTCTAGGGTCTTTGATTGTTGAGCTATGGAAAAGAAAAAAAAATTTAGAACACTTTCAACGTGAGAAAACAGGAGATGAAAGGACCCTGTTATGCAACTCCTAAAATCCGGAGCCCAGAAGAAAACTATGAACAGATAGATGAACTTGTCCTGTTTCCTCCACATCTTTGAATAATTCTATATTGATTTGGCCAGTGTATTGAGCTTAGAGAAAAAAATATATTAGCCCCTAAGTCCTATTTAAAAGTTTCCTTAAAGAATTCTATGGGAATGTTTGTCTGGAATGTATTTCTACTGTAGCCCGATTCATCTGCAGCTTCTACGACTCCCTGGGATCTTTCTCTCTCAAGCAGTCGTCACTGCGATGCCTCTTTGGAAGAGCCTCCAGTTATGGTCTTGGGCTGCCTCTGAACATCCACGGCTCATCAGCACTAGTAGGTAGAAGCATCAGGAAACAAAAAACAGAGCCAGCTACTACTGTTTCTGGAAGAAGTGGGGATAGCAGGTGAAGACGATGCACTGAGCAGGCCTACGCAGGGCCTAGGGAGTCATCATGTTGTACAACATGGGAAGAAAAATGGGGAGGACGTAGGAAGATCTCAAGCAGTTGAAAAGGTCATGTTGATTTGGAGAGGGTGAGTCCCACCTAAAATGAGTTCTTCCGGCATCCACACCACTTCCACTCTGGTCCTTCCTACCATTGCTCTTCCTGGCCTTTTAGCAGCAACCCCCCTGACTAATGCCCTGCTTCCATACTGCACACAGATAAGTTCTCCTCACTCCAGCTAAGATGGGCTTTAGAAACTATGGATCACCTCGTGTCACTTTCCTGCTTGAAACCCTGCCACATAACCCCACTGTATTCGAAGAGCTGTGCGGCCTTTAAGAAGTCACCCAACCTTCCCATGCGTTAGTGGCCCTCTCTACACAATGGAGATGCCACCATCTACCGCAGAGGATTACTTTAAGAAAGAGAAGAGAAATATGCATTACAAGGTCTGGCCAAATTAACAGTACGTGTGAAGCACAATACAAGTGGTGCTGGTGGTTTTAGAAACATCAGTATCACTTCCACAAAATGTTACTTTGATTAGACCAAAAAGGGAAAAAAGTCAACCCGACAATGTCCAGTCACCTGTTTATGAAGATTTTCTTATTCTAGGTTGAATGACATAAGAAAATTTGCAGTAAGTTCATTTGAATAATTTTTAAAGCCTTGAGGTAAAAATATTAGAATGCATTCTAACCTGGTAAAGTCATTGTAATAGACGATTGTCCTGGAAAGTCAAGAGGGTCGCCCCATAGAGACTGGAGATGTGGCAGGATCAGAGCGGGTGCCTCCCGGGGTCGCTACTCAGGCTTGAATTTATTAAGTCAACCCAAGCTCTTGTACTGATGTCATAATGTCAGAGTCCCTTGGTCCCTCCAAAATAAAAATAAGGGGCACCCAGGCCAAATTCTGGTTTTATAATCTGGATATGGAGAATTATTTTTGTTGTCCGTGCTGCCATCTAAATAGCATTTTCTTGAGACTCTGTCAACTTTTGGACCTCCCAGTACTTTCAAGAGCTAAGTGAGTGATAAAATGTTACCTTTCCCTCCCCCACTTAGGATAAGCAAGTTTGTTTTGGAAAACATTTAGTGGAAAATACTATATTGATCCACTTTTTTAATATCAGATAACCTCATCTATTTTAAGGTACCTACCTGGTCATCAGCAAATTTTAGAAGGGCAGCCATGGGATCCGCTCCAGGAGAGAGCACAAAAATCAGTGGTGAACAGCAGTTGCTATCTCCAAATGCCTTGGATAAATCAAAGGGGGGTGGTTCAATGAATGCACGCCCCAGTCTGTTCGTTATAAATTCTTGCAGCATTGGAACAACCTAGGAAGGACCAGAATATATTGGGAAGAATATTCCAACTTGCTTACAAATTTCAAAGTTCAGATTCAAAGATAATTTGAAACAAAGGAGTCTAGCTCCATTAGTGTAGCTATTTGCTAAATGTTGGTGGAGGGTCAAAGCACCACTTGCTGTAAGAAGAGTCTTTTAGATAGAAAAAAAAATGATAAATTATTTAAATAATGAAAGATGAGCATTAGTGACACCAGAATTCAAAGGCATTTTTCTTCCCTTCAGTGAGCATTCAACATGTGGTGAAGAATAGAAGAAACCTCAACTCTTAAGTTTTAAAATACTACATTCTCGGAGTCCATAACTCAAACATAGAAATTTGAGAGTGATTGATATAGTACTGGACCATCAAGAAGGAATCAATAGGGCTGGAAACAAAACAGAAAGAAAGCAAAAAAGAAAAGTAGCATGAAAGAGAAACAGGCTATACGCCCAAGAAATGGACCAAACTACATTGCGTGGATTTCTGGATACGTGCCTGCCCACTTTCTGGGAGCACATGGGAGAGAGAGCACCACTCTGGCCCAGAGCCCCCTCGCAGGCGTTTATGGGGACATGGAATTTTATTCATTAATGTGACTGATATACAGCCTCCAATACATCCCTCGTCCTTCCCTCTTTCTTTAAAAATCTGTCTAAAAAAAAAAAATCTGTCTGTCTGTCTGTCTACCTACCTACCTACCAATTTATTTAAGAAAGAGAGAGAGGGAGGGAGCAAGAGCAGGAGCAGAGGATCTCAAGCAGATGCCCTCCTGAGCCTGGAGTGGGGCTCAATCTCACCACCTCAAGATCATGACCTGAGCTGAAACCCGGTTGCTTAGCCAACTGAGCCACCCAGGCACCCCTTTCCTTCCCTCTTTCTAAAGAAGAGTTTACACCTTTTTTTTTTTAAATGATTTGATTGATTGATTTAAGAGATAGAGAGCGTGAGCAGAGGGAGGGGCAGGGGAAGAGACAGAGAAGCAGACTCCCCACCAAGCAGGGAGCCCTACCCTGGGCTGGATCCCAAGACCCTGAGACCATAACCTGAGCCAAAGGCAGACACTTAGAGGACGGAGCCACCCAGGAGCCCTGGGTCTACGCCTACAAATCTGGACGATGGCTCCCAGCTGATCATGACTCAGAGGTGAGGCACACAAGTGATAATGATGGGTTTAACAAGCCGGTATCCCTCTACCTGGGTACCAAATTATGTAAACATATTCCAGGAAGAGGAGTAATGGAGTAACAGGAACCCACAGAATTTTTTGAAGGCCCCAGCATCACTCTAACTGGGTACCTGCACATACCCAAGGATGGAGTCGTGTGTACACAGCACGCTCCAAATTAGGTCGTCAGTTCCACCAGCCTGCATCCTTCCTGAACGTGGAGCATCCTGCAAGAGCAATCTCCAGATACCAAGTATCTCAAAATGGTAGTCTCTTCTGGAAAAAGTTACAAGTATTTCCAAACTTTAACCATGCATTCTCCAGAACATCTGTTCACACAGGGTTTGTAAGTCAAAATCACTGCCAGGTCACAGTGTCCATCCCAGTGTGGATGAGCGTGTATGACAGAGGGTGTGAGGGCGGGGAGCTGGGAGACAGTGAAGGAGTATCTGGGCTTACGTTAGATTTTTAAATCCCTCCCCAATATTTCTCTAGGTTCATTCAAATACAGAAAATATATGGAAAAGCAACAACAAGCATACAAGCAGCGTGTTGGCGAGGATCTACCTACCAGGGTGACTCAAGAATTCTTTGCACACAGTTGATATATACCGAACAATGAATGGATAAAAACTCGGGATGGCTCTTTTTGTGAAGGTGAGATTCTAATTATAGAAATTTTAGACAAAAATCACAGTGTAATAATTCACCCACACAAAAGGTTTCATTTCTACGTAAGTTATTTCATGTTTCAGGTATTTTGAACGCGCGCAGATGTCAAGCTTATTGCAGGAAACTAAAAATACTCTGTCTATCCCAGGCCTTGTCTTGGCCTTTCTCCTTATTTTTTTTCCCCAAGGTTGGTCTTTTCTCACTACATTTAAAAAACCAAGAGCAACTAACAGAAGAAAATGAAAATTTTTGCTAATTTGCAAAAAATCTCATCTCCTCCCAGGGCTGACTTCGTCACTAACCTTCACTAACCTTCTGTTCTGGGGGTGGTTGAGGCTGCTGTCAGCCGCTGCTCCTGTGCAGACGTGGCTGGACGACCCTCAGCGCCCGAGCACCTGGTCAGGGGTGCACACGTCGGCGCGAGTGCAAATTTCAGTGTCTTGTTTTTAATTTTAACCTGAGCAAGGCTTACGTTCTCCCAAGACCAAACTGTGACTCCCAAGGTAGATGAAGCTGTGCTTGCTGTTCAGTTTGCAAGGCAGCAGAATTGGGTTTGCTTCTGCAGGCTGATTCTGCTAGCATGAGGTCTGTAAAATGAAATCTGTCAGTAACAAAAATTACAGACTAATCGAGGCAACCATCTTCCGCAAGGCAGGAAAGAAGTTTATGGTCTTCCATTTATGTTTTTCTATGGATTGCAAATTCCTATAGGATTTATTTAAGGTCAGAGAAATATATGCCCTTACACCTGACAAGTTTCTTAGTGAAAGCTGATTAATTTGCTGTGTACAGTTCAGAAGAAGAGGACGGTGGCCAGAAGCTCTTCATTTTGTGAATGGGCTCAAAACACTGCACACCTTAGTATTTATCCCCTTGATGTTTCTTGTATCAATAAAACACAATAAAATACTAAATTCTACATGAAAGTGTGAGCCCATCTCATTTTTTTCCTACTGGTGATTGAATGAGCATCCTTTATATTTTTCTAAACTAGAACATTAGAGAACTTGGCATGTGTGGCTTCTTACCATTGAGTGGAATTCGTTTTGAGAAGGGAGCAGTGGAAAGGAGACAAAAAAAAAATTGGGCTGCCAAATAATGTCAACTGTACCCTAGAGATAAAACAACCGTTGATCTTCCTGGTGGGTATCTGTAGTTACTCATGACTTGGAGAATGCAAGGAAATAAAAAATCTACACAGCACGGGCCCAAATCGTAGCCTCGTATAGCACTGTTTCTTTCTCCAGTAGGCTAGTGCCATGGTACCTTGGAAAACTGCTCTTTTAAAAGTATGATAGTCTTTTAATTACTGTTGGATCCTATTAGCTAGCATTTTGGTGAGAATTTTGACACCCATGTTCATCAGGGATACTGGTCTGTAAATCTCCTTTTCAGTGGGAGCTATGTCTGGTTTTGGGGTCAAGATAACGCTGGCTTCCTAGAGTTTGGAAGTTTTCCTTCCATTTCTATTTTTTGAAATAGCTTCAGAAGAATAGGTATTAAATTCCTCTTTAAGTGTTTCATAGAATCACCCAGCCCTGGACTCCTATTTGTTGGGAGATTTTTGATGAATGCTTCGATTTCCTTGCTGGTTATGGGTCTTTGCAGGTTTTCAATTTCTTCCTGTTTCAGTTTTGGTAGTTTATAAATCTCTAGGGAGGCACCCATTTCTTCCAGATTGCCTAATTTGTTGGCACAAAGCTGCTCATAATATGTTTTCTTTAAGATTTTATTTATTTATTCATGAAAGACACAGAGAGAGGCAGAAAGACAGGCAGAGGGAGAAGCAGACTCCATGCAGGGATCCTGATGCAGGACTTGATCCCCGGACCAGGATCACGCCCTGAGTGGAAGGCAGATGCTCAGCTCCCCAGGCGTTCCTCATAACATGTTCTTATAATTGTATTTCTTCAGTGTTGGTTGTGGTCTCTCCTCTTTCATTCATTATTTTATTTATTTGGGTCCTTCCCTACCAGTGATTTAATGAACATCCTTTACATTTTCTTTTTGGCAAGTCTGGCCAGAAGTTTATCAGTCTTATTGTTTCAAGAACCAGCTCTTAGTTTCATTGATCTGTTCTTGTGTTCTTTTGGTTTCTATTTCATTGATTTCTGCTCTAATCTTTATTATTTCTCTCTCCTGCTGGGTTTAGGCCTTATTTGTTGTTCTTTCTCCAGCCTCTTTAGGTGTAAGGTTAGGTTGTGTATTTGAGACCTTTCTTGTTTTTTGAGATAGGCCTGTATTGTTATATACTTTCCTCTTCGGACTGCCTTTGCTGCATCCCAAAGGTTTTGAACAGTTGTGCTTTCATTTTCATTTGTTTCCATGAATTTTTAAAATTTTTAATTTCCTAGTTGACCCATTCATTTTTTAGCAGGAGATGCTCTTTAACCTCCATGTATTTGAGTTCTTCCCAAATTTCCTCTTGAGACTGAGTTGCAGTTTCAAAGAATTGTCTGAAAACACGCAGGGAATGATCCCAATCTTTTGGTACTGGTTGAGACCTGATTTAGGACCCAGTATGTGATCTATTCTGGAGAATGTTCCACGCACACTCAAGAAGAATGTGTATTCTGTTGTTTTAGGATGGAATGCTCTGAATATATCTGTGAAGTCCATCTGTTCCAGTGTGTCATTCAAAGCCCTGTTTCGTCGATCTGCTGCTTAGACGATCTGTCCCAATTGCACCACTAGGTGCAGATGTAGTGATCCTACGGTGCACCCGCACCCCAGCATTTACAGTAGCAATGTCCAAATAGTGAACTCTGGAAAGAGCCCAGATGTCCATCGACAAAGGAATGGATAAAGAAGATGTGGAATGTGATACTACTCAGCCACCAAAAAAATGAAATCTTGCCATTTCCAATGATGTGGATGAAACTAGAGGATATTATGCTAAGTGAAATAAGTCAATCAGAGAAAGACAATTATCATATGATATGTGGAATTCATATGTGGAATTTAAGAAACAAAACAGTATCACAGGGGAAGAGAAGGAAGAGTAAAACAAGATGAAATCAGAGAGGGAGGCAAACCATAAGAGACTCTTAATCATAGGACTCAAGCCATAGAGACTCTTAATCAGTTTGTTTCCTTCATCGTAGGAAACAAACTGAAGGTCGCTGGAGGGGAAGTGGTTGGGGAACAGGGTAACTGGGTGCTGGGCATTAAGGAGGGCATGTGATGTCATGAGCCCTGGGTGTTATATAAGACTGATGAATCAATGACCTCTACCTCTGAAACAAATATTATATGTTAATTAATTGAATTTAAATAAAGTTTTTAAAAAGTATAATAGCCATATATTAGTTTAAAAATATATACAGATTCCAAAATCAACAATTTACCACTAGAACTTGGAGAACCTGGTAACAGCAAGATTGAAAGGTTTGAGGTTGCTAGTAAAAGAACATACTAATAATTTTTTACATTAAGGATTACAGGTGTGATTGTATAAATAATAGTAATTAATCACCTAAGTTAAATTGAATTATGCTGTAGTAGCAAACATTTCCAGATCTCAGTGACTTCATACAACAAAAATCTTATTTCTTATCCTTGCAAAGTCATGTGGGTGTGTGGGCAACGCACTTCCTGTGCTGGTTCAGTGTCCCAGCCTGCTGTGGCACTTAAATATCAAATGTGATTCACACTATTTTGATGGCAGGGAGAGCACCCTGGAGAATTTCATGCTGCCAGTTAAATGCTTTTGCCCTGACACTTCTCACATTTTATTGGCCAAAGCGAGGTTTATGGCCAGAGTCCTTCACTTTGTATGTGTGCAAAGGGGGAGAACTGGAAATAACAGTGAATAGCATTAATGTCTACACTCATCCAGCTACCCGAGGAAAACTCTAAAAGAGAGATGGAAACATATAGGGCAAAGTTAGAAGACAAGGTGCCAAAGTATTGGATAAAGTAGCAATGAAAAGTATGAATTGATTTAAAAACAGAAACAGGGATGCCTGAGTGGCTCAGTTGGTTAAGCATCTGCCTTGGCTCATGATCCCTGGGTCTGGCCTCCGGGGGAGGGGGGGGGTAGTGGGGATAGGAGGGGTCAGAGGGCGGTCCCTGATCAGTGTGGAGTCTGCTTCTCCGTCTCCCTCTGTTCTGAATACACCCTTTTCCTCTCTCACACACATGATCTCTCTCTCAAATAAAGAAAATTTAAAAATAAATAAATAAAAAATAAAAACAAAAACATACAAACAAAAACCCCTTAGCTTGAAGATCTAACTCCTCATCTCCCTCAAATACCTTTAAAAAGAGAATGAATAAGTAATATTTGATCTTTTTGGTAGCTCAACGTATTTTCAGATTAAGACACCAAATTTTGTAAGACTAGGGAAAAAATATCTATAGGTGAAAAACTTAATATAAAATGGGAACAGAAGCTTCTTTGTTTTTTTCAAATCCTGAGGAGAGAGGACTGGAGGTCCATGCAGAATCATTTTAGTAGAATGGTCTTCAGTAGAAAGCCAAAACCTTCGAAAATTTTAATAAAAGGGTTTAAAAGAGAAAGCCGTATTAGGAAAGAGTGTGAAATATTTCATATTCTTCCAAATTTAATACTTGCAGGGCAAACTTCTAAGCTTTATCACTAAAATTTCAGTGGCATGTCATTTTGAAAGGGCTACCAAGGCACAGAATGTTTCATTAGTTTAATAAGGATTCCTGAAAAATTGTGGCTACTCCCAAAACCCAAGAGCAGGACAACATTAGGACTTTCACGGGCCCTAGGCACCTTGTGTGTCCTTCACCCGTGAAAAAATACTGAAAATTATATTTTACAATTGTTTTAGTATAATTACTAGCATAATACAGACTGGATTATTTTTTCTAATTTTAAAAGGAATTAAAACATTTTCACATAAACACCTAGAAGTATCATAGGCTCTAGGCACAATGACCAAATGACTCTTGGGCTCAGGCTAACAGCGCGCAGACAAGACAAACAAGAATTGCATTATGTCCACTGAAGAGACTATGGCTTACAGAGGAAAGAACTCATCCACCCCAGTTAACACTGATGCATGTAAAAACTTTTAAAAATGAATTGCTTTCACCACCTAAATTCTGGATTTTTGTTGTTAGGGTGGAATTACTGTCTTAAATTCCCTAGCAACTCAAATTGTGAACATAATAAGTTATGAAATCTTTATGTATTACTTTTACTTGAGTAGTAACAGAGGACAATTAGGATATTTCTTCAACTTTTTCTCAACATACCTAATATCTACATTTTTTTCAGAGTATACGTATATCTCTGTGGATACAGGTCATTATACATAAGTCAGTAGTTTGATTTTTTAAAAATAGAGTATAATTATGCAAATGAGAATGTCACCAAGTACTGAAATTTGCTGACATGATAGGTCAGCTGATTCATTGGTTATATACTTTATCATTTTTAAGAGATTAAAATGAACAGTATTGACATTTTCCTTTGTAGTCAGCAGTGATGAATGTCTTAAAAACGATATTCCACTAGCTTTCCAACGGCCAACAAAGAACTATCTGTAAGACAGCATTTAAAAAGAGCCAGAAATTCTACTGTATCTGCTAGGTACTAACACCACTGACTAATATCATCAAAGTAATGAGAATAAAGATGAGATTACAGCATGTAAGGAATTGGGGAAGCACAAATTAAAAGGAAGAATCATAAAATAAATAAAACTATAAAATATAACCTGGCCAGTTACTGACTTCGTGTGGCTCTAATGATGTACATACTTCTTGAAAAATGACTGCATTTGAAAGAAGTGGGATTAGTTCCCCCAGGCTCCTCCACTTCCCCTGTGATTATATAAGGAAATTCCAGCAGGCAGGGCTGGAATGGTGGGGGCGGGGCGGGGGGCAGAGAGTGGAGACTGGAATCACTGAGCTGCTTTCAAAAGCCCACACTTACCTTGTCTGGCCTCAAGCAACGAATGATAAGCATCCTTTGAAACTCATTTGCTTTATCTTCCCAATTTTCAGGAAAAACCTCATGATGTGGTTCCTAAAATTACAGTAGATATAATTCAGTGTTATTTTAGAGATTATTTCTAAAGAGAAGAGCCTTTTGACTTAGAAGCGGATTTTTAGAGAAAGCATAAAATGACAAAATGAAATCAAGAATACTAATGTAAATTTTATTAGGCTAGGGTAAAGTTATGAAATAAGGAATGAAAAGAAAATTTAAAACACCACAAAGGAATCAAAACTAGGACATGAATTAAGCAGGTTAATGTCAATATGAATACTAATCATTAGACAAAATGAAACCTGTTATTAAAAAATGTGCATTTCCCATTATTTCTCCAAAGGCATTTTAAAAACTACCATCATCATCTATTTATAAAAAATAAATATTTATTACAAAGGAAGCAAGAAAGGCATCATACTTAAATTTATTCTATTTCCTGTTTTGAACAATGTTTTGGTGTCTTTCTTATAAAGGTATATTTGAAACTGTATATAGTAAGAAGCAGCCAAAAGAGAGAACTATTAAAAATATACAAGAAGAGAAGCATTAAGATCCCAGGAGGGGTAAACTCAAAAAAAAGTGGGGGAGCTTTTGTAATTTTAAAATTGTAAGAAAGGCTATGTGGTATCTCATATTAGAAACCTCCAAGCTTGTCTTTTCCAGTTTGGGGCCATTGTAAATAATGCTGCTATGAATATATTTGCACAGGTGTTTTTGTGGGATTTATTTTCATTTCTCTTGAATAAATATATGAGTGAAATTTCTAGGTTAAAAGGATTGGTGATGGGCAGCCCGGGTGGCTCAATGGTTTAGTACCGCCTTCAGCCCAGGGCCTGATCCTGGGGATTCAGAATCGAGTCCCATGTCGGGATCCCTGCATGGAGCTTCCTTCTCCTCTGCCTGTGTCTCTGTGCCTCTCTCTCTCTCTCATAAATAAATAAAAATTTAAAAATAATAAAATAAATCTCCAAGCTTCATTCAGCATAGTGAATAAAATTTCTATTTGAAGTTAGAATGAAGTACTCACAAAACATATTTGTCTGTAGGAAATATATTTTTATTATTAATAGGGAGAAGTCCAAAAGAGATCCAGTCCAAAATATTCACATTTATGTATAGATACAATCTGTCACATATAATACAAGTAGGTAACCAAATAAAAATGTTCTTCACATATCTCACTCTTTCCTTCCCCTTCCCATCTTCCTCAAAGACAGCTCTTGCATATTAAACCCAAGAAAGCAGGAATAAAGAAGTGGAAAAAAATAATTGCAAATTGATAAAATATTAGCCCTTGTGCTAAAAAAAAAAAAAATTAAAAAAAAAATTGAAGGCAGGCAACAATTTCTACATGTTCCGGAAGGGAAATTGTTTTACATTTTGTGTTGACTGTAATAGTCTCCAATTAGCAAGATAGAATTCCATGAAAAATTGTTGGAGAACTATTAGCTTTTCCTTCTGAAGGGGAGGTGGAAATTTTCTTCTATCCAAGGTTCTTCTAGCTGGAGTACAAATTAAATTTACGTGAAACAGATTAATAGGAGCAAAAAACCCCAAAGTTTGATTACATGTACATGGAGGCCCAATAATGAAATGAGACTTAAAGAAAGGATCAAGGCAAGTAGCTTTTATACCTTCCAGACTAATAAGAGACCATAAATCTGTGAGAAATTGACAGGAAAAAAAAAATTTAACTTTGGGAGTTTCAGTTAGTAGGGAATTCTGAACAGAATTCGGGCTGGGGGAGTAAATTAGTAAAAAGCAACAAGCCTTGTTGATACAGCTTTCTAAGCTCTAAATTTCTGGTCTCTGGTGATTAGGATGTGTTTTTACCTTCTGGTAGAGGGAGAAGACCTTTCACATGGGACATGTATTTCCTGTTCTCAAGGGGACTGAGGGTACTTCTTGCACAAGCTGTCACTTAAGTAACTTTTATTCAAAATAATCCATATGCCAAAGCGGCACATTTTGGGTAGCTTCTCCTTGATCCCTACACCTCATGTCAAATGACAAAAATGTTTACTAGCCAATACCTTGCATTCTAGCTTATATCTGTATTTATAACCTGCGTTCAGAAAATCTAAATAATAACTCTTTTGTAAACATTTTTTTTTAAGATTTATTTATTTTAGGGAGAGAGAGAGCATGAGCTGAAAGGGCACTGGAAGAGGGAGAGAGAATCTCAAGTAGACTTCACACTGAGTGTGGAGCCCAATCCCACGACCCAAAGATCATGACCTGAGCTGAAACCAAGAGTTGGACACTCAATCAACTGTGTCACTCAGGCGCCCCTGTAAAAAAAATTGGCACCCCCAAACTTGGGGCTCAAACTTACAACCCCAAGATCAAGAGTCACATGCTCTACCCACTGACCCAGCCAGGTGCCTCTCTTTTGTAAGCTTTTTAACTCACCTGCTACTATGATTGCATAGTCTAAATTGTTAATAAATAAAAACCTGGCATGGGAAATCAAAAAGAATATTTTAAGGAACATGCACTCCACACAATTCAGGGATTTATACAGAAGTTCAGAGGAAAACCACCAACTTAGAAGGTGGGGATAATATAAATCTAAACCTTGATTTCAACACCTGACCAGTTGTTTAAAGCTTACTTAAATTTTGTTTTTATTCAAAGATAAGAATAAATTATTTGCATTATTTTCTCCACTTAAAAACTTTGGAATAAGCAAGAGGGTTAAAACATACCAAACTATCATACACTTTTTTCCATCCATCCTTTAAGTGCATAAACTCCCTACGAATGGTTTTGAAGGAAGGTAAATCATCTAGTCGACATATTTCATCCCATGATTTTTGGGGAAGCCACGTGCAAGGGTTGGCATGAGGATTATCCAACCCAATGCCACCAGTCAGCAGAAATCTCCACTCGGCTTTATTAATCTTTGGAAAACAAAGTAGCATGAAGAGTCAGAAATGAATTCATTACATACATAAGAAATTTAAACCATTTTCAAAGAATTGGCTGTTGATTTTTCAGTCCTAGGTATGGTCCTTGTGAAATTCTATATCGACTGGTATAGCAGCTCAGTACTTATTCATAAGAAACTAATCCATCCATTATAACCAGCTTTCAAAATAGTTCCATTCTAGATAGCTATTTTTTTGATAATGCTCCTCCAGAATTATTAATCTAAACATAAAAGTTTCACTAATCTAAATACAAAAATTCTATCTGAGTATATGTTTTTTTCTCAAATGTCCGCTTAGAGTTTTACAGGCTCTAAAAATTGTGGGAAGACAGGAGGGAGAGGCGGGTGGGTGGTGGTATCAGCAAAACAAGTGAACGGACCTGGGAGATACTGGCTTCCAGTATGAAATGAGTAAGTCACAGTAATAAAAGGTACAGCATCAAGAATATAGTCAATGGTACTGAAATAGCATGATGTGGTGGCAGATGGTAGTCACCCTTGGCTGTATAGAACTGATGAATCACTATGTGGTGCGCTGGAAACTAAAGTAATATTGTGTATCAACTATACTCAATAAATAAAAATAAAAATGAATAAACTAAAAATTTTAGGAAGACAACATCATCAATCTGTCATATTTTCAACTATTTTTCATAAAATATAATGAGGTACTGCTACAAAACTTTTGCAGGAAATTCAAGAATAAAGCCTCTACTCCTTCAGAATTCGACCAATGCATCACCTAATGAAATCAATGAATCTTAAACACCGAAGGGAATAAAATAGTGAATTTACACAGTACCTCTCTTTTATTCTTACAGTGCTTCTTATATTTTAATTGAACAGATTTGAAATATAACAAAAATTTATGAAAGGTATTGTTAAGCCCAAATGGTTAGACTCGACTAATTTGCACAAGTTCTTAAAAACGTTACCATTTATATGATTACTTGGTGTAAATTTATCAACATGTTTGGTACATTTATAAGCAGACCTATATGTGATTCTAATAGAAACTATTTTAAACTAAAACATGCATAAATTTAAGTAATAATTACAGAGTGAACTTTGCTTTATTTATTTTTCACCTCCGTAAAATTCAATCTAGTTTTGAGGTCTTGCTTTAACCGTAATTATTGTTTATTTACAACCCTTTTGTATGTATACACACACACACACACACACACACACTCAAATTAGTAAATTAGCAAATCCATGTTATTCTTTTTTCTAAAAATTTTACCAGTACTGACCGCACGTTCATGTAGTAGCAGATTTATAGTAAGACAAAAGGAAAAGAGTAGCTTATCCTTCTCAAAGAGTGATCGGCAGACATTAACATACAGGGAGTAAGTAAAGTGATCCTTGAGAATTTGAAGCCTACAGGTCAACAGAAAGACAAGGGAATAAATAAAAATGCATTATACCTTAAAGAAAATGCCTTTAAGGAAACCTATTGTAAACCATTTAGATGTATATCCTTCTAATAAGCTTTCTGGCCAATTACCCCCAAAACAATCAAGAATCATCATTAACTAGGTGCACCAATTTGAGAGCTATGCAATGTAGAAACACTTCAGTAGAATTGCATTTTACTGTTGATTGATTTTTTTAAAAGAAACTTAATCTTTCTTTTGGATAAAAGTCAATGCATGGTACATTAATCTATTTTAAAGATTTGTGGACTATTTTTAGCTATAAAGAATTTCTTGGGGTAAAATTTGATTTTCTTATTCTGCAGATGCTTCCAAACATTCTATATTATATATTAAATTAATAGCTTCTTTATTAAATTAACATTTGTAGTGTGCTACTCTGCTCATGAATCTATAAAAGCTGGAGAAAGCACAAAACTTGATAAACTACATGTTTATTTACCACATTGACGGAAACATGGAAATATAAATAATCACAATATTTGTAACTAACAACTTTCTCTTAAGTGCTAACATATGTTTTCTGTATTCATAGCAATTCCTTATGTGAATATAATACTTTAAGCATTTTCATTTAATTATGTCATAAGGAAAATAAACTTCATCATTGAAATATTTCTAGGTTATAATAGTGGTAATAGAAATGAACAGTTGGCTGAAAACCTTTGCAGAGAGTTAATGATTGACAATGGCCCAAACTAAGCAGATTAATTTAACTGAAGGAAAAATTAGTATAGTTTGATTTTGGCTAAGCAAAATTCTACCAATGTTTCTTAATGTGTCTTGAAAGAATAATCTATCAGTACCACCATATCTTGGCTATTTTCAGACTGATATTCTAGGCTACCGAACATCTCAGCTCTATTTTTTTCCTTACTTGTCTATTCTTTAATTATTTTGTCCCCTGCCAGCATTCTCATTAAAAAAAAAAAAAAAATACAACAAATTGATGTATTTTATTTCTAGTTGAGAAAACCCTCTGAAAAAGGGCTTGGTAGAGAGGTCTTTGAAACTAGTTGCTGAAATATAGTTGAATTCTCTGAAGATTTAAAATAATCATACTATTCTTGTCCCTATTTTTATGCTAATCATGGTCTTTTCACACTTGGCATTTAATTTGTCTCATCTGTAACAGTGCAATTAATACAGGGTAGCTCAGATTTGGTCTTTCTAAAATAAAATAAAAATGCACCTTAAAACAAATTTCCGCTTATAGAGAGGAAGATTGAGGGAAAAATTATAAGGGTCACTGGTATTAGAAATTCAAGTTCAGACTCATTAGTGGTAAAAATGCAGATTAAAATACAATTTTTTAATAATCTGTTACAGTGAAAAAGTAGATAAAAATGATCATTTTCAATGCTGATGCATGAGACAGGGTTATAAGATCATTTGTGTCACTCTGATAGAGTTGTATATTTGAATAACCATCCAAGGTTCTGAAAGAAGTAACTACCTTTGTCCTAATTTGGGGGTTCTAGCCTATAGAAATAATTAACAATGTGGATGCTTTTATTTATTGTAATATTATTTATAATTTGAAAGCTGGAGATTACTTTTGAATCTTACAATAAGAAAATTATAGCACATTCATAAAATGGTGTATTGTGCAACCACTAAAAATTATGTTTCAGAAGAGTCTTTAATAACATGGGAAAAATTATCTTGATAGAAGTGGAAGGAAAAGAAAAAGGAAACTGTGCATGTGTGTGTATACACTTACATAGTTTTCTGAGAGAGATTTTACTTTGGTCCCTGTAACAAAGCTATATCTTTGTTAGATTTTTGTTTCTGTACTTATGTGTTTTTTTGCTACAGGTATTTATTTTCTAATTAAAAATTTGATTAAAAAAAACAGGTGATCCAAATTACGATGGCTATTTCACAGTATACATATTTATATATATGGCTATGTCATAGCAGTCATAATGTATGTTTGGTATAATAGTTAAGAATTATTATGAATAAAAATATTAGAAGGTAAACAAAAATGAAATATGTTTCCATAAAAGG
This sequence comes from Canis lupus baileyi, assembly GCF_048164855.1. Lineage (NCBI taxonomy): Eukaryota > Metazoa > Chordata > Mammalia > Carnivora > Canidae > Canis > Canis lupus. The sequence continues at coordinate 25,302,427 of NC_132873.1, read as the reverse complement.
AAATAAGAGATAATTTTACTAGTTGCTATAAGTTTATACCATTAAACACCATCAGTTTATCCTATCTACCCCCTCCTCCTGGCAACCATCATTTTACTGTTGTTTTTTGTTTTTAGAGGTATGAATTTTTTTCTGATTCCACATATAAGGGGTATCCACAGTACTTCTCTTTTTCTGATTTATCTTAGCACAGTGTGGTAACCAATGTTACCATATATACATATATACAATATATATGTATGACATATTGACGTATATACAATGTCAATGTCGATCAATGTCACAAATGGCAGACCATGGACACGCAGGACAATGAAAATAGACACCAATAGCATGCCACTTATAAAAAATCAACTCCCAATGGGTCAAAGATGTAAACTTAAGACCTGATACCTTAAAACTCCTAGAAGAAAACATAGGGAAGAAACCTATCAATGTTGATTTCAGCACTGATTTTCTTGAACATGACACCAAAAGCACAAACATAAGCAAAAATCAATAAATGGGACTAATTCAAACCCAAAAGCTTCTGCACAGCAAAAGAAACAATTAACAAAATAGTGCCAAGAAATAAACCTATGCTTATATGGGCAATTAATCTGTGACAAAGGAGGCAAAAATACACAACGGGGGAAAAGACAGTCTTTTCAACAAATGGTGCTGGGAAAACTGGACAGCGACTTGTAGAAGAATGAAACTGGGCCATTTTCTTACACCAAAAGTAAACTCATAATGGATTAAAGATCTCAATGTGAGACCTGGAACCATAAAACTCCTAGAAGAAAACAGGCAGTAATTTCTTTCATATTGGCCTTAGCAACATTTTTCTAGATATGTCTCCTTGGGCAAGGGAAACAAAACCAAAAATAAACTATTGGGACTACAGAAATTAAAAAATAAACAAAGAATGAAGCACAGTGAAGACAACTATCAACACAAAAAGGCAACCCAGTGAACGGGAGAAGTTATGCACATATGATACGTCTGATGAGGGATTACTAAGCAAAATATATAAACAACTTCTACAGCTTAAAAACCAAAAACTCAAATAACCTGATTAAAAATAGGCAGAGGATCTGAACAGACATTTTTCCAAAGACATACAGATGTCAAACAGACACATGAAAAGATGCTCAACATCACTAATCACCCAGGAAATGCAAATCAAAACCACAATGAGGTATCACTGGACACTTTTCAGCATCACTAGAATCAGAAAAACAAGAAGTGTTGGTAAGGATGTAGAACAAAAGGAACCCTGTGCCCTGCTGGTGGGAATGTAGAGTGGCACAGCCACTGTGGAAAACAGTAAGGAAGTTCCTCAAAAACATTAAAATAAAAATTTTAAAATAGTAATTCCACTCTTAGGTATTTACCCATAGAAAATGAAAACAGTAATTTGAAAAGATATATACGCCTCTATGTTTACTGCTGCATTATTTACAAGAGCCAAGATATAGAAGCAACCCAAGTGCCTATTGACGGATGGATGGATAGAGAAAATGGGGGGTACACATATAGATACAATGGACTATTCCTCAGCCATAGAAAAGAATGAGATCTTGCCATTTGTAACAACATGGAGGGACCTAGAGGATATGATGCTAAGTGAAATAAGTTGGACAGAGAAAGACAGATACCATAAGATTTCACTCCTATGTGGAATCTAAAAAACAAACCAAACAAACAAAATGCAGAAACAGACCCATAAATACAGAGAAGTGATGGTTGCCAGAGGGGAGGGTGTTGGGAGGATGGGCAAAATGAGTGAAGGGGAGTGGGAGATACAGGCTTCCAGTTATGGAATGAGTAAGTCATGGGAATAAAAGGTACCGCATAGGGAGTAAGTCAGTGGCATTGCAACAGCGTTGTACGGTGCCAGATGGGAGCTACACTCGCGGTGAGCACTACATCTAGAGAAAGTGAATCACTGTGTTGTACACCTGAAACTAATGCAACATTGTGTGTTAACTATACTTCAAAACGAGCAAACAAAAAAAAAAACCCAAAGGAAAACAAAACAAAGGGCAACCATGAGAGAAAATTTTTGCAAACCATATGTCAGATTAAGAATTAAGGTGCAAAATATACAAAGAGCTAACAATAACACAAAAACAATCTGACTTAAAAATGGGCAGAAGACCTGAATAGACATTTTCCTAAAGAGGACATCAGAATTGGTAACAGGCACGTGAAAAGCTGCTCAGCATCACTAATTACCAGGGAAATGCAGATCAACACCACGAGAGATCACCTCCCCTCCTAACAGAACGCAAAAGATAATAGGTGGTGGCCAGCACGTGGGGAAAAGGGAACGCCTCCACAAATCATGTGTGGTTCTCCTCTGGCTCAAGCCAGTTTGCTAGCACAGATGGTCACTTCAATTAGCAGATAAATTTGGGATGAGATTTCTGCCTTTTTGCAATCTCTTAGTGGACTGCCTGTGATGTGCAACACATTCTGGTTTAATGGTACCGCATGATAAACTTGTTTTCTTTCTCTACTACCTTTGTAAGGAAAATTTCTGGGTTGAGAAAATATTTTGCTTGGATACTTCTGCAACAATATACCAGCACAATGGAAGTGAATAAACCACTGCACTACACAAAACACTATGAATTTCACAAATGAAACGTTGAGTATGAGATGCCAGACAAACAAGCGCACACACTGTGATCCCATTCATGAAGTTCTGCTACAACAGGCAAAACTAATTTATGGTGTTGGAAATCAGGACCGTCTTTAGCTTGGTGGAAGAGGTTTGGTTAGTTACTAGAAGGGGACACAAAGCCGGGTTTCTGGGCTGTCTGTAACCTTCTGGGTCTTAATCCGGGTGCTAGTTACACAGGTTTGCTCAGTCATGAAAGTTGAGCAAAGGGGATCCCTGAGTGGCTCAGTGGTTTAGCGCCTGTCTTTGGCCCAGGGTGTGATCCTGGAGTCCCGGGATCGAGTCTCACGTCGGGCTCCTGGCATGGAGCCTGCTTCTCCCTCCTCCTGTGTCTCTGCCTCTCTCTATCATTCATTCATTCATAAATAAATAAATAAATAAATAAATAAATAAATAAATAAATCTTTAAAAAAAAAAGAAAGTTGAGCAAATACTCTGATTTCTGCATGCTTCTGAGTGTATACTAACAATTTCTGTGAAATTTTCAAATATGCTTTCCTATTTACTCTTTAGTTGGTTCCAGAATTATACTTTCAGGCTCACTAGAGGCATGAATGGGATTTTCACTGTATTAAAATTAAGGGATTTTAAGTAAAAAAGACACATTTTATTTTCTAGATTTCATCCTAATCTCATATCTGGGTAAAAGGATTTGATTTTCCATAAATCATAAGGGACTATAGTCATAATTATGAAGAAACATGTCATATGTGTGGATGACTTCTAATATGATGAAACAAGTCATAATAAAGGAACCAATTAGTTGTAAAGCAAAAAATTGTTCTGATTTTTAACTCTTGTACATAAAACATGTCTTTAAGCAGCAGAGCAAAGAAATTTTCTTCTCTAGATTCCAGCAAATACTTTTTTTTTTTTTTTTTTAGGATTTTATTTATTTATTCATGAGAGAACACAGAGAGAGAGGTAGAGACACAGGAGAGGGAGAAGCAGGCTCCACGCTGGGAGTCCTATGTGGGACTCAATCCCGAGACTCCAGGATCATGCCCTGAGCTGAAGGCAGACACTCAGCCACTGAGCCACCCAGGCGTCCGTCCAGCAAATATTTCAATTTAAAAGTACTTAAGATGATAATATTTGGGTGACCTGGTTTTAAAAAGGTAGAGAAAAAGAACTGCATTGAGAAACAAAACATTGTTTGCTATTGTGGCTCCATGTGATCAGTACTGTGATAAGTTCTGGGAATATTAGAAAAACAAACAAAACCGCCAAAACCCTTATCTCAGGGAACTCAGAACCTAGTATGAAAACCAGACATGCTTGTTTGATTAACTAACAATGCACATGGCTGGGAATGATTCGAAGAAAGGGAGCTAAAAAATCTTATTTTCTCTATTTCAGTAATCCCCTCCTACCCTTGAAAATTTCAGATTCTGGAAGGAATAGAGAAATAAATGAAACATTTTCAAATATCATAATATGAAAACATACTTTAAACTCCACCATCACATGTGTCTTCTTGAAGATGTCCACCTCCTATTTCTCACGGGCAGACAGCTGAGAAATTGTATGCTAAGCCATGTGCTGGTCTTTACACCTTTATTGATCTCAAATTCAAGGTTGTAAAATAATGATACTAATAATGAAACTACTCAGTTTAAGAATATTCAAAATTTAGCAGAGTTCTACATGGTAAATGAAAGGAATTCAATTCAGATTGTCAGGAGGTTCTCATTTTGAATCTCTAAAAACTAATTCTTCACTGCCAAGTGATAAGTATTAAACTGAATTTCCTTTGTGGGTATGAGCAGTCAAGAAACTGAAGTACCTCGCTTCCTACTGATCAATAAAGTTGGAGAGTGCAATGATTGCAATGAGCAATTTTCTTTGTTCAAGAGGTAATTTCGTGTTAGAGCTCATTAAAAATATGTTTTAATACCAAACTAAAACTTACCTGATAATAAATGAAATTCTACTCTCTCATACATTTAGTGTTACGTAAGGTCCTAATCCCTTTATTTATTACGATAGCCAACTGGAAAATAAGGTATTTTACGTAAATAAGAATAACCCAACTAATCACAATAAGGTATTTTTTAAAACCCTGTTACTTGACAAACTGTAACTATGTGACTTTTGGAATGCGAGTTTACAGAGGGTAAGAGTCCCGTCTTTTCAAGGTCTTAACCATTCTTTCCAAACCTCCAATCACAAATACTTTTGGTAAATGATAAGCAGAGATAAGTGTTTCCTCTCTTTAGAATGACATTATAATCCTATCTCCCTGTAAATGACTTCCTGGCAGGCTGAATTTGGCCACACTTATTCCTTTTCTCACCCTCAAATTTATTTCTAGCACGATGATTAATCAAGCCCACATTAGCCATAAGAGTCATGCTCACGGCATTTCTGTAACAGCAGTGAGAGCCACCAATTACTATTGCATTTTCATGCAGTAATAAATAAATAAATAGTAATAGTCAGTAGTAATAGTCAGTATATTTATAAATAATATAATAGTCAGTAATGAATAGTATTTCTTTTCCATACCTTTTTACTAAAATTTCTGATTTCTCTGAATTTTCGATAGACAGGATATAAAGATTAATAAACCAGGTCAGTGAGTATTGGTACATGGGCTCGATGTTAGCTAGGTCGGCAATAGAGAAGAACAGGATGGTGGAATGGATGGCGATAGGCCGATAGCCCATGCGGGTGCTATCAATCTTCTTCTCTGTCTCTTCAGCTACTTCCTGCTTTTGAGAAATCTCATTAGCCAAAGCCTTGGAGGAAGATAATATCTTAATAGCAGTTTCATCTTCTAATATATTGCCTTCAGAAGATGAAAGAACTTCTAAAATCTTGTCCTCTATTTCCTTTAACTGCCTGGAATAAAACACAATTTTCGCAGAAGAAAAAAGAAATCGTTTAAAATCCCTTCACGCACACATTCTTGTATGAGAAACAAAGAGCTTGTAACCCAAGAAATGCATCACTTTGTGACAAATACCCGTAACGGTGATATTGTATAATTAATTTCTTATCTTGCAAAATGTCAGAAAGACAGGCCTTTCTGCTCCACTTCTCTTCCCGACCATCATTTGCGTGGTAACTAGAGGGAGAGGTGTAAGCCCATCAAGTATCTCAGCCCTGAGTGAATGAAAGCATCGCTCCATTTATTTTCTAAAATTTTTCATGACTCCTGGAGCTTCAGCCTTGGTGCCTATGCTAGAGATACTATGAGCAGAAACTGGGATGCAGAGTGTCCACTCAGACTGTGCTCCGGGGAAAACAGATAACATCAATTACATAATGAATACTACAACTTTTGTGCTAAAACGAGTCGTTGAAAATACATTGCCTTGATTGGTGGTAGGCCTTCCAGGGCTTCCAGGGGCTGAGAACTTGTATATAGAAATATACTCTTAGGCAGTTTTCTACATGAACACCACGGCATTGGGATGCCTTATCTTTTCCTCTTAAATCTTCCCCTTCGATGCATCTGCTAAATCTAACAAAATAGATCTTTAACATGTACTTTAATCCATTCTAAGTGATCCTGAAACAAGTAAGAACAATCCTGTGTTTTGCTTTGTTCTAGAGAGAAAGAGAGAGAGCGAGCACGCGAACATGTATGAGTGAGTAGGTGAGGATGGGAGGTGGGGGAAGAGAGAATCGTAAGCAGACTCTGCTGAGCACGGAGCCTGAGATCACGACCTGAGCTGAAATCAAGAGTCCAGTGCTTAACCGGCTGAGCCACCCAGTTGCCCCAACAATTCCGTGTTTTATAATGTTGGAAACCTTTTGTTTTCAGCTCCTTGTAGTATCAAGGCTTGCTTTTCTTCTTCAAGGTCTGGCCTCTCTCGTGCCACCACGATTCCCAATAGCTGATCTTGCATTCCCTCAGAAGTGATCATGAAGTTTAGTAATGTTACCTGTAAATGAAAGAATATACAAGAATTGCACAGTTGTTTTACTGAGAAAGCCTCTGCTTTAAGTTCTGACCTTAAAATGGACTCATTCCTATAGTAGTATATGTGACAAGTGAAATTTGTAGACGTTTCTCATAGTCATAAACATAATATTTCAAAAGGTTTTGTTTGGTGATCAATTTATTCCTATTTCGAATGATCCAATTGTTGACAAACTGTTTAATCCCCAAGTCAGGGCAGCCCGGGGATCTCAGTGGTTTAGCGCCACCTTCAGCCCAGGGCGTGATCCTGGAGACCCGGGATCGAATCCCACGTTGGGCTCCCTGCATGGAGCCTGCTTCTTCCTCTACCTGTGTCTCTGCCTCCCTCTCTCTCTCTCTCTGTTTCTCATGAATGAATAAATCCCCAAGTCAATTGGAATCAGGTTGAAAACTACCCTTCATCCTGGCTGGATGAGCTGATTTACATGTTAGGGATCCTAACGGTGTCAAAAAGTAAAGGAAATCTTATCAAGTGAGATAGAGGGAAAAAGAACACTGTCATTACCTGTCATGAGTATACATGATATTTACAATGTGATGATCATATCACATACTAGGTAACGCATGATATACAATAGAATATTATAATGCGGCCGATTATACAATCATACGACAATATGACCAGTCACTATTGTGAACGAGGGAATGCGCTGTTTTAATGGTGTCCATCAAGGTGCGGTCTCTCAACACCTACTTTCTCTCCGTCTGTAATGACTCCTATAGGCTCTCTTTCCTACATCTTAAAGTTCCTCCTCCCCTGGTTCTTTCCTGGAAGTGGGAAAGTAATCACGCTAAGGTCTCTCTTTCACAAAGCAAATAAATAAGTCATTCTCTTGCTCCCCCTACAATCCCTTCCAGCAATGGAATGATCTCTCTCTGGGCCTTCACAACTATACTTAGTGATAATGGTATTCATATGTGCTTTCTGTCTCAGTCTCATTCCATTCTCCAGTGCTCTACCACCTGCTCTCACCCCAGCCTCCACACACCCATCAATACACACAGCAATAAGCTAGAAAAACTTCCTGGCTCTGGTCATCAACGAACCCACAGATCAATAAACACTTACTTGACTGTTGCTTAATTTGACCCCCACCCTCCACTCCAGCCTTTTTACACATCTCTTTTGCAATCTGCCTGCCCTCTGCCCTTGTGTCTTGAGTTGAGGTCTACCCTTAGGTCTTCAACATCACCTCCCATGCCTCCTTTCACGTGCCTTTCATTTCTGCTCTGCTGAACTGATGGTGAAATCCCATGCACGCTGGCTGTGAAATATCTGTAGGGGCTTCAGCTCAGGCCGTTGGTGGGAGACTTTAGGTTCCCCCCCTCGCCTAGTAAGAGAATTTGAGGAGGTTCCCTCTGCAAGAATAGAGTGATTCTGTTTTTGTAAGAAAATGTCCCACCTGTGATCAGAAAGTGTAAAGTGCCCCTAGGCAGGTGACCCCCAGCCCTGCCCAAACCCGGTAACTTCTCCATGGCGGTTTTGTCTAGGTTACACTTGCCCCCCTTCACTTGACCCGTGATGGGCCTTGGATACCACTAGGGATAGATTACATGAGCATAATCATAAACTTAGATGGGATAATAAGAAATTCCTAAAATCGAACAATTAAAAAACTCATTAAATGTTATTTTGTAATGCTCTCCGGCTTTGGCATTTATTCATGGGGAAAAATAAAGCTTTCAAGAGTTTTTCCCTTCTGACATGAGAAACCAAGCACGGGAGTTATATTTTCTTTAATGCCCAAACCATAGTCCTAGTATTGAGCCAAATACATGTTTTACAACTTTTACCTTCTTGTGTTCAGACACAAAGAGGTATTCATTCATAGTCCATTAATGCGGGATCTTATGAGATCAAGATTTTGTAAATCTAGGCATTCACTCACGAATAACAATAAACATTCAAACAAATATTAACAAAGAAACATTTCAAATTATATAACATATGATTTCATAATTTTACTTTCCTTTAGAGTCAAAAGGATTATAGCAGCATGATATCATCCCTTGGGAACTTTTGAAAGCAAAGGTACATAAAAGATCCTAAAAATAGGATTTAGAGGAAGTATTTTAATTTGTAAATGAAAGCAAGTAACTGCCTCACTATGTTTTCTAATCCCTGTTTAATCAATTCCGGCAATTAAAAATAATGAAGCAATAAGACACCTTGGGGATCTTAAGGATTTCGATAGTGAATCATAGATCAGTTTCCTTCCCACAGCGGCTTATAACTTCTATAACTAGTTACTGATGAACTAAGAATTATTCGTTATTTGTGAAATTTTCATAGATCTCACTGAAAAGTATAAATGGTTTTTCATGTCATCTATTAAAAAAAAAACCCACAGCTTTGGAATTTTAACATTTCATTTTATGTTTCATTCTTTCTCACTTATGTTTAAAAGTTAAATAACAATCCTAATCATTAACACTCATTTAACACTGTGCTGGGTCTTATTCTAAGCCTTCGCATAGATGACTTTAGTCTTTATACTGTCCTATGAGATGGAGATTTCTTTTTTTCTTTTTTCTTTTTTTGTTTGTTTGTTTTTTTGAGATGGAGATTTCTTATTCCCGTTTTCTAGACTAAGGAATGGAGGCACAGAGAGATTAAATAACTTGGCTAACATCACACAATTGGCAAGTGATAAAGCTAGAATTTGAACCAAGCTCCAGAATCATGTTCTTAATAACTACTAGTTACAAACCCCTCCTAATAGATAACCAGGCAATATGCAATTTTTGGTGTTTAGATAACATTTTAATTAGTTAAAATAGTGGCCAAGAATTTCCGTATTGTAACATTCTGTTTTAAAAACTAAGCTCAAGGGTGACCCCACTTTCCCTCAGTCTTCTTGGCTTCTCTGAATGTCCAGGCTAAAGTATGCCTCCAATTGTGAGCGCCTGTGTTTTCCCAGTCATAAATAGGGTCACTCTACATACACATTATTTACAGTGTAAACCTCTTGGGAACAGTGACCGTGTTTATTCATCTTGGAGGGAATGAATTATAGCACCTTTGTGCTTCCTCTGCCTCTGTAGAAAGATGCCTACCTTAATTTAAATATTTCTAGTTGAGACAGTTTTTGAACTCACTAGCCAAATCTTGTCTCCATATGTGACTTTCAAAATCTGAATCAACATTTCTTAATGTCCTCTCCGGCCAGCTGTAAATGAAAGTTATCCCTTTCTCCTTTGCTCATTCCACAAACATTTATCAAGCACCAAGATTTGGGAATAAAAAATGGAATGACCTCCATGAGTTCAGTTGCAGATCAACATCTCAAGGGATTTTAGTCATTGACTAAAACTTAAAACTAACTTTGCTCTCGAAAGGAATTTCTAGTATTTTCAAAGAACCAGTGATCACAATCAGTTCTTGTAAGTCACTATATAAAATCAGATAACAGCAACCTCATTCTGAGAAAGAAGAATGGATTTTTGTTAATTCCAATGCCAAGAATTAGCATATTATCATTTATTACAAAGGAGGTGCATATATGTCATCTCTGCTTAACAATGAGATTCTAAGAATAATATCAATCATAGAAATTAGATTCTCAAAAATCTTTTTTTTCCCCCCACTGCATACTGAAGGCTCCTTTATTACTTACATGCACACACAAAACAAACACTTGGAAATTATTATAGCAATTTCAGGAAATGCCAAAAAAGGACAAAATCTATTTTTCTTAGGAAGACCTGTCCTTCTTACGGCTTAGGAGGAAAATAAAGTCATTAATTGTAAAATTCAATAAAGAAACATTCACTTTAGATACTGGCCTTTACTGATGTTTCAGGAAGATAATGAGGATTTCTTAGCTTGGTAGTAATATAGAAGCGGAAATCCGGTGCATATTCAATGGTAGAGTCCCCAAGTCGGATACATGTACTCCCACCCTGCTTAAAGGTCTGCTTTAGTAGAAGAGGTTCCAGAATAGGATCTAGTTCTTCTCCGACATTTTCTAGCAGCACTGGAGTAAAATGAGAAAAAGAGACCATGTTATTTTAAATACTGACTGTAAACATTCAACCCTCCAAATTCTCTCAGCTTCTAGATTGCTGTTAGGCCTCATTACCTATAAACTTATTTTTGTCCTCTAAGGAAGCAATATCATACAAATCATAGGATGCCTGTGGGATGAGCCTAACTGGTGGGTCTGGTCACTTTGCCTCCTTCCATCCTTCTTGGCCTACGCGGGGCTCCGCACTAGGTGCTCAAGTGTCATGGCGGTGAGGTCTATCTGTCTGAGGCACCAGAGAATAAGCATTTTGAGTTGTAGTTTTCAAATGGTTATTATATTCTTAAGTATGAAAGTGACTCCTGCTTATTGTGGAACATGTGAAAAATGTAGGGAAGAATAAAAGTGTTAAAATGAGGAGGCCATTAGACGGAGCTGGCTCTCACGCTACTGTGACCTAAATAAGGAAACCAAAATCTAAGCTTACAAATGTCTCAAGGTTACAAAATCAAATCAAAATCAGAATCCCAAGGATAACCAACTGCAAACAGCCACTTAGGTTTTAAGCCATGGTCAACTGAATAATTTCCTTTCTGTGCTCCCGGCTTGCTCCCTCTCCCCAGCTCTGGTCACTGGGGTACCCTAACCACTTCCTGTTTGGCGCTGCCCAATTCCAACTAATTTTTGCTCAAAAAGACTCTTAAAATTTTTAGTTTGGCTCAGCTTATCTTTTGAATGTTTTAGATAATTGACTCTTTTAAATGTTTTAGATAATTGACTCATATTCATATATAGTTTGGTAGAAAAATGACACCAAAGTATGATAATTGCTGAATAAATTTTTCTCTTCGGTATTTTTATTTATCTTTTCTATGCACAATTGAGACTAAACAATGTATCTAATTTTGCATCCCAATCACTTTGCTTGACATTATACCATAAACATTCCAATTAAAACCAACAAACATACTTTTAATCACGGCATAATAGTTTCATATTAATTTTATCTCATTTTTTAAGTCAATTCTCTATGGTTAGATATTTGGATTGCTTTCTGTTCTTATTATAAATAACTCTGTATACAAAAACTTTGTGCCTACAAATACTTTCTTATGATAGCATTCTAGAAGGGGAATCCCTGGAAGAAAGATCAGTGACATTGTTAAGGCTCAGGATACATTTGCCAAATTAGTCTTCTTACATTTTGGTGTTTGGGGTGCTACTGAGGCCAACCTTGAGTAGCGGTGTTTTCACAAGTCCTTTGGGGGTCTGGGTATGCAAGCTTGAAGGGAAAGAGGAATCATAGAGCACTGGGATGACAGGTATTTGAACCTTTATTGCAGACATATACTGCTCCTTCCCAGAGGTTGCTCTTGGCTAAACGGATCCCTAAAATTGTCTTGTCAATCTCCTTCAGCAGCGAGATCTTAATTAACCAAAGCAGGCATGCCAGATAATTTTAAAATTCATTTTCATTTTCTGCTTGAATAAAATGATTATTTTTCGTAGTTAAATAATATGAGTGCATTATAATGGATTAAATACATTAATCTATTATTTAGATTGCTTCCATTTTTCTATTGTTAATAATGCTACAGCGAACATCTTTTTGAATAAACCCTTGTGTTCATCTCTGATTACTTAATCAAGCTGGAGTCCTAGAAGCGCAATTAATTTAAAGGCTATTTATATTGCCAAATTACTTTCCTGAATGGCTGCAGAAATGTCAGAGTTGCAATGAGCACTCCTTTTTTTTTTTCTTTTCAAACTTTTTTTTTTTTTTTAAGTTTTTTTATTTATTTATGATAGTCACAGAGAGAGAGAGAGAAAGGGAGGCAGAGACACAGGCAGAGGGAGAAGCAGGCTCCATGCACCGGGACCCCGATGTGGGATTCGATCCCAGGTCTCCAGGATCGCGCTCTGGGCCAAAGGCAGGCGCTAAACCGCTGCGCCACCCAGGGATCCCTCAAACTTTTTATATAATAATGTACTTAGAAATGCTAGGCACCGTGTTGACATTTTATTTTCTCATCCTCAAATGCTTTAAAAAGCATGGAATATTGTTACCCCAGTTTTACATATGGGCAAACTAGGGCAAGGCAACGGAGCTAAAATTTTCAGTTAAATCATCTAGTAAATGGCAAAGCAGATACTTGAACTAAGCAGTATGATTCCTTACACAGTTCCTTTAACCACTGTGTCAGACTGCTGATGTTAAATACTCCATTCATGACTTTTACAATTTGATAGGTAAAAAATAGTTAAAAATCGTATCCAAGGCTTGATGTTTTAGATGTTCTTTGTCTAATTACATTTTTTCCCTCTTAACATTATATATCAGTATACTTGCCCATTTTCTTATTGTGTATGTTATTTACAATTCAGTACAGCTCCAAGTGATTAAAAACCCACAACAAAAGTGACACAAAAAAAGGCTTATTGTGTCTGTATTAGCTCAGGCTTTCAGGTAAAGGGAGCCTGAGCTAATCAGCCCCGGGTTGAAGGACAGTGTGTCCGAGCTGTCAGAGATCCAAGCTGGGACATCTTGCTCCTTTGCTATTCTTATTATGTGGCTTTGATCTTTTTGGCCGAAATGGCCTTTCAAATGACATCCATATTCCCACCATCAGAAAGAAAGAAAAAACAGAAAAGGAGAAAACATCCTTTAAAAATATTTCCTGAGAATCACAAATGGCACTTCTACTTACATCTTGATGGCCAGACCATAGTCACATGTTCATATACAACCACAGTAGAAGTTAGGAAGTTTCTTTCTTAACTATGAATGCAATGTTGCCCACACAGAGGGGTACCAATTATCGGGTATCAAATATTGGGGAACAAATATCATTTGTTGTCATAAAATGCTAGTTTTTAAAACTTTATTTGTAGCTTTTAACATTGTCGTAGCAAAGAGCTCCCCCTTGCCCATTTCCTACTTGATTTCAAATGTGTTTACACTTCTTTTCTTTTTTTACATTTTATATTTTTTTTAAATAATAAATTTATTTTTATTGGTGTTCAATTTGCCAACTACATTTTATCTTGTAGAGATTTTCAAACCTTGGTCAGGGGCGCCTGGGTGGCTTAGTCGGTTGAGCACCCGACTGGCTCAGGTCACCCTCTCAGGGTTGTGAAACTGAGCTCTGCATCAGGCTCTGCGCTCAGCACCGAGTAGGCCTGGGGTTTGGGATTCTTTCTCTCCTCCTCCCCTTTCCCCCAATCTGCTCATGCTCTCTCTAAAAGAAATAAAAATCTTTAAAAAAACAAAGTTTCAAGCTCTGTTCAAAAGTAAAAAGAACAGCATTAGCTCATTGTTGATATGCAAAAATAAAATGCCTGAGACTACCTGATACATTTGTTCTAATTCTTCACGCAGTATTAGCTCTAATAGCAACTGGGATTTGCTAAACTCATCCTAGGGATAAATACACTGTAGTTTCATAATACTTACATGTATTTATTTGGTCAAGTAAATAGTCAAAACTTGATAGGTAACATAGATTTAAAATGTGACAACCCCAATTTACTCAAATCATAAATATTTAGTTTTGACAAATGGGACATGCACATGGGGCTTTACTGAAAAATCCTTGTCATGTTTCTAATCTCTCCATTGTGGCAGATAATAGTCAGCCATGCGAAATGTGTATTCACTTCGCTGCCACTTTGGTAGGACAATCGAAAGAAGAATAAATAGATAATTGGACTAATGTTGTGTTAAAATACTACTGGCATATCAAGTGGCTCTTTTAATTGCAGAAGTGGAGTTGTAACAGGAACTACAGAGTGGCACAGCACAGACAAAAATGAAAACAGCTACATTAGAGGATGCATCGCAAATGAATCTTGGGACAAAGAAAACAACCTAACCGGCAAGAACAATCATCTCTTGAGTTCCCGATTAATTATCAATAAGTAATGAAAGACATAACAAAGTCATTATTTATTGAAGATGAATCTGGCACAACTATCTTTTTAAAGAAGAAAAAAACCCTTCATTCTTTTGGGTTAATTGTGCCTTCTCCAGGCATTTCTGTAAAGTATAATTATTATTTGCATACATACCAGGGGTACCAAACTGGATGCAGTTTTCCAGAGTCCTGACATAGTCAGGATCATTTAATTTAACCACTTGAAGACTATTGGCTTTTTCCATGTTCTTGACCCATTTATTAGCCTGACCTTGAGGATCTATCATCAGGGGCCATCTTCTTGCATTCCTGAAAGGGGGAAGAAAGACAGTGCTAGCCAAGTCATGAATTGTCTCTAGGCTACTTAGTCACACACACATCACTTTCTTACAGTTTATACTTTACAGTAATATTTTACTTTTTAACTTATCTTTAGAAACTATGCTCTTATAGCAGAGACATTTAGATTGAACAGGCTATTAAACGACACTGTAAAAAAATCACTTGGCAAACACAAGATTTTCTTTTACTCCTTTTGGAAAATTACAATTCTGTAAAGGTTAAATTACATTTTTGAAAAAGAAATATTTGCTGCTTTTGCTAGTTAGTGCAATTAACCATTAAGAATACTGCAAATTAGGCAACTCTCATTCTTCACTAGGCCCTGACCTTCATTAATTACTCCTGTGACTACGAAAGAGTTCCCTCCGTTTCCTGGCTTCAATTTGCTATCACTTGTACAAGAGGAAAAGAGAAAGGATTGAGACGTTATCTCTCTCCTTGAAATCTAGGCCATTAAAGATATAATGGTTTTTAAAAAATAAGGCAAAAAGCCTAATTTTAATCATCTAAACCTCTTGGGCCCCAAAACATTAATGTAACTATCAACTCAGTATTTGTTTCAAGTGCTTGTACATCTCATGTCATATTTGTAGTTCATTACATATTTGTGAGCTTCTTACGAACAGAAACATATTCTCTGAAAGTCAGTTTTTGCACTCGGGGAGAGCTCCTACTTCCTGTTGTATTCTCAGCTCCCTGTTTTATGATAAGAACAAGAGGAGTAAACCACGAGGTAGTTTATTTTCCAGGGTGCCGTGGGGTCACAAAAAGCCAATATTTCCCATTGCCAAATGACATCTAACCAGGTAGCTTTCTGGATTGTGTGAAATGGACTCAGCCTTGAGATTACTGTTCTTTTTCTTGGAAGCTTCAGTAAACACAAGCCATAATTTTGGCCACTTTCCTAAAGATGCGGCCATGCTCTTCAAAAATGAGCACAGCAAATGGACACAGATCATTAGAAGAACAGGAGGAGAAAAATAAAATATGACTGGGGCAAAAACAAAACAAAAAGCATGAGACTGAAGCAGGGTGGTTTATTCAATTTCATCTCCTTAGAATATGAATTTAGAATTTTATAGGATAATTTGTCCCAAATGGAATTAATCACCTTTTTAACACTTAAGTTAGAGCCTGGAATAAAAAAAAATAAAACATGTAGCTTATATTAGAAAGAAGATAGTCTAGTTCTCCAGTATCAGTGTTATATAATGAAATAGCTTGAAATTGAATGACTCCATCTTCCTTCTGTTGCTTCTACAATTTCTAACCACAATACCCATGTTCATACTGTTCCTTTGTCTAAAATGCACCTCTTCCTCATTCTTTCATGTTCAAGTCCTACTTGTGTTTCAAGGTCAGCTCAGATGGTGTGCGATACACGGAGTACCACAGACCATCCTAACAGAAATGTATTTTCTAATCTCCGATTATAAGGACATCAGTTCTATTGAATTAGGGCTCCACTATTCTGACCTCACTATCATTAATTATCTCCAAAAAGGCCCAGTCTCCAAATAGTCACATTGGGGGTTATATAGTCAACGTACAAATGGGAGGTTGTGGATCATTCAGTGCATATCATAATATTAATTATATTTAAGAAGAAATGAGGCAAAAAGAGTAGTGTAGTATCTTAGATGTAATCAGCTAATAAAAAGAGAAACATTTCCATAAGAAACTAAAGGGAGTGAGAAGGAAAATTAGAAAGAAATACAACTTATAAATATGTAAGTTTCATTCTGTCACATTTTCGAAATATTTTTAAGTTGGGAGGATTCTGTGTGTTATGCTTTCCTAAGAAACTGAATGACTCACTCTGCCTTCTGTTGCTTCCACAATTTTTAATCACAATGTTTAATCACCCATATTTACACTCTTCCTTTGTCCAAAATGCACTTCTTCATTCTTTCGTGTTCAAGTCCTAGTTGTGTTTCAGGGTCAGCTCAAATGTTACACAATATACAAAACCCATCCTAGTCTCTTTTTCTGTCAACTTCTTCAGCAGTTCATCTGGATTACATGTGTGGTGCTCTGATACAATGATCATATTCTATTACGGTAATTTTTAAATTTGTTAATGGCATCACTCATTTAAATTAGATACTCTTTGAGGGAAATGTCCACAGTGATTTTTCTTTATCCTTTTTCTCTAAAGCAAATAAAATTTGATAATCTACCGGAAGGTAAACAACAAAGAGCATCTAGCAAACCTCATACAGGTTAACAGATTCTAAAAAACAGGTATTTTTTAAAGAGAGTTTTATTTATTTATTCATGAGGGCCACACAGAGAGAGACAGAGACACAGGCAAAGGAAGAAGCAGGCTCCCTGTAGAGAGCCTGATGTGGGACTTGATCCCAGGACCTCAGGATCATGATCTGAGCCAAAGGCAGATGCTCAACCCCTGAGCCACCCAGATGTTCCCAAAGAGGTATTTTCAAAGCAATCATCCTTGTCTAGAGGATACCAGTCCAAAGAATACCATCTCAAGTTTGGAACAAAGGATTCTGGTGCTGATCAAGCTGGGCTAAGTCTGTCATAGCCTTTCTCTTCCACTGTTACAATGAAAGGTTCTGGGCAAAATACAAAATTTTACTCAAAGATTCTAAAAAGTAAATAATAAAAAGTGAATGGGAAGAAAGTTAGAACTTGAGGAATGACCAATAAGGGGGGTAGTGAGTTTCTTGTCGTTTTGTTTTCCTTTCCATTTTCTGGCTTTGGTCAAAGAATGGGCCTAATGGGGCACCTGGGCAGTAGGCACAGGGAGGAAAAACTCAAACTAGAAGACAGTAAACAATCATGTGTGAGCCAGAGAGTGGGGCGGGGGAGAGGCAGGGGAATCTTTTTTCTTCTGCCCCCGTCCTCAGGTCAAAGCCACCCACAGAACTGTAATCCTATGCAGAAGCAGCGGTAGTACAGGCATTACTACACTGAGAGGAAACCAATCTCTTTAATAACAGGCTGAGCAAAGGCTCATGTGCTGTGCACGGTGTACAAGGTGTCTTCATCTGCTCAGGCTATTCTAACAAATGACCGTAGACTGAGTAGCTTAAATATCAGACATTTTTCATAGTTCTGGAGGCTGGGAAGCCAGAATCAAGGTTCCAGCAGATCCAGTGATTGGTGAGGGCCTCCTTCTGGTTTCTGGATGGCAGTCGTCTCATCGCCTTCTCACGTGGCAAAGAGAAATTGATCTCTCTGTGTCTCTTAAGGACACTAGCCCCATTCAAGACTCCACCCTCATGTCCCTGTAACCTCCTCCCAAGGTTGTACCTCCAAATGACACCACATTGGTGACTTAGGCTCAATATATCAATTTGGCAGGAAAAAAAAAGTCCAAAGCAGGGGGAACTGTAGTATTTTTCTTTTTTCCTCTTACCACTTTGCCCCAAGTATGGACATGTGTTATACAAAAGTGTAGGAAGCGGAAACTCAGAGAACACAATCATTTTGGACAGAAAAATCCAGAAAAGGGGGTCGCTGGGATATGGAAAGTAAGGGAGAAATTCTGGAGGAGACAGACCAAAGAAAGAATTCCTTAATTCAGATGCAACTTCTGAGCTCACTATCAAGCTGTGCATGTGTAAAACACATCCAAAGAAGCATACCAAAAGCTTTGAGCTACAACATAAACCCAAAGTCCCAGACTAACCTCTGAGTAATGCATTCTTAGAAGTATATCTAGGCAGCATAGCAAAGGCTTTCAATTATGACCTGACACTGGAAACATCATCCACAGAAGGAAACCAACTAACCAAGTTGTTTGACTACTATAAAACAAAAATCAGTCTTATCCAGAAGATTTTAATAGGAACCAGAATTTCATTTTCAAAAGGTACAGGGTGCAATCCAAAATTACTTGACATACAAAGAGCCAGAATATGACTAATTCTCAAAGAAAAAGCAAGAGCTGGAACTACCAGAAAAAAAAAAATTAAAGAAGTTACTATAAGCATTCTCCAAAATGTAAAGGCAAACATTAAAAAAAAAAAAAAAAATTGGGTGGGGCGCCTGGGTGGCTCAGGTGGTTAACCGTTGGACTACTGATTTCTGCCCAGGCCGTGATCTCATGGGCCATGAGACTGAGCCCTGTGGCAGGCTCTGTGCTGAATGGGGAGTATCCTTGCGATTCTCTCTCTCTGCCTCTGCCTTTCCCCTGGCTTAAGCTCTCACTCTAAATATATAAAATATTTATAAATAAATAAATGAATGGAAAGGGAGAGAAACAGAATAAAAAGAACCAAAAGGAAATTTTAGAACCAAAAAATATCTGAAATAAGAATTCCAATGTAATGATTCAATAGCAGAAAGGAGATGATACAGGAAGGTCAGTAATCTAAAAGACAGATGCAGGGACGCCTGAGTGGGTCAGTGGTTGAGTGCCTGCCTTCGGGCCAGGGTGTCATCCTGGGTTTCTGGGCTCAAGTCCCACATCAGGCTCCTTGCATGGAGCCTGCTTCTCCCTCTGCCTGCGTCTCTGCCTCTCTCTGTTTCTCATGAATAAATAAATAAAATCTTTAAAATAAAAGATAGATGCATACAAATAATCCAATTTGAACACTTAACAAGAGAGAGAAAAAAGATAAAACAGAGCCTCCAAGACCTGTGAGAAAAATATAAAGAGGTTTAATATTCATGTGATAGGGGTCCCAAGAGAGGAGGAGATTAATACAGAAAACATATTTGAAAAAATAATGGCTGAAACTTTCTCAAACTCAGTGAAACCCATACATTTACAGTTTCACAAAGCTGAGCAATCCTCAAAAAAGGAGAAACTAAGAAACAAAACACACAAAAATGCACACATCCAGATACACTATAATCAAACTGCTAAACACCAAAGATTTGAAAGAATATTTTTGAAAACAACCAGAGAAAAGTGATATATTATAGATGTATAGATGACATTTATTCAGATGACTTTAGATTTTGACTCACAAATCATAGAGCCCAAACACAGAACATTCTTAGTAGAATGAAAAGAACTGTCAACACAGAATTCTATATCCACTAAATATATCCCTCAAGAATAAAGGCAAAATAAAGACATTCTCAGATCAAGGAAACAAAAATTCTTTGCCAGCAGATTTTCTATAAAAAAAACCTAAAGTTCTTTACTCAGAAGGGAAATGATACCATAGTAAATTTTATAAAGAAAAAAAGAGCAATGAAAAGGTAAATAGACTATTTTTCTTCTCTTGAGTTCTTTAAAATATGTATAAATGTTGAGACAAAAACATTAAGTTGGGAGAGCTTCAAAGTATACAGATGACTACTATAATAACATAACCAACCAGAGGAGGGTAAAGGAGACCTACATGGTTGTCTACATTTTACATTTTAATTTGAAGTGGTAAAATATTATCTCTAAGTAAAGAATTTATACTAAAAAATAATGCAAAGCATTATAATGAAAATAGAATACTAAAACTTGTGGATTATTCAAATAATCCAATAGAATGAGAAGCAGAACAATGAAAATCAGATGTAAGAACAAAAAAGAAAAATAATAAAATGGTAAATCTAAATTCAGTTATACCAAGGACATTAAGTGTAAAGTTGTCTAAACATAGTAATTAATGGAGAGACATTACCAATTTGGAAAAAAATATAAGCTCTGACTGTATGCTGTCTACAAGATACTCATTTTAAATATATATATATATATATTAAATAAAATCATGGTAAAAGATACACCATGCAAACACTGATCAAAAGAAAGCTGAATTGTGTATAGACTTCAGAACAAGAAAAATTATCAAGGATCGAGACATTACATAGTAATAAAAGGGTCAATTTATCATGAAGACATGATAATCCTACATACTTATGCAAAGAGCTCCAAACACATTAGGCCAAAACTAATAGAACTGAAGGGACAATAAGTAGACAGCAAATTAGCAAGGGCATGGAAGATGTGAAAATACTATTACACAACTCAACCTAATTGACATCTAAAGAGCCCTCTACCCAATAACAAAATATATATTTTTTTTCAAGTACACATGGAGCATTCACAAAGACAGAGCATATTTATACTATACAACAAACTTTAACAAATTTAAAGGAATCGTACAACATATATTGGAATTAAATTACAAATTATAAAACAATAGCAAAAGACACCTTAAAAATTAGCAAATATTTGAAATTAATGTATTTTTAAATGACCTATAAATTAAAGAGGAAGTCTCAAGAGAAATTGGAACATATTTTAAAGGAAAAGAAAATACAATACAACATATCAAAATTCGTGCTATGCAGCTAAAGCAGTGCTTAGTGGGAAATGTATAGCAGTGAACGCATGGATTAGAAAAGAAAAACCTGAAATCAATAATTTAAGCTTTCACCTCAGGAAACCACAGAAAGAAGAGTAGTTTTGACCTAAAAGAAGCAAAAGAAAAGAATAAATATTAAAGCAGAAGCCAATAAAATGGAAAACCAGAAAGACAGAGAAAAGCAATGAAATGAAAGCCTTATTCTTAGATAGGATCTGGAAAAATTATCAAAGACTAGCTAGACTGATCTGATCAAGCAAAGCAAAGAAAATGCTAATTACCAATACCAGGAATGATAGAGAAGTTTATCATTATAGATTCCTGCAGAGATTAAAAGGATGGCAAGGGGATACTACAAATAACTCCCTCCCCATAAATTTGACAACTTCGTTGAAATGGACTCATTCGCTCAAATAAAAAAATCAATCAGTACAGTTCACCATATTAACAAACTAGAAATAAAAAATATATCTCAATATACACAGAACAAGCACTTGACAAAATTTAACATTTTTTTTAAGATTGATTGATTGATTTGAAAGAGAGAGTGAGAGAAGGCATGAGCAAGGAGGAGAGGGGGAAGGGAACCTGATGTGGGGCTTGATCCCAGGACCCTGGGATCATGACCCAAACTGAAGGCAGATGATTAACTGAGCCAGCCAGGTGCCCCCAAATTTAACGTGTATTAATGATAAAAACCCTCAGTAAACTGGAAACAGAGAGAGTTTCCTTTACTTGATGAAAAGGATGTACAAAAAATCCTGTAGTTTATACAATACATCAAAGTGAAAGGCTAATTCCATTCCCTTAAGATTGGGAAAAGGCAACAACGTGAAACTTCATCTATTCAACACTATCTTAGATGGTGTAAATTATACTTGTTTAACAAGTATTCTTACATGTGCTATATAGAAAGTTCTTGACGGTGCAATAAGAAATAAAAGGCATAATATTAGAAAATAAGAAATGAAATTGCTTCTATTTGCAGAAAGTGTGTCTCTGTACAATATCCTAATGAATCTATAGAAAAGATCCTAAAACTAATAAATGAATTTATCAAGGTCACAAGGTACATGGTCAATATCCAAAAAGCATTTGCTTTTCTAGTACTAGCAATGAACAGCAGAATAAACTCTGTTAAAGTATCATTTACAATAGCACACAGAAATAAAAAGTACTGGATATAAATCTAACAATGAAACACTGATGAAAGAAATCAAAGGAGATCTAAAAAAAACCAGAGATATAATAAAAAAAAAAATCTCTGCACAGCAAAGGAAACAATCAACAAAACAAAAAAGCAGCCTACAGAATGGGAGAAGATATTTGCACATGACGTGTCTGATAAAGGGTTAGGGTCCACACTATAAGGAACTTATTAAACTCAACACCCAGAAAACCCAAAAAATCCAGTGAAGAAATGGGCAGAAGACATGAATAGACATTTTTCAAGGAAGACATCCAGATGGCTAACAGACACATGAAAAGATGCTCAACATCACTCATCAAATCAAAATCACAATGAGATACCATGTGTCAGAATGGCTAAAATTATCACAGGAAACAACAGATGTTGGAAAGGATGCAGAGAAGGAAGAACCCTCTTACACTGTTGGTGGGAATGCAAGCTGGTGCAGCCACTCTGAACAGTATGGAGGTTCTTCAAAAAATTAAAAATAGAGCTACCCTAGGATCCAGCAATTGCACTACTAGGTGTACAAAATACAGATTCAAAGGGATACATGCACCCTGATGTTTGTAGCAGCAGTTAGAGCAATTATTATCAATAATAGCCAAATTAGGGCAGCTGGGGTGGCTCAGCAGTTTAGCACCACCTTCAGCCCAGGGCATGATCCTGGAGACCCGGGATCGAGTCCCGCGTCAGGCTCCCTGCATGGAGCCTGCTTCTCCCTCTGCCTGTGTCTCTGCCTCTCTCTCTCTCTCTCTCACTCTTTCTCTCTCTCTGTGTGTCTCTCATGAATAAATAAATAAAACCTTTAAAAATAATAATAGCCAAATTATGGAAAGAGCCTAAATGTTCATTGACTGATGAATGGGTAAAGAAGACGTGGTATATAAAAAAAAAAATAACAGTATACACACACACACACACACACACACACCCCCCACACACAATGGAATACTACTCAGCCATCTGAAAGAATGAAATCTTGCCATTTGCAATGTTGTGGGTGGGGCTAGAGTGTATTATACTAAGTGAAATAAATCAGAGAAAGACAATATCATCTGTGTAATTTAAGAAACAAAATAGATGAACATATGGAAAGGGAGAAAAAAAAGAGAGGAAACAAACCATGAGACTTAATGATAGAACAAACTGAGGGTTGCTAGAGGGAAGATGGGCAAGAGAATGGGCTAAATAGGTTACGAGCAGTGAGGACACTTAGTGATGAGCCCTGGATATTATATGTATGTGAGGAATCACTAAACTCTTCTCCTGAAACCAGAATTACACAATATGTTAACTAGAATTTAAACAAAACTTGAAATAAAATGAAAAAATTTTAAAACAGGGATATATTGTGTTTATAGAAGACTTACTGTCAATTTTTCTCAAATTGACATATAGATTCAATACAGTTCCAATCAAAATCCCAGCAAGGATCTTTTGTAGATATTTAAAAACTGATTCCAAAATTTATAATGAGAGGCACAAAACTGAGATAATAATTTTGAATAGGGTGGAAGACATATAATCTAACTTCAAGACCTAATAGAAAGCTATACTAATCAAGGCAATGTGGTTTTTGCATCAAGACAAATAGATCGACAGAATAGACAATCCAGAAATAGAACTACATATTTGCTGACAACGGACTTTCAACAAAGATGTAAAATCAATTCAATGGAAAAAAGGTAATGTTTCCATACACATTGTGCTGGAACAATTATATATATACTTATTATATATGTACATACACACACACACACAATACTATCTGTGTATTTGCACACACAGAGATGTTGTTCCATATCCAGTTAACAATTATATGAAACTTATTTTCTCAAAACAACACTCTCATATACAGAGCCTGATGCAGGGCTGGATCTCACAACTCATGAGACATGATCTCAGCTGAAAACAAGAGTTGGACACTCAACTAAGTCCCTTAAACTAAGTCCTAATTTTGCGTTTAAAGATAAGGGCTTCTATAAAACATCAAAGGAGACGTTCCTTCAAGGTAGGTAGAGAAGAATGTACTGGTTTTAATAACAATTATCGTGGAGAACTATATGCAATGCACATTGGTTTACACAGCTTCACTCTTTGAATATAAATCCTGAATCTGAAATGAACAAACACCCTATTTACTGTTTGCTTCCTCTCCATTATTTTGCCTTATTTTCTGACAACACTTTTCTCCACATAATCCTCTTATTTCCTCCACCAAACACTCATGAATCTAGAAATGCTTTAAAATCTGTGGTTCCCAGAGCACCTGGGTGACTCAGTGGTTGAGCATCTGCCTTTGGCTCAGGTCATGATCCCGAGGTCCTGGAATCGGGTCCCGCATCGTCTCCCCGCAGAGAGCCTGCTTCTCCTTCTGCCTGTGTCTCTGCTTCTCTCTGTGTGTCTCATGAATGAATAAATATAATCTTAAAAAAAAAATCAATGGTTCCCAAATGAAAACTGAATTTTTATAGACTCAGGATTCCAAGTTTTAATATTGTTTGTTCTTTTGTGATTCTCTAGAGAGGATTACTATTTGGTGCTCTTTTGGGCTTTAGAAAAATCCAGACTTCCAAAGGTAATAATACATGTTCACAGTAGTCTGCATGGAGGGACACAGAATTTAAATATATGACAGTGGTGCAACTCAAAGAGGTTTGCTATTTTCCTCTTTACACACATACATAAAAATAGATTAAAAAAAAACAGACAATGAAAGACTGGTGCTCCTCTCAGTTATTACTGCTACTGAAATAAACCTAATTTATCTGACTCCTCTAGAAACAAAAACTAAAAGATATTTTTAAAACACAGAGTTATATCAGATATAGGTCTGATTTATTTACCAAGTTATTAAACAGTCTTACTATTTCCCTGTGAAATGTTCAGATACAATCCAATTACACTCAATGTTATCGCTAGTCCTTGAAATGCTGATTAGCCAAGGACCTTCAGGTGTCAATAGCTCCAAAAGTTAATTATATTCCAACTTATCTAAATTTTATAGATTCTTCCCCGTTTCCCGAAATAATCAACTCTTCAGTCAGCTGAGATAGTACGTAAAAAGCACTTAGCACAGGATTAGGTCTTTAGTAAGTGCTCAGTATTAGGTACTATCATTATCAAGCAAGTATCTCTGGGGAATGGAAAAACACACGAGGCAAGTAAATAAGATACTTATCTGATGCTTCAAAATGATCACCTTAAACCTATTTACTGAAACCTCTCAGTATAGGATTACCAAAATAACATTGACAAAATAAGCCAAGAATGAAAAATGTTAATATTTCTTTCTTAATAAAGTTGCTACCGTAACATTTTGCTAATATTTCAACACTGTAACAAATGAATAGCAAAAATGTAAGGGTTCTGTGTCATTAAAACCATTTTTTTTTTACCTCTTTGTCTCCTGAAATATGAGTTTGTTATCTTGAAAAATAACCATGAAAGATTTGGAATCTTAGAAGCAGAAATACTCATCAATGCGCTTTTATTACTAAAATACGACTGGGCCCAAATGAAAGAGCACATTTATTTGCTGAAAAATAAGAAGGAATTTGGCCTCCAATGAATATAATGGTTATAGATATCCTGCCAGGGAGAACACAGGTATACAAGCTGCAAAATGAAACAATAAAGACACGACTACCCTTATACGGGACGTGATCAATTATAGTCACAAGTGCTTGGAAAGAGCAAAGTATTTTTTCTACAAGGGGAAAAGATAGCAATAGCAAAAAACAGCAAATATCTGACTCTTCTTTAGGCTGAATTGGTACAGATGGGTAAAGTAAAAGCGGACTTCTAAATTTTCAGAAACCTCCCATTTATGTTGATGTCTAATTGTATTCTCACATTAAACACCAACACAAAGTCTGAGTGCCACCTACTTGTTAAATAATTAAAAAAACTAGCTGTCATCCTGTGCTTCTAAAAGGGCACTTAAAAATCTGTTTCAGTGGCAAACTAACGCACATATTTATCATTTAACTGAATCCTATCATTTCTCTTCTGGATTAATTTAGATTATGAGAGCGCAGTACCCAGTACTTAATTTTCGTTCACCAAGGAAAAGCTTTGTAGTCTTTTCTCCAAATCAACAAAATAATTACATTTAAATTTAGTTCCTGAAAAAGCTCATCAAAGTATGATTTACTTGGTTAAAACTATGAGAACCATCTTTTCATATTTTCTTTTTCGCCTTTATTACTAGAAAGTTTTGTACTTAATTCAGGACCCAAATGTAAGGATGAGCTTGTCTGAAGTACCTAGAGAAGTAACTACTTCTTTAACCGCCCCTAGGTGGTCTCATAAGATTTTTACTTTATATTCACACACCTCAAATCCCTGTAGAACAAGTCAGCAAATAAATGCTAAAGAAGTTCATAGAGGGATGCCTGGGTGGCTCAGTGGTTGAGCACCTGCCTTCAGCCCAGGGAGTGACCCCGGAGTCCCAGGATCGCGTCCCACGTCAGGCTCCCTGCATGGGGCCTGCTTCTCCCTCTGCCTGTGTCTCTACCTCTCTCTCTCTCTCATGAATAAATAAATAAAATCTTAAAAGAAAGAAGTCCAGAGAGAGAGAGACAGAGAGAGACAGAGAGAGAGAGAGAGCATTTGTTGATTGGTAAAGAAACGTGTTCATCCGAATTTTTTTTGTGGAATGATTTTCATAAATACCCCATACAAAAAATTTATTGAAGACCCAGTCTTCACACGTAGTGGTTAATTCTATTTTAAAAATTCGCATGAGTCTGCCATTTTTACTTTAAGTACTAGGACGTCAATTATTTTTTCAGTAGTAAACTAGCAACTAATTAAAATAGTCATGTCATACAGAACTGAACATTTCTACTGATGGTTTCCCCCTGCTATTACCTCCAAGAAGACGGGCCCAGTGATAGAGGCCCATGGTAATGTGAACTAGGGAATGACACAAATGATGACTGTCCTCAAACTGGGGCAGACTGAGGTCCTTGGTTTCCAGGAGGTAAGACTTGTAGGAAAGGTGAGGCTGGATGAGCTGCTTTATTCTCCCAGCTGAATTTCCATGGGATTTGTCTACTAACCAGGAGATTCCAGGAATAGCAGCTACTGTCTTGAAAGTCCCCATGAGTCCCAGACCCAGAAATGTATCCATATCATTTAAATTGGTCCCAAGCATAGCAGTGACTAAGAATTTTGTACACCAGAACCCATCACCACCACCAACTCACCCCCCGCTGCATCTTTCATCAATTTGCAATAACAAAACCCTGTAATTTTATGGGAAAAGGTCTTTCAGACTTCACTTGCTCATGTTAGGATTTTGCTCCATTTGCCAAAGGCTGATGATTAAAAATTAAGCAAAAATCATTAGGGTTTTTGGTTGTTCTTACAGTCTCCAATATGCAATAGTTCTAATATTAGTAGGAAAAGGAAGAGATTATTCATATTTAATTTAGCTAATTAATGACTTAAGTAAAAATTTCACAATACTATAAAAGTTTTCTAGCTATAATTGTTTAAAAAAAAGATGCACAGATAAATAAATCTACTGATTAATAGAGATCATTTGTGAGAAAAGTATTTTCCTTACATGATGATGATCCCATTATCAATGGAAAACGAGTCCGAAGGTAACCCAGCAATGTTCCAGGCCCGAATTGTCACTGCTTCTCCCAGGATACCCATAAGAGAATAGTCATCAGAGCAGGGAATATCTTTGCTTTTGCACAAATTTGTCCACTCCTTGATTTGGTTCTTTAAGACACAGACATAGGAAAACAAATGAATACTTTGTAAACCCCTCGATTACACTTTATTCCTTGAGTCAACCAACCATTGTTGAAACTGCACCTCAAAAGACAATGTATCAGATTTTTTTCATATAGAACTATAATTTAGAAGGCCCATGATGCATTCAAACAAAAATTAACTATATCCAATATTAATTTTAGATACATCACTTCATAGTGAAGTCAAAGTCAGAATTTCATATCTGAAAAGAACAATTGCCAATCTCTATTCTAAAGCTACACTTGACAAAGTAGTTGGAGACCATCATTATTCCGTATATTTTAAGTTTTTTATGTTTTTTAGTAATCTCTACATCCACTCTATAGGAGCTTGAACTCACAACCCCGAGGTCAGGAGTCGCACACTTCCCTCTGACTGAGCCAGCCAGGCACCCCCATATATTTTCTTTAAATTACAAATTTCCAGTAAGCCTTAATACAGTATGATGGTGGGATCCCTGGGTGGTGCAGCGGTTTAGCGCCTGCCTTTGGCCCAGGGCGCGATCCTGGAGACCCGGGATCGAATCCCACGTCGGGCTCCCAGTGCTTGGAGCCTGCTTCTCCCTCTGCCTGTGTCTCTGCCTCTCTTTCTCTCTGTGTGACTATCATAAATAAATAAAAAAAAATTTAAAAAAATACAGTATGATGGTATATAAGTAAATCTAATTTGAACTGGTAGGGGACATTTTTTTCTGGCTCTTGTATGCCTGGCAGGGAGAGATCATGGGGGGGCTAGTAGGCACCAACAAGGTTCGGGGCACATATTGGAGGGTGCGATATCCCACCAGGGGCACGGTTTGCTAGGTTGCTCAGGAACCAAAAGGGTAGTTCAAGTCCAGGTTCACATGCAGAAAGTCAGAAGTCAAGGTCCAACTTGGGGTTACACATCAAAGAGTGCAGAAACAGCGAGAGACAAGGCCAGAGGAAAACCAGGTGAGGAAGGGACGCGGAAAAGAGGCACAGACACCCAAGGTGCTGGCACCAGCTGACAGGCAGGTGACGGTGCTGTGGGTGCTGGGGGTGCTGGCTGAGAGGGCACAGGGGGGCACCACCACCTGCCCCGGCTCCTGTCCAGCCGGCTCCACCAACACTCCCCTCTGTTGCACATGAAAGGCCACGACAGGTTAGGGGGAACTGGTGACTTTCGGGACCTTGACTGGTCCGTCACTTTGCAGAATGTCGCACAGTAGCATCTCTGCGATGTTCCCTCGTGATTCAACTCAGGTCATGCACCTTCGGCAAGAATATGATAGACACAACGTCGTGTTCTCACCACATCATATCAGCAGTCGGGTTTCAAACTCTTCATTTATTGAGGACGCTGACTTTTATCCCTTGGTGAAGCTGTCACCTGCAGGCTTGTCCCATACATGTGTGATCTCAGGTGTGACGAAAGCTTCTTTGGATGGTGGGACCCAACACAAGACACTCTGATAGACGAAGAGCTCGACTTCTTGCTACCTGTACTGCCCAACGGGAGAAAGATGCCCCACAGGAGGTCACCCCCAGATAAGAGGGCAACAGCACACGGGGAAACAGGCCAGTACACATGGGGCGGGATGCGGGAGGGTCAGCAAGGCTGCAGGGGGGGCTTCCTTGGGGTGGGGTAGGCCTCTTCCACAGGCCGGCCAAGAAGGCGCTGTCCCCGGTGCTAGGTGTCCGGGGGCCCCTGGAAGCCGACCGCCTGTTAGAACCTCGAGGCCAAGCTGAGAAGGGAAATGATTGGCCTGAGGGCTGAGCTAACTACCCCCCGAAAGGAATTCAGAGGTTTTACTCAGGATTCAACACCGAATTAAGGCAGCTCTCTCTGGGAGATACTGTGTTATGGCTTCTGCACGGCTCTTTTCCCCTTTGCCTCCCTCATGAATGAGCATTTCATGGGGAGATATCGTAGCTGTACTATCGAGCTTTGCCAGACACTCATTTTTAAGATGTATGAATTTATGTCATTACAGATTTATCCTCTTCTATGTTTTTTAGTCTCTCTTAAAAAATATAATTGACATATCACATGATAGTAATTTCAGGTGTACAGCATGAGGATTCACTCCTTGTGCATACTGGGAGCTCAGCATAGGGAGTCTAGTTAACATCCGTCATCAGAGTCACAGAAATGTTTTTCTTACGGGAATTTTTAAGACCTTGTGACTTTCAAATGTATGATACAGGATTATCAACTATAGTCACCATGCTGTACATTGCACCCAAGGACTTATTCATTTTATAACTGGAAATGTGCACCTTTGGAACCCCTTCACCCATTTTGCTCACATCTTTTATTCAATGGGTTATAATATGTTACCATCATTATTGATTGTTGATTTGATCATAGAAGTAACTTCAAACTCAACTTTATGTCCTTTTAACATGTCTCTGATTCTTTGAGCACTTTCTTTCTTACTCTTGCTTTATTTTTTTTTAAAGATGTATTTATTTATTCATGAGACACACACACAGAGAGGGAGAGACACAGGCAGAGGGAGAAGCAGGCTCCATGCAGGGAGCCTGATGCAGGACTCGATCCCAGATCCCAGGATAACGACCTGGGCCAAAGGCAGGTGCCCAACCACTGAGCCACCCGGGCATTCCACTTACTCTCACTTTAAAAAGATATTGTCCTATTATCAAGTTCAGGCTAACCAAGTATAATCCTACTGTTTTAAGTTCAGCCTGCATAGCAACCTAAATGACAAAGTCCTTTTGCCATACAATGCAACCTAGTCACAGGTATAAAACTACACGACAAATTCTGGGGGCAAAGTCTCACCTTTTATGAATACTTAAAAACTGTCACCTGGCTTTCTGTTGGGTTTGGTTGTTGATACCAGGAAGAGGTGGTGTGGCTGTGTAGGGAGGAGGGGTATAAAGTATGTCTGGTTTGAATTCCACTCTCTAGTGCACAGTTCCTACTGGCATGTTTTGATCTCTTTGTTGTCAGGCTACAGGGTAGACTTTTGGGAAAAATCTGGAGGTTTTGTCAAATATAGCATGATGCTGGTGTTGGTATGATAGTCAATAATATGGGGAAGAAGTAAAGAAAACAATAGTGACTGTGGGATGTTGTTTATAGATGACCAGTGAAGCATGTTATCATATTTCTGGATTAAAAATCTAAGTGGCCCAATAATGCATCTAAGGGTACAGCAGCAGAGAGTCACTGAAATGAACGTGAGGTGCTCTGAACAAGCTTCTCTAAATACAAGCCAGGAGCCTTGACTAGTAATCAGCTGATGCAACAGATGGTAGCAATGAAAAATTGACCATTAAGAGTGTCACGTTGGTGAAAATATCCACTACCACCAAAACAGTTTTGACTCTGACTGTAGGCAGGGAAAACGAGAAAGTTCAAATTAATTCAACTCCAGAGCTTACATGTCCTGACAGCCCTGTAGGATTCTGTTGTAGAGAGTGGTATGAGCACTGCAGTTAAAGCACCATGGGCCCAGTTATCTTAGAAGTGGGGGGTTCCATGTTTTATTTATGAAGAGTGCCAGAAGTTCTACGAAGAAGTTGATGAATAATTAACAGCTACTCAGATTCAAGCTTGGAAGGAGGGGATCCAGCTATTTATTGAGGGATCTTGGTATCCAGAGACTTGGATACTTTGAAAAGAACCAAGATTGTTGTGAAGTTTTTTTTTGTTTTTGATCTTAGTTGGGTTTCCCAGAAGCAGACTTTGAGATGAAGGCTTAGGTGAAGTGATTTATTAAGGAAGGGGTACTGGGCGGGGGGCTGTACAAGGACTGGGAAGAAGCCAACAAAAGTGAGGAATCAGCCAAAGTTCTGCAGCAGGTGGCTTTGGTTTGATCCCACAGAGAATGTAAGTTAGTTCTTAGAGCTGTTCCAACCAGAGGGAAGGGAGGGAGATTCTCATGCTCCCCCTTCTGTTAGTCATTCATCCAGGCATGCCCTAGGGGGAAATAAATCCCCAGGCCATTGTAGCTCTCCAGACACTGCACAAGGTGGATTCTAAGAACCGAAAGGAAGTCTGCAAAAAGAGTCGTAGGCACTGGTTGTTGGATATGAAAGTGCAGGAAGCCAGGAGGGCATCTGGACAGATACTGATGTTGCCACTATAACCTCATGCTTACAAGTGAATGGGAAACTTCTGATGGGGTGTAAACTGCCAGCTGCCCTGACCTGAGAGAGAGAGCGAGAGAGAGAGAATGAGATCAGAGTGGGACATAGAGAATAAATTCACAGGAAGGAGCAGCAACATCGGAGACTCAAGGAAAGTAAAGGCCTGAGGAAGCAAGGAAGGGGTAAAATTGCCTTGAAGCCCTCACAGGGATGAAATGGGATGGGATGACAGGGCTACTTGAATCAAGGGTGAGGACAGTGGATGTGAGTTCATAGGAGTTTGGGTTGTACCTGTGTCGAGCTTGAGTGTCACTTTACTTCTGTCACTAAACTCCAGGGTCTGGTTCTGGACCTCAATGTTCTCTTGAAGGATTTGTGTGGTGGGCTGATGGGCACCCCTCATTCTGGTGGAAGTGGGTGTCTGTGGAGTCAACAAGATCCAGTGCCCAGGAACGAGTCGGTCAGAGAGGCAGGGTGGGGAGGCACGGTACTTTCAGCTTGGCACTGGAACGCTCAATAGGAGCCATACCCAGGAGTATGTTGGGAGCCAACAGGGAAGGGGAAGGGCGGCCACGGCTACCCCTTCCATTGTTCTAAGTTGATGGAGGAGAGCAGAGAGATTGTTAAATTAGGATTCTGACTACAGGTGACTACAGGTCCCATCCCTGCTGTGTCATTAACCAGCCATGTGGCTCTAAGCTGCTCCCTTCATCTTTATAAGCTTCAGTCTCTGAAACTGTGGAGCAAACAAGTCTATTACCAGAGTCTCATGGTAAACATGAACTATTTATTTGAACTATGAGGTGTTAATGCCATAGCAAGAAACAGTGATTCAGAGATCGAAATGAACAAAGTGAGGAAGAGTGTGAGGGTCATGCACCAGGACAAGGGTTACCAGGTCCCAAGGAGACCAGAAAGATCACGTGTTTGAAGAGTTTAAATCAGTTTGGTTAAAAACAAACAAACCAAAACAGTGGCCCCCAAGAAACAACCCTACTTAAGAGAAAGCCCCCAAATTAAGAAAGGCTCGACTGAGACCATGTGCAAATGTTTTGAAAAAAAAGAAAGAGAGAAAGAAGAAAAGTGAGTTGTCAATTATTTTCTCTACTTGCTTGACACCAGAAGCTATTGCCAAATGTTGTAAAATTTCTCTCTTCTCCCTATTCTCCTTCTCTTTCTCTTTTAGTGCTTTTAATTTTTCTAAATCTCTCCTCCTGCTTTGACAGGGCCATGTTCTGGGTTGGATTCCAGTTCAACTTTTCAAAAGATATGCTGGGTCTCATTCAGGAATGGGCTGAAAAGTACTAGGAAAAAGCAGGAAGAAGAAATAGAAGCGGGAACTGGGTCACAAAGAAGGAGGCCGACTCCATCAAAGGGGTGGAAATTAGAAGCAGGAAACTCGGCATTAGGTTTCTAGGAAGCCACTTACTGATTTGGTCTAAGTCAGCTTGCCTTTTCCTCCCCTGAAGTTTTAGTGTCTGAAGTGATTTTTGAAATGATTCATTCCTGAGGCTCATAGAGAGTAGTTGATTAAACACACATACACACCAAAAAAAAAAAAAAAAGATAAGAAAAAATCCTGATCTCCTTACACTGGTTTAGGAAAGGAAATTTTATATTTAGGGCCTACCATTTCATGTTACCTTTTAAAATCAACGTTTCTAAAACAATTTGATTTTAGAAGAATATTTGATAAGGCATCTTACGGCTATCAAGCCAATTTACAGAGTAACTAAAATACACAACTAGAAATTACCTGGAAACTCCTCACTCCTTGTTCTTAACCAAAAAAACAAAACAAAACAAAAACAAAAACAAAAACAAAAAAGCAAGCAAACAAAATCTCCTAAGATTAGTTAGTATTGGCTATATGGGGAGGGCTAAAAGAGACCTTAGAAATCGACTAGTACTCTTTACCTGTCGATAGTTAGATGTAAAGGCGCCCAGGTAGGCGACAATTCCCGAGGAAATAAGGATGTCACCTGTCAGGTTGATGTACAACTGCCCCAGCTCCAAAGCTGTAAGGCTCCAGCGAGTTTTCTCACCCCCCAGGCCTCCAATCAGCTGCTCAGCTCGTTCTAGCTTCTTGCTGCACAAGTCAACCTCAAAAATAAAAGGCAGCTGTTAGCAACACCCGCAAGTAGAAAATAAGTTAAGATTTCCACAAGATTTTGGCCTCAGAGATAAATTATTTTTTTCATTGCAAACTTTCCACTGGAATTTTTTTAACTCTCTAAAAAAATGTGAGCTATTTCACTATGAAGGCTGGAAAGTCCATGGAATGTTAGAATTGTTTTTCATGATAAAGTTTGTACAGTAAGGATGTGTAATAAAGTATACACAATTTATGAAATTCTTAGTGGCTACTTATCACATAATGCACGGATAGCTCTGTTTAAGGAAAGCGGGAGACACTGATATTTGCTTAAGTAATAAAGGACATTCTTTAGCAGATATGAATGTTTTCCCTCAAGTTTAAATACTCTAAAAGCATTTTATTTCAAATGGTCTATCAAAATCTTTCCCTCATTTAACTTACGGTTGACTTGATGATAATTCTAAAGGTTAAATGTTTAAAAGTTGTAATAATTTATGCAAACTTGCAAAGCACAATTTTCAAGTTGTTAAATTGTGTCAACCTACTCACACACTTGCAATTAACCTTCAATTAGGACATCAATCAATAGCTGAGAGCCTACTTTGTGCAGAAGACTGTCAACCAAATTTGATTATGCGTAATTAAGCAATGTGATTAAAAAAAGAAAAAGGATAATTACGAAGGTGGAAAACTGGGGGAAAAGCCATTTCAACCCAGGCAATGGCAATATTCCAGTAAAATACCTGAATTATTTTGGTTTAATTTTCAGTGACTTTGCATCATTTTTCTTGGATAAAGACAAGACCAAGCAAAGGCTGGCTTAAGGTTCAAAATGAAATGACTGACATGGAAAAAAGTAAACAATTGATAAAAGCAGAAGCATTTAGATTACTGTGGAATATGAATTTGGCCTATACTTTTTCCTAATGCTATTAATATTTATATGAAATAAATTCCTTTAGACCAAAAGATCTAAAATACTAAATTGGTTTATCTAAAGATAGGCTTGAAAAAGCAATGGTATATAGTTGGTAACATTTTTGTGCTTCACAAATTTAAATCTTTTGTTTTTAAATTTTCCCTCTTTAATATTTTCTGTCTTCCTGGCTTGTTTCTCCATCCTTTCTTTCAGTAATGTTTGTAATAAACTGAATTATGTCTCAGACGACAATAAAGTTGCTATCAGAAACTATCAAGTAGAAATATTGTAACTAAAATTTTGCCCCCAAAAGCAGGTTGTTAGTACACACATAAGCATATATTCATTTTACATTACCATTATTTCGTCACAAAAAAATAAAATTTCAAACCTACTACAGAGTTGGCAAATATTTACAATAAACCACATACCAGCCTATCATATTACTTAAACTAAAACTGACTGCTTGGAAATCATGCCGTGTCATAAGTAAAATTTTTAAAGATGAGCAATGTCATGCATTTGTACACAACAGAATTTGGTCACAGCCTCTAGGATGAAACAGTCTGGGAAAGAGAGCAGCTATTAGAGCCAGATTGCCTTTGTCCAGACTTCAGCCTCCACGCTTAGAAGCTGGGTTGACCATAGGCAAGTTACTTGAGCTTTCTGTGCTTTAGTTTCTGCAAAATGATACAAAACGATGACCTCCTTCGGAAGGCTGTATCACGAATAAATGAGATCAACACACGCTGCTCCCAGAACAACAGTGACTTGCAGAGGAAGCACTCAATAAATATTGACTGTTATAAAATATTTTGACTTTTTTTCCCCCTAGAACATAATCAGACTTGAGCAGTTAGTTATTACAAATAGTTTCACCTTTTTAGTCTTAAAATAATTTTCAGAGGACACAGTGTGGTTCTGGGTATTGAGTTCTTATCTCAGTTCTGCTGTCAACCTTTAGACAACCCAAGTCACTTAATATTTTGGTTCTCCATTTCCCTACCTATAATATGAAGAATTATTTAAATAATCTAGCTCAATAGCCTGGTAATCTAAACCAGAGATAATTGACTTTGGTTGGGGGAGGGGAGAGAAAAAGCCCAGAAAGTAAAAATTTGAGGCTTTGTGGATTGAGAGGCAAAACTGACGATATTGTGTAGGTACTTATACAACCATTTACTGTATAATCATTAAAAAATGTCAACACCATAATTAGCTTGTGGACCATACAAAAACGGGCAATGGTGGATTTGGCCCATGGGCCATGGGTTGCCAATCCTCAACCAGAAGGAAAGCAGGAGATTGTGGCTGTTATTTACCAGTGCAAACATCATTTTTATTGAAGTAATTAGGATTCGTCCCTATTTGTCTATGTTATCACATACCTGGTTTTCCAAATCAGCCTTTTTCTGTTTATTTAGTTCAAGTGTATCCTGAAGCTTGGCCAGCTTGTCCTGAACTTCACGCAGGGCTCCCTGCTTCTTTCGAAGACCATCCATAGCAATTTTAAGCTCCCCTTCGGCTGCAGCTAGTTTTATCTTTTTGGGAGCTACTATTTTTGCCACTCTGCAAAAAGTAAAATTAGAGAATTAGATATACATTTTATACTGTAGTACATTTTCTATCACTGAATTTGTTTTTCTATCCTTACTATAACTCAAAACACATCTTTATGCAAAAATATATTCTGTATTTCATAGTCATAATCTGTATTTCATCTAGTGATCCAACCCGACCTCAGCACATATGATGATCAAAATAGATATCAAAGATGGGTAACATCTTCAAATAAGTAATTTTTTTTCAAATAAGTAATTTTTTATCCAATATAAAGTATTGATTATTGACAGTATGAATATTGGTCATTTTATAAAAGGAAAACGGTTTATGTGAAATACTGCAGTGTTTATGAAAACTAGTCTAATTCATAAAGCTTAATTCTTAGGAGGTGAGGTGTTTTACCTACGTCATTCTGCTCCTTAAAATTTTTCAGAATTCATCTTTAACTAAAACTTACCATCTATAAATATATATGTCGATAATAGAATAATAGAAGGGACTATATAAGGAAAAGATTGAATCTAAATTACCTTCTACCTGGGAAATGGGATCAGTGATGTTAGCTTTCTAAACAAATGATAAAATATTAAATTAAAATTTATCATTAACATAGCATGGTCTGAAACCCATGCAGTGAACAATAGATTTGTATAATGATTCAAATTGTGTATGAGTTTGAAAGACATGCTGTAAGAGTTGCTTTTTCAAGAATAACTCATAAGTTTTTCTGGTTTGTACAAAACATAAGTGGTTCTCATACAATCACCAGAAAAGACTCCTTGTCTTACAAAGAATATATATATATCATACTAGTGGTTTTCAAAATGTGGTCCAAGACATGCTTCATCCCATTCGGGGTGTCCATGACATCCTCTCCTGTCCAATTAAACATCTGACTTAGGCTGTATTTTATTCGTATACTTCAGTTGGAACAATATATTGCAGCAGATTGAACGAAGATGCAGTTTGAGAGTCCAGCTATCTCATACTGGTCACATATTAAAGAGATTTGCAAAAATATAAAACATCACTACTGTTCTCATAATTTTTGTGAAAAATGTGAATAAAAAATAAGTTATTTATGTAACATGCAATATTTTTATGAGTTAATAGTTGTTTCAAGTTTCTCTGTTTCAACTTCTAATAATGATAGATAAACACGTTTTTGGTGTCTTCAAGAATTTTTAAGAGTATAAAGGGTTCCTGAGCCCAAAAATGTTTACACACCACTGTATTATATTATATAATTGATATAGTCTTGCCTTCAGTAAATATGTACACACATAAAGATACTAGATATGAAAGTTTTATACTGTCTAAATGACCAAACAGGAAAATAAAACACAGGGTTTTATTGTTGTTGTTGTTGTTGTTAGTACTTACTTATCATACGAATCCATTGCTATGACCCATTTACAAAGACCTTCAGCTGCTGTGGAAGCATTTCTAATCTTTTCTGGAACAAAATCTGGATTTGGAATATAATTTTTTCTTATGATATTCATATAAGCTGCAGGAATGTTGTCCTTGTCGTATTCATGAAGTGACTGTAGAAATCGGATGTCACCAAGAAGTCTCTTAGCTGGACCCCAGAAATCCTCTATTTTTTTCCCTGAACCTGTTGGGTCAGGGATTTTGTCAGCTTTGATGCCTTTCAAGATGCATATAGCTTCCATAACAAGCTTGACACCAGCAGGAGGACTCTTCATGGATTTTACCACTGTGATGTCCTAGAAATAACAACATGCTAATCATTAGAAAAGAATTTTTTGTTGACAAATTATGTCTAATTGGCTCCTATTTTCAAACTAAACCATAAGATAGAAACTCACTGTGTTTACTGGATAGAAATGGTGACAGCGATAGAATTCTGTCACAAAACATTGAGAAGTTTGTCCCAAAGGAAAAGTTAAGAACAACAACAACAAAATAATGGAAATATGCCCTAATGTGAGAGTGCTCA
The DNA here is from genome assembly GCF_048164855.1 of Canis lupus baileyi. Lineage (NCBI taxonomy): Eukaryota > Metazoa > Chordata > Mammalia > Carnivora > Canidae > Canis > Canis lupus. The sequence goes on along the minus strand of NC_132873.1, from coordinate 25,263,737 downwards.
TGATGTAGTCAACTTCAAAAATATGTAACAGAGATTTGAGATTTGGCTGTTGCAAAATAAGAGTTTTGTAGCTTCTTAAAAAAATTTTTTTAAAGATTTTATTTATTTATTCATGAGAGAGACAGGGGGAGAGAGAGAGAGGCAGAGACACAGGCAGAGAGAGAAGCAGGCTCCCTGTAGGGAGCCCAACGTGAGACTCGATCCCGGGACCCCAGAATCACGCTCCGGGCCGAAGGCAGGTGCTCAACTGTTGAGCCACCCAGGCGTCCCAGCTTCTTAAAAATTATGAAAGTAATAGATGCAAACATTAGAAAAATACATACAAAAAATATCTTGTAATCCTGTAATATCTAGTTAACTACTGCAAATATTTTAAATTTATATTTCTTCTATATGTTTTCTATGTCACATATACTATAAACTAGTGTATATGCTACATTTTCACCAATTTGGAATTATAGTATACATAACATTCGTGCTGCTTCAAAACTTTTCATATTTCAGTAACAATATATAGTGAACATCATACTTACATCAATGAAACACATCATTTTAATGGCTGCATGACCTTCTGATGTATAGATATGAACCATAATTCTCAGACCCTATGTTTTTTTTCCTCTATTTTTCTTTTACTATTGTAATTGCCATATTGAATTAACAGCTTTGTGATTTTTATTGTTTTTTTTGTGTGTGTGATTTTTATTGTTAAAGCTTTTGGCACATATTGACAAACTCCTCTCCAGAAAGTATAAAAGCTGTTTTACTACATATACCCTTAGCAACAATGCTAGGCATTCTGATAAGCAAAGGAAATCATATTTTAATCTGTTTTTTAATACAAGTGAGGTAGGATACATTTTCATATGTTTATTGACTACTTGGGCTTCCTTTTTTGTGAATTACTTCTTCATATCATTTACTATCTTATAACTTTTTTTATTGATTTATAAGCTTTTTACATAGAGGCATCTTAATCTTTTGTTTGCCATGTAGTTCAAATATTATCTCCCAGTGTTTTTACACTTCTGTGATGTTTATATTAAACAAAATGTGTTGGTTTTTAGGTAGAATTTGTAACTTAAATTTTTTTTATTAGTTATGAAAAGCAGAAGAGTATCCAGAGCACATATGCTACAAGCAATTTTGTCTAGGTTTTTTTTTTTTTTTTTTCTTATTTCTCTCACATTTAAGAAATCCAAGGGCCTGGTCCATTGCAAGATATAAACATGACCTGCATTTTTCTACTATCTTATAGTAATATAATTGTTTATATTTAAATTTTAATCACTCTGAAATTTATATTGGAGTTAGGCGTGAAGAAAGGATCTCTCCTCACCCAAAAGTCTAGCACAATTCTCAACATTATGTTTAAAAATTCACCTTTATCTTTCTTAATTGAACTATCCCCCCTTTCACATCTAAATTTTTATTTATTTTTTTAATATATATTTTTTATTTTTATTTTATTTTAATTTATTTATTTTTATGATAGAGAGAGAGAGAGAGAGAGAGAGAGAGGCAGAGACACAGGCAGAGGGAGAAGCAGGCTCCAAGCACCGGGAGCCCAACGTGGGATTCAATCCCGGTTCTCCAGGATCGCGCCCTGGGCCAAAGGCAGGCGCCAAACCGCTGCGCCACCCAGGGATCCCCACATCTAAATTTTTAATGCCACATTTCATCCAATCTAAGACATGCTATTATAAAATACAACATTGTAGGCCATGCTACTAAGTCTCACCAAAATAAAAAAACCCCAAACACTAACCAACACTGACACGGTAGGTTATCACATCTACTGTGAGGTGTACACCGATTACAACAGTGTCTAAATGTGCAAAGTGCACCTTGGAATTAAACTACACACGTAGGTCCCATGCCTCTATCTACCACTGAACTGCAAAAGTGTTGTGCAAAGGTTTTGACACAACCGAGGTTTTAGGGTGGGTTCTGCAATAAGGCAGTTTTCTCCTTTTCCAAAACTGTGAGTCATGCACACGCACTTGTTTTATTTCAGGTCAGTCGGGGAATTCTCTTGCCCATTTGAGTTGCATCAGGTGCAGAGCCAACCTGGCTTCCCTGAGCCAGGCGAGGCAGGCGTGGTGCACGGCTGTGCTCCTACCTGCGCCGTCAGGGTATCCAGGGCCGAGAGCGCCGACTCCAAGATGGGCAAGGCCTCGGCCAGGTCCGCATCACACTCGTCCTTGATGGCCTTGGCAGCCAGGGCTTGCTCGTTTGCTATCGTTTCGTCGGCTTTCACCACTTTTTCGGTTTTGGCCACCTCTACAGACTCCCTCTCGATGATTGCCATCATCTCGTCCACCTCTTTGCTCGCAACCTTCAACTGGGGATGGAGCGCCTCCAGCTCGGCTTGCATCGTGGCCACTTGAGATGCCGCAGAATCCAGTTTGTCCAAGCCCACTTCATACCTCTTCTTCATTTTCATGACCTCGCTGGAAGCAGACAGGTAAAGCAGGTTAGGCATCGGGTGCTGTGCCCTTCAAGGAAAAGCCTGAAATGTCCTTGAGCTTCTCAGGCTTTTCCCCAGGCATCACTAAAGGAGTGGTATGAAAGATTTTCACTAACAATTTGTCAAAATCCTGAGCTTCAGACAAAATTCTGAGCTTCAGAATAGCCAGTTGTGCACAATTAGAGCCAAAAGGATGCCGTGTTCGTTTTTGTGTGTCCCGTACCTAGCACAGGATCCAGGCATTGAACAGAATTCCAAAAGCTTGTGTGTTATATACTAGGGATAAGGCAAGGCGTGCTCATTACCAAAAGGAATTGTGTACCTCTAAATTAGTCACTTTGGGAAGTTTATCCCTACAACACACTACCGTTCCTCAAAATCTTTTCATAATCACATCTTTTAAATAGACTTCAGGGCCCAAAATATATTATCTTGAATGTTGCCAAAGGTGGCAGATGATTTTAAGGAGTATTCAATATCCCAAAATAATTTTTTATTAAGACAATAATGATGGGAGGCCTGGGTGGCTCAGTGGTTGAAGCGTGTGCCTTGGGCTCAGGGTGTGATCCCGGGGTCCTGGGATCCAGTCCCACATCAGGCTCCCTTCAGGGACCCTGCTTCTCCCTCTCCCTATGTCTCTGCCTCTCTCTCTCTCTCTCTCTCTCTCTCTCTCTCTCATGAATAAATAAAACCTTAAAAATAAGACAATAATGACAAAATGGATAGATAATAACACTCAACACTGTGTGCAAAATGATTACAAAGCAATAACAGTTGATTGGGAATACAATAGTATTTTATGTGCTTTAAACACTTTATCTGCTTTCATGTATGTTCTCTGGATAATTATACATTAGATGTAGAGAAAACTCTTTTTTATAATTCATTTCATTTAAAATATTTGATATACCATAATGTTTCAGAGTAAAAGGGGACATATTTTAGAAATCATCTTCAAAAAAGAGGTTGAAAAAAAAAAAAGAGGTTGGAGTAGATAACAAACCAGCCTGATGACTGTGTAAAGGCAGAAGCATACTCTTCAGCTGAGGGCTTACCTGGCTTGAATTGGAGTAGATAACGGGAAAAACATTAAAAAGACTGCCACAGGGGGGAAAAAAAATCCCACACACCTCACATTTAGAAGTGAGGGTATGCTATGTTTTGTCACACATTTATTTCCCTTGAGTCAGAAAAATACTTGACATAATAGGAAATGAGGGGATTGGATACATAATAACACTATCTGGGAATTTGGTTTTCCAAAATCTTTAGAACAAGAACAGGAAAGTTTCCATACTGTGGTTGATCCCATGTGATGGTTTGCTAGCTAAACTACTGGCATCTTAGCAGGTGACCTGCTAACTTGCTTCTAGGTTACCAGAGAACCTGGCTATAAAGAGATCTGGAAGCTTTAGCTATTAAGGGAAGAGTAACCAAAGGATGGGGATCCCAGCTGAGGTAAAGGATAATTTTTTAAAAAGGTTTTAAAACTTAGTTTTTACTTGAGAGAGGGAGAGAGAGTGCGAGAGTGAGAGTGGGGAAGGGTGGAGCAGAGGGAAAGAATCCCAAGCAGACTCCCAGCTGAGCACAGAGCCCTAAACGGGGCTCAATCCCATGGCTTCAAGCTCATGACCTGAGCCGAAACCAAGAGGCAGACAATCAAATGAGCCACCCAGGTGCCCCATAGAGAAGTTTTTTAAAAAGAGGAAGATTTGAAAGGCAAGTAAGAATAACTAAAAATGCCTAGAAAACTATAACTTTCAATTTTCCTAAAACTTTGTATCTCATTTTCATAATATTTCTTTCAGTTAGGATGGCCTTAAACATTTTAAGTGTATAATCAGAGACATAATATCCAAAATGTAATAAGACTCTCCAAAAAGGTTTAATATTCTTAGATGGGAAAATATGGAAGAAAAAAAAAAGGCAAGATTTCATTAAGATTTCATTAAGTTAAAGATCATAAGATCTACATGGAAAGATACAGTAATGTAGATGCAGATTTCACTAAGTAGATGCAAAAAGTACGGATGATATGATTCAAACATGGGAGTATGGATCATGGTGCATAGGAAAGCTCTGACACCCCAGCTGCAGAAGATATTACAATAGTCACTGTAAATATGGATGAGGAGTATCCTACCAGGATGTAGGTAGCATCCTGGACAACATGGGAAAAGATGCTTCAAAATGCTTGACATAGTGGGTTAGCACAGGAAGATTTAGAATTAATTATAGTTAATATGCAAACATTAAACTTTGCATCAATATTTTTGCACCATGAAATTTGTGCATATTTGTATTTTAAGTATGTATTTTAATATTTAAAAGAATTCAGTCTGTTAGGTTCACAGATCAACCTTACAATCCAATATAAATTATGTAATTGAGCAAGAGCTACATTTCTGTTTTAAAGTAAAAATAGCTCATAAAGTTTATAGATAATACTAAACATTTAAAAGAACATAAGGCCCACCCTCTGTATTAGTTTAACTAGGCTTTATAAATTATTAAAGTACCTAGGAAAGTTTGATTTGTTAAATCAGACCTCAAAGGGGAAATAAAAACCTTTAAAAATTATAAATGCAACATAAAAATTTTGCTGAAATTACTTTTTAAACGTGACCAAACATTCCTGAAGCTTCCCTTAAAAGGTAGATCAGTAAAAATTTCTAAATATCTAATTTTGTAGCATAAGATAATGTTTTTACATTTTCTAATATATTGGGTATTTTTTAGAATCAAAGAAACTCTTGAATAAACTTTTTGTTTGCATCTAAAAGTCACCCCCAGCAGATTGAAGGGGGTTAAGATGGCAGCATAGTAGGAGGACCCTAGGCTTGCCTCCTCCCAGAACACAGCTAGATAAAACCCAAATAATTCTGAATACCCAAGAAACCACCAGACAACTGACAGAATAAACTGCACAACTAGAGGGAGAGAAGAGGCCACATTATTGAAGGGAGGAGGTACCTGATTTGAGGGATAATCACTCCGGATATAAATGGACTAAGAGCTCCAGTCAAAAGACATCGAGTGTCAAGATGGATTAAAAAAAGACCCATCCATATGCTACCTATAGGAGACTCACTTTAGACCCACGGGTTGAAAGTGAGGGGACGAAGAATCCATCATACTAATGGACATCAAAAGAAAGCTGGGAAAAAAAAAAAAAAAAAAGAAAGCTGGAGTAGCCAAACATACAACAAACTAGATTTTAAACCAATGACTATAATAAGAGATGAAGAAGGGCACGACCTCATAAAAACGGGGTCTATCCAACAAGAAGATCTAGCAGTTGTATGCATTTATGATGCTAACTTGGGAGCACCCAAATATATAAATCAACTAATAACAAATATAAGGAAATTCATCAATAATACAACAATAGCAGGGAACTCTGACACCCCACTCACAGCAACGGACAGATTCCCTAAGCAGAAGATCAGCAAGGAAACAGTGGCTTTGAATGACACACTAGACCAGGTGGACTTAGCAGATATAGTCAGAACATTTCATCCTGAAGCAACAGAATACACATTCTTTTTTGAGTGCACATAGGACCTTCTCCAAAATAGATCACACACTAGGTCACAAGTCGGGCAGGCCTCAACAACAAAAAGACTGAGATCATATCATGCATATTTTCCAACCACAATGCTATGAAACGTGAAGCCAACCACAAGAAAAAATTTGGAAAGACCAGAAATACATGGAGGTTAAAAAGCATCTTAATAAAGAGTGAATGGGTCATCCAAGAAATTCAAGAAGAAATTTAAAAATACATGGAAACAAATGAAAATGAAAACATGATGATCTAAAACCTTTGGGATGCAGAAAAAGCTGCCATAAGGGGGAAGCATATAGCAATATAGGCCTACCTCAAAAAGAAAAAAATTCTCAAATACACAACTTAACCTTGCACCTAAAAGAGTTAGAAAAAGAACAAATGAAGTCTAATGCCAGCAAAAGAAAGAAAATAATAAAGAGCGCTAATAAATGATATAGAATTAAACAAACAAAAAAAGTAAAACAAATCCACAAAACCAGGAGTTAGTTTTTTGAAAGAATTAACAAAATTGATAAACCCCTAACCAGACTCATCTAAAAGAAAAGAGAAGGGACCCAAATAAAAATCACAAATGAGAGAGGAGAAATCACAACCAACACTGCAGACATATAAATAGTTATAAAAGAATATTATGAAAAATTGTATGCCAACAAATTGGGCAATCTGAAAGAAATGGATAAATTCCTAGAAACATAGAAACTACCAAAACTAAAACAGTAAGAAAGAGAAAATTTGACAGCCCCGTAACCAGCAAAGAAACTGAAGCAGGAATCAGAAATCTCCTAACAAACAAGAGTCCATGGCCAGATAGATTCCCAGGGGAATTCTCTGAAACATTTAAGGAAGAACTAATACCTAGTCTTCTGAAGCTGTTCCAAAAATAGACATGGAAGGAAAAATTCCAAAATCGTCCTATAAGGCCATTATTACCTTGATCCCGAAACAAGGCATTGCTGAAAACTACAGAACACTAATTAAAGAAACTGAAGAGGACACAAAGAAATGGAAAAATATTCCATGCTCATGGATTGGAAAGGCAAATATTGTTAAAATGTCTATACTACTCAAAGCAATCTACACATTCAATGCAATCCCTATCAAAATGCCACCAGCATTTTTCACAGGGCTAGAACAAACAATCCTAAAATTTGTATGGAACCACAAAAGACCCTGAATAGCCAAAACAATCATGAAAAAGAAAAGCTGGAAGAACACAATTCCAGATTGTAAATGTTTATTACAAAGCTATAGTGATGAAGACAGTATGGTGCTAGCACAAAACCAGACATATAGATTAATGGAACAGAACAAAGAACCCAGAAATGGACCCACAACTATATGGTCAACTAATCTTTGACAAAGCAGGAGAGAATATCCGACGGAAAAAAAGATAGCCTCTTCAACAAATGGTGTTTGGAAAACCAGACAGAGACATGCAAAAGAATGAAACTGGACCAATTTGTTACACCATCCACAAAAATAAATTCAAAATGATGAAAGACCTAAATGTGAGACAGGAAACCATCAAATTCCTAAAGGAGAACACAGGCAGCAGCAACGTCATTGACGTTGTAAGAGAAGCTTCTTACTCTAGACACACCCCCGGAAGCGAGGGAAACGAGCAAAATGAACTACTGGGACCTCATCAAGCTAGAAAGCTGCGCAGCAAAGGAAACAATCAAACTATAAAGCAGCCTACAGAATAGGAGAAGGTATTTGCAAATGACTTATCTGATAAGGGTGAGGACCCAAACTCCACGCAGAAGTTATCAAACTCAACACCTAAAAACAAATAATCCAATTAAGAAATGGACAGAAGACATGAATAGACATTTTTCTAAAGAAGACATTTAGATGGCTAATGGGCGCATGAAAAGACACTCAACATCACTTGTCATCGGGAAAATACAAATCCAAACCACAATGAGATCCCACCTCACACCAGTGAGAATGGGGAAAATTAACAAGGCAGGAAACAACAAATGTTGGCGAGGATGTGGAGAAAGGGGACCCCTCTTGCACTGTTGGCAGGAATGCAAGCTGGTGGGGCCACTCTGGAAAACAGTATGGAGGTTCCTCAAAAAGTCAAAAATAGAACCACCCTACAATCCAGCAATTACGCTACTGAGTATTTACCAAAAGTTCACAAAAATACTGAACTTAAGGGATACATGCACCCCAATGTTTACAGCAGCATTATCAACAATAGCCAAATTATGGAAAGAGCCCAAATGTCCATCAACTGATGAATGGATAGAGAAGTTACGAGGTGCACGCATGTGTGCGCACGCGCGTGTGTGTATACAGTGGAATATCACTCAGCCATCAAAAAGAATGAAATCTTGCCATTTGCGATGACATGGATGGAGCTCGAGTGTATTATGCTAAATGAAATAAGTCAGATGGAGAAAGACAAATATCTAGGATTTCACTCATATGTGTAAATTAAGAAACAAAATAGATTCACATAGCAGAAGGGTGGAAAAGAGAGGGAGGCAAACCATAAAACAGACTTTTAATGATAGAGAACAAACTGAGGGTTGCTGGCAGGGGGGTGGGCAGGAGGGTGGGTTAAACGGGTGATGGACATTAAGGAAGATATTTATTGTGATGAGCCTTGGGCGTTGTAGTGCATGATGAATCACTAAACTCTATTCCTGAAACCAATACTACATTATATGTTAACCAACTGGAATTTAAATAAAACCTTGAAACTACAAAAATAAATAAATAAATGTCACCTTCAATGACATTAAAAACTCACATCGACACATATATAGTCCATAAGCTTATTGATGTTTATATTGAGATTTTCAAAATGAGTTTTTTTTTTTTTACTTCTTAACCCTTTATTTCCTGACTAATACAAGTTTATATGCTTTGCCTTACATCCTAAGGTTAGTTTTCACACAAAGGAATGCTAGAACACAAAGGAATTATCATTTTGGTATATTTTAGGTAATGTCCTATTATAAGGACTGTATCACAAAGTGTTTTTAATATTTGTTAGATTATCTTTAAAATCTTACATAGTACCAATAAAATCATCAGTGAAGGGAATTCGATTTAATAGTTAATTGGGTTACTGTTTAGTATCTATGTCATTTAATAGTTTTTAAAAACTCATTTTCTTTTTAAAATTTTTTTAAATTTTTATTTATTTATGATAGTCACGGGGGGGGGGGGCAGGCAGAGACGCAGGCAGAGGGAGAAGCAGGCTCCATGCACCGGGAGCCCGATGTGGGATTCAATTCCGGGTCTCCAGGATCGAGCCCTGGCCCAAAGGCAGGCGCCAAACCGCTGCGCCACCCAGGGATCCCTCATTTTCATTTTAAGAGGCAAATCTGAAATTTCTCTAACTGGAAAATCAGTTATTTTCAAACTTAAATTTTGTTTCAGATTTTCATATAGTATTTTTATCTACATGACACCATAATATACAAATTTTATCAAGACTTAGGGCAAGTACCAAGGGAATGGCACTTTTCCCCTGTAGAGATAATAAAAGAAAAAAATAGAGGTTTTAAAAAACCATGTTAGCCAAGTTACAACACATCCTGTGATTCCCTCTTCCCTTTTACAAATAATGAGAGTTTAAAGAAGGAAACCTGACTAGGTATATAGAGTAGCTGTATCTGGTTTCAGCTGTTCATACCTGTACAGGAGTTTTATCTATTATCTAATTACTTATCAAAAAAAAAATCTCTCCAGTGGTGTTTATTCAATATCATTGTCAAAGGACCCTAGAGTCTTAGCCCAGCTCTAAGTAGCACATCTTTATTCCTTCAATGAATACGATTATGCATTTACAGTGCGCTAGACGATGCATCTATATAAAAGAGTAAGACCTTCTCCCTATCCTAAATGTTTGTGAAATAAACCAAAATTCACAGTACAGACATATACATGTGTGTATATATACAAGATAAATCTTTATGACATCCTAAGCTATGTCATTTCTGTACACACAAATATTTTAAAACCGCCATAGCTTACTTAGAAATGTGAAATTTGAGGGTGCCTGGGTGGTGGAGTCGGTTGAGCCCCTGACTCTTGGTTTTGGCTCAGGTCATTATATCAGGGTAGTGAGACTGAGCCCAAGACAGGACCCACACTCAGCTCAGTGTGGAGTCTATTTGCCCTTCTCTCTCCCCCTAGTTCCCTCGGCCCCTCCCCCTGCTCACTCTCTCTAAAATACATAAATAAATAAACCTTCTTTTTTACCTTCTTTTCTTTTCCAACAAGATTTTGAAGGTGGAGATTAATTCAAGATATGAGGTAGGAGTCACATAATTGTATCTTTGAAGTTCAACATAGAAGGATGTAGATAAATCTATAGTAGAAGTGTGGAAGCTTTTACACATGCTGATACAGTCCTCTCGTATTTCCTCTGACATTTCAATTTCTTCCAAGAAGCGCGAGGCAACTGCCTGGAGTGCATCTTCAGGCCATGACTAAATTTAAGATAAACGAGTTAGTACTTGATCAAAGTGGCTAGTCTAGCGTAAGTTACTGCTGCCATCCTTTGCGATTTATGGGTGTTAGAAACGGAAGGGAACACGTGAGGGATGAGGCTGGAGGGACACTGCCATGAGGAACTTCCCTCCCTACTCCCACCCAAGGACTTGCACACTCAGGGCCGAGAGCCAGGAGCTAGTACAAGTAATATTGATTCTTCATGGTCTGTTCAAAGGTCACAGAAACTGTTCATGAACATTGTAGGAGTAAAGAAGAGGAAAGGCATTAAACTGATGGAATGCCTATTTCCGCGTGCATCCTACCTGCACCATCCCAGCCAATTCTCCCAATAATTCTCTGAAAGTAAATGTTGTCCTTTCCACTGAACTCCAGAAGAGTATGAATGACTATTTCCTTGATTTCTCTAAAAGGTATCTCAAACGCAACAGGTCCAAAGCGTGGTTCCTAACTCCCCCCAGATAATCACCACCTTCCCCAACTTTGTAAACATCCCCAACATCCGCCCCTATTCTCCAGCCAGAATGCAGGAATCCTCCTCGATACCCCTCCTCCTCCTCAACCCTTCATCACCCCATGCAGAAGATCTATAGGCACCATCCGCACGATCGCGTCCAAATCCTTTCTCTTCTTCCTACGCCTACCACGGCCATCCCAAGTCACCTCTGTTTTCGTCTGCTTGGAATGTTCCCAGAGTCCTGGCCGGCTCCCGGCCTGTGTGGCTCCCTACAGCTGCCGGAGCGATTTTCTTCCAAAGGTAAATGAGCTCATGTCACACTCCTCAATTAATAATGCTTCAAAGACTTCCTAGCACACTTCAAATCCAAAACCAACTCGCTTGTCTCTGCCGATGGGCCCTTGCCACCCTTCTGACCTCACCCCTGTCGCTCCGGCCTCAGTTTCTCTCCACCTGCGTCTCCACGGCCCCTCCCTGGCCTCTGCCCAGACCCTCTGAGCCCTGGCACCTTTCGTCTGGCGAGCCTCCCCTTTGAGGTCACCTCTTCGGAAAGCCTTTGACTGCCCCGTTGATGGAACAGTCCTTTGCTACCTTGGTTGTCTCTAGAAAAATCAGCTTGGGATCAGAAGCCTGGTCTATTTCGCTTCCGGCTTTTAGAAGAGCACCTGCTATTGAGCAAGGGGCTCCGTAAGCTTGCTTCGCAGGAAAGCGTGCTAGCAGGAAACGGAGGGACAGAGGGGCCATGGAGTTCCCCCCAAGGTCACATGCTGACACAGCCACCCCCCCAGGGGCTCTGCTGCAGGCCCCAGCTTCCCCACTGCACCCCGGTCTTGGCTGCTCTGGGTGTCCTGAACCTGAAGTCTGCAGCCACGGGGTCACTCCGGCTTTCTTGCCTTTGGCTTCCTGTAGACGTTGGCTAATAGAAAACAACGGGAGGAGGGGGAAGTGGGGGGGGAGTCGTGCCCCCTCCCCGGCATCCCTGCAGGAGCTCAGGTCTGGGCCTCTGCCTCCCGATCCTGGGATGCAGCTCTCCTGCCCGGCTCCAAGCTCCAGGGCCGTGCTTTCCCCCTCCTGCCCCTTTACCCCCCAGCGGTAGTGACAGCTCCCTGTACTGCCCCCCTTCCAACTGCTCGCCTCCTCCCCCTCGGATCCCTCACCCCTACCCCCCCAGGGACAGCTCCCTCATCAGCTCTTGCAGGGAAGCCTTCCAGCGGGCCTTCTCCCCGAGCCCCCGACTGCTACTCAAACCTCCCCTAAAGCCTTCTGTGAAATGTTGGGGTCACTGAGTGTATGTCAGTGAGAAAATGTTTGTCTCTTACGACTTCTTGAATTTGCACAACACATCATCATCTATCAGAAAATTCTGCTTGATGCATCTATGAAAGGAGCCACGGTGATGACAAAGACTGGACCGTTCTAGAAGTCGACCTAAGGTCTGCCCAGCAATACCTGAAACCAGTCAATGGTGCAGCAGTTAACAAGAGCGGGGAACTTGCGGAGGCGAACCCGGAATGCATCCCCGATGGGACTCATGGCCAGGACGACGTGCAGGTGGTTGCGACAGCGATCGATGAACATATTGAAAAGGGCTATGGGGCTCCCATCGGTCTGTTTGGTCTTATCCCGTTGGCGATCTAACTGCCGCATCTTGTCACAGATCTCCTGCTTCTCATCCAACGGGAAGAGGTTGGGGACCTCCCCAGCGTTCAGCAGGTTGTTGACATCTTCTAGAAAGGACTCCCTTTTAATCTGAGTGTCTGTGAACAGGAAGACCCCCTGCATCTCACCTTCGGCACATTTCCTTAGGATCACTTTTAAATCCTCGTGCCACTCAAAATGACCATAGCCCTTGGAGATTTCAACCTGAAAAACGGAATAATCAGCCATGTGGGCAGCTAACCGGGTGACAGACTGCCTTCCACTCCCTCCGACCCCGACCAGAAGAGCGTGGCTGCGGGGCTGCTTCAGGATCCTGGAAATCCTGCTGATGTGTTCTATGGCAAATCGGAATAAGACCAGGCTCATGGTTTTTTTGCTCATGTTATTGTATTCTTCCAGGTGAGCTTCCACGATCACCCGCAGATTATCCACATCCTCGATTTCCCTGTAGTTGGTGTCCTCCCTCCTGGGGTCGTGGAAATCACAGAACATTAAGCTACGCAAGTCATCTTCTCCTACCACCCCGTCACCGTCGAAATCTAAGCTTTGGAAAAGTTCCTGAAAGTCTTCGTCCATGTATTTTTGCAAAACTTCTCGAATGTAGTTGATAAGCCAACTTCGATCTGCATTATCCAGAAGACGATCATAATACACTCTGAGGACCTAGAGGGTAATGAAGCAGCAGCATTAGGCGCCGATTCTTCTGGTTTTGTGCTTTCATTTACATATTAATCTCAAGTCACAGAAAAAGGACTCTCAGGAAAATTTCTATGGGTTTTATTAAAAGCATAGCCACGTAATCAGGATGTACTCATAATAATGCTTGTTTTAAATATTAGTTTTGATCATATATATTTGAGATGATACACAGTTAACATTCAGTTACGAATAAACCAAGATAACTTGGGGGCACTGAAGCCGATTAGAGAGGTGCAAAGAGTATGAATGACTAGAAAAGGAAAAAAGGGACTAGAGAAGGTTAGTGGCTGCCTTTGCTCTGGTCACTTAGATATAGATAAGGAAGCTGGGTATTCCCTTGCCATGATCCTTCCTTTTTCTAAGCCGGGAAATATTCTGAAAATTATTGACAAATGGATAGTATTATTTTTTTGAGCTCACTTTTTTGGAAAAAAGAGTGAATGTCTTAGGTGAAAGCCAAGTTGGTTTTGCACATTTATTATCTTTAAGTCACCGCAGAGGACAATCTACTAAAATAAACTCTGGTGATATGCACATGTTACTGGATTATAAGAAATAGTTAAGCAGGCTTGTCACAGAAAACAGCGATTTCCTCAACATGGTGTAATTGTCCCTTGGTTACTAACTGTTTGGACTGGACTATGTCCCTCTCCACTCCTCCCCCTCTTCCCCCCCCCCACCCAGTTCATGTGGAAGTCCTACCCACCAATAGGACTATATTAAGAGTGACATCCTTTAAGGAGGTAATTAAAGTTAAATACAGTCACAAGGGTGGAACCCTAGTCCCATAGCCCTAGTCCCCTAGGACTGTCCTTATAAGATGAGGGTTTCCACTCTTTGCCTGCAGGTACACAGAGGAAAGGCCAGTGAGGACAGTGAGGAGCAGCCATCTAACCACACTTGGTGGCACCTTGGACTCCCGGCCTCTGGGACTAGGAGGAAATAAATTTCTGTTAAGCCACTCTGCTTGTGGTGTTGTGTTACGGCAGCACTAGCAGACTAATGGACGTACGCTACAAGCAGTGCATGTCTGCAGTAGCAGGACTTCTGTCATTTGGGGGAAATTACTGAAACCCGCCTGCATCAGCTGGAGCTGTACCTGTAAAATACCTGCTTTGCGTTATATTCCAGATGTATGGCAAAAATAAAATGACAGCGTATGTGGAAACACTATAAAATTCAGAAGTAAAATCGTGACAAACCACCTCGAAATCAGCCTAATGGTGTTCAAGAGTAGTGATTTGAGTGTTTTCACTATTGTCACTATTGTCAAGCTGGTGCCAAAATAGTGTCCCTTTTTCTAGCAGTGGCGGCTGCATACGCAAATGGTATGACTGAGGCTTCCTGCATACTCTAACCAGTCCAAGAGCTATTTCTTTATGGGGCAACCTAGTTGCCCGATGTATGCCCATCATCCCCTGCTTGGATTGAGGGCTGAAGACCATGTACAATATTCCTGTGGGAGGAGAAACCTAAATCAAGCCCACCTCACATATCAGGTGTCAGGGCCTAAGAGGAATCAGTATGCTGGGATCTAGCTGGCAACGTGGCAAGAAGCTAAGGTAGGGTTTCTCAAGGACTGTCACCACACCTGTACCGACTCATCTGTTGTGCTGGCAAAAATGCAGAGTGCAGGGGCCCACTCCAGGCCCTGACTTGAAAACTTTGGGGATGGTGCCTGGGAATATCTTTTATTTTTCGACTTTTATTTCTTTACATAAGGTACAAAAATCCAAAGTGTGCAGCTCCAAGAATTTTTACACAGGTGACACCCTGTCACCACCACCAAGATCAAGGTACAGAACACTCCCAGCGCCTTAGAGGCTCCCTCCCATGCTCACTTCTGTGGACACCCTCCCCTCTCTACCCTGTGATCCTATTGCCCCCCTCTTCCATTTTTAAAAGTTTGATATGTAAAATTTTTCTATTATAAATCTACATGATTATCAGAGAGGCAATTTCTGGAATATTTTTATTACATTGTACTTTTGCTTTGAGTTTATTTACCTCCAAGCCTTAATTACAGATTGTTTTAACTGATACCTAATTCACATATCATAACATTCGCTCTTTTAAAGCACGTAATTTGGTGGCTTTTATAATATTCACGAAGGTAAGCAAGCATCATAACTATCAATTCTAGAACATCTTCATCATCCCATGTGGAAACCCTGTACCCCTTAGGAGTCACTCCTTATTATTCCCCTACACTCCCCACAACCCCTGGCAACCATTAACCTATTTTCTGCCTCTAGGCTTCTTTCTCTTAACACGATGTTTTCCAGGTTAATCCATGCTGTAGTATGCGTCGCTATTTCCTTTCAGAGCTGAATAAAGTTCCATTGTAAGTACATGCCACATTTTGTCCAGGCATCAGCTGATGTATATCTAGGTTGTGTCTACTTTTTGTTTATTATGAATGATTCTAATAACATTCCTGCATAAGTTTTTGTGGGGACATATGTTTTTGGTTCTCCTGGATATGTGGCCAGGAGCAGAACTGCTGGGTCCTATGGTAACTCTGTGTTTAACGTTTTGAGAAACTACCAAACTGTTCTCCACTGCAGCTGCACCATTTTTCATTCCCACAGGCAGTGGGTGGCGGCTCTGACCATCCTTACCAATACTTGTTATTAACTGTCTTTTTGATGACCACCATCCTAGCTTCCCTAATGATTAATGATGTTGAACATCTTTTCATGTGCTTATTGGCCATCTGCGTGTCATCTTTGGAGAAATGTCTATTCGAATCCTTTGCCCACTTTTAAATTAGGTTGTCTTTTATTTATTTTTTATTTTTTTTAGGTTGTCTTTTACTGTTGAGTTGTTATGTTTTCTGGATATTAGACATTAGATATTGCGATTTTTTTCCCCATTCTATGGGTTGTCATCTCATTTTCTAGATACTATCCAATGAGGCATGAAAAAGTTTAATGAAATAAATTTCATTTTTAATGAAATCTAATTTATTTTTTTTCCTTGGGTCACTTGTGCAGAATAACTACATTTAACAAAGCAAACCGGATGTTATGTACACAAATGTTTGAAAGCCATGGAGAAGTCAAAGAGAACGTAAAGTAGTAAGCCAATTTCAAACCTAAAAAAGCATTTATTAAAATTATATTAGCTCTTTTAGTTTGGTAAAAGTGTCTGGAAAGGAAAGGGGCATCTAAAATAGTATCTGTCATATATTAGACCTTAGGAAATCTTTTTTGAGTGAATAGGAACAAAGCACAAATAGAGTGTTGAGTTCAAGCACTTCATATTTTTTGAAATGTTGGGAACAATGTGTCTAGCACTGTTCTCAGCACTGTGGATAAATCTGTGACCAAAAAAAAAAAAATCTCTGCCCTCATGGAGCTCCCTACCTGAGGGAGATGGACAATAAACATGACAAATAAATTATATGGCGTGTTAGATGCTGATAAATGCTATGAAAAGAAGAAAAATAGAGTAAGTCAAGAAAGACTGGAATTCCTGGTGGGGTGTGAGAATGTCGTATTCAATGGTGGTCAGTGTGGGCCTCACTGAGAAGGAGAGATTTAAAAAAAAAAAAAAAAAAAAAAAAAGAAGGAGAGATTTGATCAAAGGCAGTAGGAAGCAGGCCCACAGGATCTGGGGGGAAAGCATTCCAGGCCGAGTGCATGGCCAGTAGGCCTGTGTTGCTAGGTGAAGGGTGAATGAGTGTGAGGGCAGGAGGCAGCCTGAGGGGAGCCAGGAAAGAGGTACACACGTGAGACCTTATGGGCCATCAGACTTTTATTTTTAATCCCTCCCAATGAAGTAGAGTGCTATTGAAAGGTTTTGAGCTAAGAACTTAAATTTACTACATTATATCAATATGAAGTATTCACTAAAAATTGCAAGTTATTATAGCACGAATTTCATTAAATGCCCAAAGAGCTCAACAGCCATTGTCGAAACTCAATAATGTCACACTGAAGTGTAGTATAAGATTTGAAAGATGCTAAAAAGGGCACATACCATAAATATACAATAGCACATATGAGCTCCTCCCACGACTAGAAGAAAGGAACGGCCTGTATAATCCCAAGCCATGAAGCATGTTATGTATAATAAGGCTGCCTTTCTTCTTCTCTTTATGCATTTGTACAAATTATGTGCTTGCCATGTGTCAGGTGCTGGGGAAAGTAGAGAAATTAGTAAAGTTGCTGCTCTCAAAAAGCTTCTACTCCAGTAGAGACACTAAATAAGCCAAAATATAGGCAGTGTCAAGTGATGTTCCGTGTTATAAAGAAGAAAATGAGATAAAGGAAAAAGAGCTATGGGAGGTAGGGATGGCTCAGAGCAAGCCTCAACAGAAAGGGGATATTTGACAGAGACCTTCAGGAAGCAGGCAGGCTTTCTGGATAATGGGGGGAAGAGTGTTCTAGGCAGAAGGAATATCAAAGGGTGAAGCTCCTGGAGAGGAGGATGCTAGATGCTTCCTAGAGCAAGATTTGGCTACTGACAAAACTCACTCCTTTGATGAAGTCAGAGACATCCTCCCCTCATATCTCTCTCCTTCTCTACCTTTCAGCTACTGTGGCCTACTAGACTTATAGCCTGTGTCCATGTCCCAGGATATTCATCCCACTCTGGCAAGTAAGGGACCTACAGAGAGTGCAGTAAGAATCCACAGGTCAGGGGACGCCTGGGTGGCTCAGTGGTTGAGTGTCTGCCTTTGGCTCAGGATGTGATCCTGAAGTTCTAGGATCGAGTCCCACATCGGGCTCCCTGCATGGAGCCTGCTTCTCCCTCTACCTATGTCTCTGCCTCTCTCTCTCTCTGTGTCTTTCATGAATGGATAAATAAAATCTTTAAAAAAAAAAAAAAAAAGAATCTACAGATCATAGGTTTTGAGAAAATTATTTTAGGGACCTTGCTGTGGCCAAAATTCTTGAGCAGAATTTCATTTGGACTTATATTTGAATGTGTGAGGATTTGGGAATTCAAATTGTAAAATAAAAAGCCTATTGAAATGGAATTTTTATCATTTATTTATTTTATTTAGAAATGGAGTTTTTAAATGTCTCTTTGAAATTTTTATCTCTATAGCATATGGTTTTAACATAGTACATTCCTATTTTCTAGATTTCTTAACTACATTGTTAAAATTAAAATAACTATATTATCTATGTATTAAAAATAAAAGTTTTCTTTAACTTTCCTATAATTCTTTGTCTATTTTGGAAATACTGAATTATTATTTTTGACCCCTTATTTTGGTATTCTTTCTTTCCTTCCACAAGCTTTTACAAGAAAATATTTACCCACATACCGCTTCCCAAAAAGAAATATATTTTAATATAGTTTGTATGCCCTCAAAACTGATTTGCTTTGCAATTGTTTTGGCATCTAGAAATACAAGTAATGTAAATACATACATTCATTTCTTATAAAAACAGCTCCTTAAAAAGTATTCCGTCTCAAAAATTATTTGAGATCAAACTAACAAGGATTAAGTCACTTAAGCGATATTTATCCAAAGTCATACCTACTTCAAAATATTTTATAAATCACCAAAATTTCTAAAAATAGGAATAATCCATTGTAAATATCATAAAATATATTAGTGATAAATATTCTTTTAAATTACCTTGATCATTGGCCTTCATAATGCCAAATAGCTAAATGCATTTCAATATAAATTGCTAAATGTTTCTTTTTACTCATTTATTGCTGTAAAAAAAGGTTGGTTTCTTGCATAATCATATTTTAATAACACAAAAGTTTACCTCATGAACCCAGAGACGTTTAATCACTTCTTTGGTTTCTGCTGTTTCTGGTCTTGACAAGCAAACACCCTGAATGACACGGGAAAAATCACGGAGGTTGAACAAGTAGTGAGATTTAGCTGGAGTAGGCAAGAGATTCCTCATGGCTTCTTTATATAGAGCCATCGTACCATTAACAATTTGTGTGGTCAAATCTAGAAAATCGTCTGGAAATTTATGACTTAAAAAAATAATAAAAAGAAAGAAAATGTTAGGAAATACAATACACAGATGATATTTAGCATACCTAGTGTGAAAGTTATTCTGATCAAATGATTTAATTTATAAAATTAACATTTCATATAATAATGATACAATTTTAATTCAAAACTGCTTTCCATTCATTGTTTTATGTTCAAAGAGACTCCATGGGAAGGCAAGACTAATGTAACAGACTTAGAACTACTTAAATAAGTGAACAGAAGAGCCAGCCGAGGAACCCTGACCATATAATTCAAATCCAGCATCCACTAAACAAGTGTGTCCTATTCACTTTCACCCCTTAGCATTCTCAATTGCATATAAAAGGAATCGCTGAAGAACACTAGTGAAATGAGTATTTTTGGAGAAAAAAAGGAAGCAAATAAAAATACAGAAGAAAAAAGAAAAAGGAGAGTTTTTTTTTTAAGTGAAATAAACAAGGAGTCAGGATTTAAAAAAAAAAAAAAAGAAGAAGCGCAAAGGGCACAATTAGGTGGGAAAGAACATGTAGAACAGAGATCCATTTGGAAAAACTGACTCTAACTTCCCGCTCAACAAGGTGCCGTGGTCCCCCTTCATCATCACCAGGTAAGGCAACGAATGACAATTTTCCTGAGAATGGACATCAGGGAGCTGAGACCTGCACTGCTCAGCTCCACTTGGCTCCCTGACCTCTGCACATCTTGTGGAGAAGCACTGAACGTCCAGAGCCAGGCAGCAACGTTTCCCCAGGGCACAGGCCCCAAGGCTACACTCAAACTTAGACATGAATCTCCTTGGAGAACTCAAGAGTTCTACTACAGGGTATGAAAGTCACAGGAAAAACCTGGAATAAATCTTTCCAGCATTAATTGCACTACATGGTAAAAATTCAGAGCATTAATAATTCTACTGTGGACATATTATACAGCAGAGTGCAAAATTGGTATGGATTTTGGGGCTAAAATTCAAGACATCAGACAAAAAAAAAAAAAAGAAAGAAAGATACTCTGGCCCCTTTGTGATATGGTCCCATACTTGGAGATGAGAGCAGCAGAGGGCAGTGATGTTACCTGTTATCTTTTTCTTTATCTAGGGATGTTTTCAGGGAATAGTGTGAGGGGTACTACTTGTATTGATAGGTTTCCAAAATACTCTATACCCTCTAAATGAAAAAAAGAAACACACTTTACATTACTTACCAGATTTTTAAATGCCAGGTTAAAATTCTGGAGAAGATTGTAAACATGGATTTATCACTAAACTCATTGATTGTTATAATATTAAAATGTCTCATATATCGGGGAGTCACTGGATTTCGACCACCACCTAAATATTAAAAAGAGTAACTCTTAACAATGTTACTGCTACCCACTAGAATATTTTCTCTGATATTTTACAGCATAAAACAAATTGAAAGATGGACAAATTCATAGCACACAGAGAAAGTAGGAGTAATTGTTTGGGTAACCCTGACCTAAAAGCAGCTTTCCCCTCAAATTCAACACACTGTTTTTCTTTTTCTTTCTTTCTTTCTTTTTTTTTTAACACACTCTTTTTCTAATTGAATTGTCTGATTGAGTTCTTGGGTCAGGTCAATTTACCAAAGGAAATCAGATCAGATGGAAAGCCATTGGTCACCTTCTCTGTAACTCATATAGCCTAAAGCAGTAAATAGTAAACGTCCTCATAATATAATATTAAGATACATTAAAAAATAGTAATATTACATACAATTTTGGCAAACCTGACTGATCAAACTTAAGAGTCCTTCCCACATGGCTGAAATTCAACACAATCTTAGCATTTAGGCTAATTCTTCACCCACATCCTAAAATGAATTTCCTAAAGACTAGTCCATGTGGTTCATGTGGCCACTTCACTGCATGCTTGCATTTTTAAAGATTTGTGGATTATCTCACTCTCACAAAATAATGATTACATTTTCAAAGATAAGGCATTTTTTTAAAAAAAGTAATTATTTTGAGAGAGAGAGAATATGCATGAATGGAAGGAGGGTCAGAGACAGAGGGAGAGAGAATCTCAAGCAGACCCCACGCTAAGTGTGGAGCCTGACAAGGGCCTCAGTCTCAAGATCTGAGATCATCAACTGAGTCAAAATCAAGAGTTGAACACAACTGACCGAGCTACCCAAGTGCCCTTCAATATGAGGCTTTAATAACTGATTTAAAATGTAACATCATTTAAAAAATTATTGGTGTTATTATCTTTAAGTATATAGACAAATCTCACTTTTTTTTAGAAGAGAAAAGAGAGGTAAACCATACAACAGACTCATAACTATAGAGAACAAACAGGGTGGCAGGAGGGAGGTGGCGGGAGATGGATTAAATAGGCAATGGATATTAAACAGGGCACCTGTTGTGATGAGCACTGAGTGTTTTATATATGTGATAAATCGCTAAATCCTACACATGAAAGTAATACTACACCGTATGTTAACTAGAATTTAAATAAAAACTTGGAAAGAAAAAACGCATTTGAAGTGGCCCAGGAAGTGCACTTAGAGGAATTACTGACTCAGAGCAACCTGACTGGGTTACAAGTCAAAAAAGGTCAGGGGGTCAGAAGAGACTCTCTGAAGAAATGATATATGGAGAAAAGGAATTTTTAAAGACTGCAATACCAGCTTGAGTTCAGGAAAAAGAGTTAAAGATGTCCAGTTAGTTGAATCAAGCCACTTTTGACGCCCCATCATAAAAAAAAATTTCTCCCGTATAGATTTCTTCGAGTTTATCAAATTCCCATGAGAAATGTAAAGAATCTTTGAAGATTAATTCTTTTGGCTATTTGATACTTTAAATTTCTCTTAACAGCCTGATTAAATCCAAAGACTCTCTAGAATGGGACTTGATTGGGGTAGAAAAGGAGATTTCATACAGTAGAAGAATTAAGGAATAAAAAAGAAGGAAATGAGCTGCCCCAGGGGGATCTGGGTCCTTAGATACAGAGAAAGAAGTGCAAAGTCGCAGAAGGTGGGAGAAAAGGGATTTGGAAGCATTGGTGGGAGAACGGCCCTAAGTAAGGCAATCCACGTTGTAGTGTTGACCATTGTAGTATCTTCCCAGAGGCCCCAAGGTATACACAGAGAAAACATACACACGAGAAACTCTAACTCAAATTGTCCAGCTGGATTTCTCTCTATCTCCAGGCATTTCTCCAGATACAGATACGTAGATTGAGAGTAATTCTCAATCTTAGTGATCACAAACTCAGAAAATGTACCTGGGGGTCCCATGGCACACATGATTTGAATGTCCACTAGTTTAATCATAGAACAATCCTTTAGGTCATACCAATTCCAGTGATCTAACCATTGTCTAAGCAACTCAATGGGAGGCTGAGCCCCATATACTTCACGAGCGGGCATATTGACATCATCTACAAAGACAACCTGAGAATAAAAAGAGAAACAATATTAGAAATACTTAACCCCTTGATATATTGTCCTGTTGTGTAAACAGTGTTGAGGCAAAGAATGAGATTATCTTCTTATAGAATTCATATGAGAGACATGATGGTTTCTTTTCAAATCAAGAATAATACCCCCTAGCATCCGTGCTTCTAAGGAATAGGGAAAGTCTTGTGACAACCATTATAGATTAAAAGAGTTGAGGATTTATTAATCCTCTTGCACAATTTGCTCATCAATATGCCTCCTCTTTTTCCTTATACAATTCTAATACATTGAAGTAAATGAGAAAGGTAGGATGTTAAAATGATTATAACTTCCGAGTGGTGACAGTGAGGTTCAGAAGGCTGTTTGTGGCAGAGGAACACAAGGGACGTCAATTGATAGTTGGGTTGTTTAAAGGCCTAGAGGACTAAGCAGCAAGACTGCTGAATAAAAATGTTAATCAGAGAATGAGAAAGGTAGCTAATTTCCCAGATGAATATTCTATTTTTTAATTCAAAGGGCAATTGCTTGTTTTTAATGTCAAGTTGTCTAATGCACATGCAAATGTGAAGACACTTATGGGAAAACTTAATCAAAATTTGTGACTAAAGGGGGCCTGGCTAGCTCACTCAGTAGAGCATGCTACTCTTCATTTTGGGGCTATAAGTTCGTTTGGGCCCCATGTTGGGTGCAAAGATTCCTTAAAAATAAAATTTTTTTTAAAAATGTGTGATTTTTTTTGTGTGTGTACAAAAAGCTATGAAGTCCTAGTATATCTGGTTGTTCTGACTTTCGCAGGGCACATGAAGAGGACCAGGGCTGTACCATACGTATAGAAACAGAGACCAATTACCATTCTCTTGCCCAAAGGAGGACCGAAGACTCCCTTTCTTCTTTTGTCCAATTTTGACATGATAATATTCTGAGTTTGAGCTGCTGTAGTCTGTGCTGAGAAGTTAATTAGCAGAGGCTTGTAGATATCTTTATTGAGTTGATTTAAAAGAAAATTCTGTAAAACAGAATATAACAGGAAATAATAAATGAGCCATAGTTGGAACTATGTCCTGACATTTCAAAATAAACGCTAACATCACTATTGACACTTGAATTTAGAGCGTCATAACAATGTGAAACGAGAGATGGAATCAACACAGTTACCATACTGGTGGCACATCCGTGTTTGTCGAGGACCAGTGCATACGGCTTCTCTGATTTCCAAAGCCACCGTGCAGGGTACACGTGCCTTCTCAGCATGAGGTCATGGGGACCCAGAGGCTTTCAAGAAACTTGCTTCAGGTCTCAGGGGTGGGGCAAGAATTCAAATTGTCCCCTGTCTCTTTCCATATCAATGTTCGTTTTGTTATAGTTTATCTTTCCACTTAAATACCAAGTTATCTGACTTTCAG
This sequence comes from Canis lupus baileyi, assembly GCF_048164855.1. NCBI lineage: Eukaryota > Metazoa > Chordata > Mammalia > Carnivora > Canidae > Canis > Canis lupus. The sequence goes on along the minus strand of NC_132873.1, from coordinate 25,239,624 downwards.
TTTGGAAGCAAATATGTATATTTTCCAAATGCATTTCTTTGGAAAGCAAGTGCAATTATAAGGATTATTAATGAAGATGTGTTTTACAAAACATCTTGTAAAAGAATAATGAAATAGGAAAACAATTACCGTATGTTAGGTAGAAAAAGATGACAAAATTAAATGCAAAGTATGCTCCCCATTTTGCAAAAAAGTTTTGTTTTGTTTCTGTTTTGTTTTGTTTTTTTGTTTGTTTGTTTTTTGTTTTTTTAACCTGGGTCGTTTTAATGCCTGGGTTGAATTTGGGTTGAGGATACAAATGACAAAAGGCTTTATTTTTCTCCAACCACTGCCTTTCCCCATGTCAAGTATCCATTCCTTGACTCTTGATGATACCTTGGGTAAATCCCTTAGCTTTCTGTATACTTTCAGAAAAATCTTTCTTTTTTCTGTATTTTTAAAAATTTAAATTCAAATTAGTTAACATAGTGTAGTATTGGTTTCAGGAATTTAATGATTCGTCACTTACATATAGTACCTGGTGCTCATCACAGGTGCCCTCTCTAGCATCCCTCACCCGTTTAGCCCGTTCCCCTTACTTCCCCTCCAGTTTGTTGTCTAGAGTTAAGAGTCTAAGTGACTCTTAAGGTTCTACGGTTTGCCTTCCTCTCTGCTTATGACTGCCTTTGCTGCATCCCAAAGGTTTGGACTGTTGGCTTTTCATTTTGATTTTTATTTCACTGATGATTAATGATCTTGAGCATCTTTTTTTCGTGTGTCTGTTGGCCATTTGTCTTCTTTGGGGAATTGTTTGTGCATGTCTTCTGCCCATTTCTTAACTGGATTATTTATTTTTTGGGTGTTGATTTTGATGAGTTCTCTATATAGACTCTGGATACTCTCTGTTTCCATGATTTTTTTTTTTTTAGCTCTTCTTTAATTCCCTGGTTAACTTATTCATTCTTTAGTAAGATGTTCTTTAACCTCTATGTATTTATCATCTTTCCAAATTTTTCCTTGTGATTGACTTCAAGTTTCATAGCATTGTGGTTGGAAAATATGCATGGTATGATCTCAATATTTTTGTACTACTCAAAGCCTGATTTGTAATCTAGGATGTGATCTATCCTGGAGAATGTTCCATGTGCACTTGGAAAGAATATGTATTCTTCTGCTTTAGAATGAAGTGTTCTAGTGCTCGCTTCGGCAGCACATATACTAGAATGAAGTGTTCTAACTATATCTGTTAAGTCCACCTGGTCCAGTGTGTCATTCAAAGCCCTTGTTTCCTTATTGATCTGCTTAGATGATCTGTCCATTGCTGTTAGTGGAATGTTAAAGTCCTCTATTACTATTGCATTATGAATTTCCTTATGTTTGTTATTAATTGATTTATATATTTGGGTGCTCCTGAGTTGGGGACATGAATATTAACAATTGTTCAATTTTGTTGGACAGACTCCTTTATTATTCTATAGTGCCCTTCTTCATCTCTTATTAGTCTTTGGTTTAAAATCTAGTTTGTCTAAGTATGGCTCCTCCAGTTTTCTTCTGATGACCATTAACATGATAAATGGTTCTCCATCCCCTCACATTCATTTTTTTTTGAAAGATCTTATTTGAGGTAGAGAGAAAGTGAATGAGTGAGCAGGAGTAAGGGAGTAGAGAGAGAGAAAGAAAGAAGCAAGCTCCTTGCTGAGCAGGGAGCCAGACAAGGGGCTCCATCCCAGGACCCTGGGATCATGACCTGAGCCAAAGGCAGATACTTAACCAATTGAGCCACCCAGGCACCCCCATCTTCTCACTTTCCCTCTAGAGTGAAAGTCTAAGTCTTTGGGTCTAAAATCAACCATTTCAAAGCAGCATATCAATGAGTTTTTTTAAATCTATTCTGATACCTTATGTCTTTTTATTGGAGCATTAAGTCCATTTACATTCAGAGTAATTATTCACAAATATAATTTAGTGCCATTGTATTACCTGTAAAGTAACTGTTCCTGTAGATTGTTCCTTTATAGTATTTGTTGCTTTTTTTTTAATTTTTATTTATTTATAATAGTCACACACAGAGAGAGAGAGAGAGGTAGAGACACAGGCAGAGGGAGAAGCAGGCTCCATGCACTGGGAGCCCGACGTGGGATTCGATCCTGGGTCTCCAGGATCGCGCCCTGGGCCAAAGGCAGGCACTAAACCACTGCGCCACCCAGGGATCCCCGTATTTGTTGCTTTCTGTCTCTCTTTCCCACTCACAGGGTCCTTTTTAATATTTCTTTTTTTTTAATATTTCTTTTTTTAATAAAGATTTTTCATTTATTTATTATTCACGAGAGACACAGAGAGAGAGAGAGAGAGAGGCGCAGAGAGGGAGAGGGAGAAGGAGGCTCCATGCAGGAAGCCTGACACAGGACTTGATCCCAGGACTCTGGGATCATGTCCTAAGCCAAAGGCAGACACTCAACTGCTGAGCCACCCAGGTGTCCCCTCTTTAATATTTCTTGAAGACCTGGTTTAGTGTTCATGAGCTCCTTTAGTCTTAGCTTGTCTTGAAAACTCTATTTTTCCTTCTACTCTGGATGACAACCTTGCTGGATAAAGTATTCTTGGCTGCATATTTTTCTTCTTAGCATGTTAAATATTTCATACCACTCTCTATGTCCTGTCAAGTTACTGTGGACAGATCTGCTGCTCACCTTATGTATCTACCTTTGTAGGTTAAGATAAAAGAATGCTCTCTCAATCTTTGTATTTGGCAAGTTTCACTGTGCTATGTCTTGGTGTTGACCGGTCCTTGTTGATTTTGCAGGGAGTTCTCTGTGCCTCTTCGACTTGAATGCCTGCTTCCTTCCCCAGATTAGGGAAGTTCTCAGTGATAATTTGCTCAAACAAACCTTCTGCCCTCTTTTCCCTGTTCTCCTTTCTCAGGGACTCCTGTGAGATAGATGTTGTTGTGCTTTCTGGAATCAGCGAGTTCCCTAAGGCTATACTCATGATCTGATAGTTCTCTTTCCCTATTCTTTTCAGCTTCATTGTTTTCCATAATTTTATCTTCTGTATCACCTAGTCATTCCTCTGCTCCTTCTATCCTCCATCCTTCCATCCTCAATCCTGTGACTGTGATTACATCCAGTCAGTTCTGCATCTCAGTTACAGCAATTTTATATTTCAGCCTGACTAGTTTTTAGGTCTTATCTCTGCAGCCAGCGTTTCTCTGGTGTCTTCTATGCTTCTTTCAAGCCCAGCCAGTGTTCCTATGACTGTGGTTTTAAATTCTTGTTCCATTGTATTGCTGATATCTGTTTTGAGCAAATCCCTGGCTGTGATTTCTTCTTGGTCTTTCTTAGGGAGAGAAGTCCATCATCTTGTCCTTGTGTCTAGGCTTGTGTCTTCTGTGTGTTCTGACCGTAATACTGTATTAAGCAGGAGTCACACACTGTCCAGGGCCTGGTGCTTCAGGAAGTGTTTCTGGTGTGTGCTGTGTGCGCCCTGCTGCTGTGTTTTGGCTGCCCTTTCCCAGAGGTCAGTCCTCTGCAGAGTTCCTCCTTACTTGCAACGGGGAGTGTTTGGACCTTTAATTAGGTGTGCTTTGATTTCCTAGGGGAAAAAAAAAAAAACCCTCATCCAAAAAAGAGAAAAGGAAAAAGGAACAAAAAACACCTACACAGACTAACAAAAGACTAGAAACCTGATTCTAATGGAAAAAAGAAAACTTAAAAGAAAAAAAGAAGAGATAAGCCTGATTCAAAAAATGAGAAAAGGAAACAAAGAAATGAGCAAAAAAACTATAAGCTTGACTCCAAAAGAAAAAGAAAACAAAAAGATTATTCAGAAAGTTTAAAAAGATTAAAAATAGAAAAAAGAAGAAAGCCTGGTCCTATTTCCACTAGAACTGATGATGCTTCGGAGCACTCAAAGATCAGTAGATTTGGTATATTGTGGGGGGAAGGGGCCTGCGTTGTTCTTCTGAGGGGGAGGCCTTTTATGCTGACTTACAGCCAGACCTACCCTTATAGGGACGCAATGGGGTGGGGTTTGGTGTATGTGACTCCAGCTTCCACTCTAGGTGCTATGTTTCTCTCTGAAGTCCAACTATACTGGCGAGGTGGGGCAGGGGGTTGGGATGTGTATGGAAGTGGCACCACGCTACCTTTTCCTCCCCAGGGAGCTAACCTCCCACCAGCACTATTCAGGAGGCACTCACAGAAAAGCAAATAATCTCCCCTCCTGTGTCCCAGGCCCTCATCAGATCCTCACCCTCAAACTGTCTGTGCCTGGCCATCAGCATGCCCTCCACCTTAGTTCTCCTGTATTTGATCTCTGGTGCATGACTGGGATTCAAAATTCCAAATCTTAAAGGACGTGGCAAAGCATGGACTCGCTCTCCTCCAAGGGAGAGAGGGCTGAGCTCAGCACCATTCTGTCCCAGAAAAGCAGTCAAATGGCCATGATGGTGCATGGAGTCTATGATGAAGCACCAGGAAAAGCTGCAACCAGGTTATCTGTCCTGTGCCTCGGTCCCCGGCTGTTGAATGGCCACTACTCAATGGTGCCTGGCAAGCCTTTTGTCCTTGGAGAGGCAATTCCCTCTTCCAAATGTACTCCAGGAAGAAGAACATTCTTTCTCTCCCAGTGCAACTCGGGATCTTGAGCTAACCCTACATGCTGCTTTCTCTCCCACTTTCTTCCTCTCTCCCTGACTTCTCTCCACAAAAAGGGCCCCTTCCCCTCTGTGGCACCGCAGTTTTCTCTCCCCCAATTCACGGCTCCAAACTTTGCATCAGCCACATTCTCTCCCTCTAATTGTGCAGATTGTTTTCTTAAATCCTCAGATCAATTTCCTAGTTGTTCATCATGATTTGATGTTCATCTAGCTGTGTTTGAGGGACAAGGCAAGCCCAGGTTCCCCCTACTACTCCACCATCCTAAGTCTTCCTTCCAGAAAGATCATTTTCTAACCTGGTCAAACCAACACCTTGATTTAAAATCTGTTTAAAAATAAATAAATAAAAATAAAAGAAAAAATAATAATAAAATCTGTTTAAACTTCTCCTAGCCCCTGCTCTTGGATATTCCCTGAAGCAGTCCTGCCATAAAGTAGGTGAATGCATGTTGACTGAGAAGCTGCAATGGCAGAGGGACCACTGGTGGCTCCTTTGGACTCCCCTACCTGCTTTCCCTATCTTCTTCCCACCCCGCAGCTGGCTGGGAGGCAGAATGAGAGGAAGAGGGGCAAAAAGTCCTACCTTACTGGCACCACTGTGGTTCTCTCTTGGCTAATGCGGTCTTGCCTGCTGTCATGGAAAAGCTTCCAAATGCTTCCTCTCTGAGGGGAGCAGATCTGCAATATCTTTAGCAACTCCAAAGGGACACCCATACTGTATAATTCTCTGCTATTAGGGAACTAATGGGGCTCCCACACTGCTGGGGGAGTCCTCTAGAATGGAGTCCCAAGAAGGCTGAAGTCCACTTATCTTCCACTTTGTCCAGCTGGCCCTGGGAAAACTTGCACCTACTTGTCACACCAAAGCTGCAGGTGCTACTTACAGTTAGCTCCAGCCAGCTTTCTGCCTTCAGAAGTCAGAAACTAGAGGCAAGAACTGATCTTTGTTCAATATGACCTTCTCAACACAAGGGAACCCACACTATGTAAAGCTACTGAGATTTGGGGCATGATCTGTTATAGCAGTTAGCATTTTCTCACCAAACACACAATGGGTAGATTCCAGAAGTGAAAGAAAATCAGTTTTATTTTTACAGAGTAATCCTCCATATATTAAATAATTTTGAAAATTAAATATCAAGTGTAGTTAATCAAATACCCCTTCCTTTCAAGGGATATGAAATTCTTCGTCCTGAATGAGCTGTTTTTATTAAAACACCTTTAAAAAGGTACAACAATCTAGTGATATAAACCCACATCATATCTTTAGTCAATTTCTAAAATAAATAGGCAGTTACTCAAAAATTCTCTGTGGCTACAACATCAAAATATTTTAATATTCAAAAAATATGAAGCCTATTTCAGGTGGTTTGAAAAATAGCATTCTTAGGAATATTATGCACATTTCAACATGTAGATTTCTATAATACTTACAGTAATATAAACACTCTTTCCGGTTCCTGTTGGTCCTACAAATATGGAAGGCTTCTGATGGGTGGTCAACAGTTCCATTAGTGCAGAGCACCGAACCGTGTCCAGAGTTGGTACAATGATTTCATTAAACATCACGTCCTTAGGAATTGGAGGAGCTTCTGCCAATTTCTTTACCCATGGTTCCCATTTTCCTATTCCCTGTTTATAATAAACAGCCAAATAGTGAATGTTATAAAATACTTTTAAAAGTTCTGTACTACTATGCCATTGTAGAAAAGACCAACGGTCAGACCAAAAAACCCACTGATGCTTATACATTTGTTTTTATCCTTTATCCCTGAGTTCAAAAGTTAAATTCTATGTTAAACTGAGGAGAAACTAGGCTTTTATATGAATCAAAATGAAATGACAATGCCCTGAATTTTTAATGCCCTGAAACCACTGATGACATTAACCCAAAGATCAAATATTTTGGGCAAATTCCAGATTCTTTAATGGCACTGACAAAACTGGATTAATCAATGCATTAAAGAGTAAAGAATTTTATTGGTGTCAACCAATATAGAATTTTTTCCCCTAGAACATCAGCTGCATGTTGCTAAATACTTTTATAATGTGTTTATAACATCAGTTTATCATTTCAGGTGAGAGGCTTTTTAAAATTGTGGTTAAAAAAAAAACCCTAAAATTTACCTTCAACCATTTTTTTGAGCATATGGTTCAGTAGTATTAACTATAGTCACAATGTTGTGGAACAGATACCTAGAATGGACAAGATTTCTTACTGCTGTGAGATTATTAGAAATTAACATTATACCATATCTTTGTATCCAATTAGCTTATTAACTAAAATTTGTATTTGCTATGCAGTGTTTAGAAAAAAAATTCAAAAGTATCATGTTAACTCTCCTGCCTTAGGAAAACATCACTGGTCTCTTCATTCTTACAGAATCAAATTTTAAGCTCCCGGTCATCCAAAACATCAGAATTCAGACCCTCCTTCCTTCATATGTCCCACACTCCAGCTTCGTTGATGCACCTACTGTTTCCCAATGTGCCCAGGTCACCCTTTAGGCATTGAGTGTCACATGACATTCTTCTGAAGATGTTAAGAATTTGCTGAGGGCAGCACAGTGACTTCATCATTTATCCTCTGTCACAGTGCTATGCATGGGTACAGTTGGGGTTTTTTTTTTTTTTTTTTTTTTGAGGAGGAGGGAGGATTCACATCAAATTTAAAAATTGTATTGCAAAGAAATTTCTGCAACTTTCTAGAACTAATAAAGAAACAATGTCCTTCGCATATTCTTGATAATCTTTTCTAACATGCATCCTTTGCCACCATATAGCAAAGGAAAAATTAAGAATGGAAAATCTGGAGTGGACACTCATTTAGAGATTTTTTGATACTATCTCTGAGCCCTAATTTATTTAATGGGAAGATTTACAAAATACTACTACCTTTACTACTTCACTGAGATGTTGGAAAACAAATAGAAATGACTGTGGAAAAGCAGCTTTACGAGGACTCAAACCCAGAAGTGTCTGACTTCAAAGCCGAGCACCTCCTTCTACTATTCCACGCTGACTCTTAAACAGTGGTGACAAGGTGGCCCCAGGGCCATTATGTGCTGCGTGTTGCCAAGGGAAATTCTGACTGGTTGGCGGTTGTAGATCTTGCTTCAGAGTTCTTACCTCAGTGACAAATTGATAATCATATATTGTTTTTTTCTCAGGAAATGGGACAGTTAGTGCTTTTGAAGACGTTTGTTCCATGCCACTCAGTAATTTAAATTTATTTTGAGTTTTTTCTGAAATTGGGCCTTCCATTAGTTCTCGAAGAATCATATCAAATTTCAACCGATCATCATCTTTACAGGAAGCTCCGATGGACCAGATCAATGAAAACAGGAAAATGCCCTGTGTTGGAGAGATGAGAAGATGAGTGCGTTAAAGAGTAACTTTAATGTATTTTTGAGCTTGAATCAAATCAGCTGGATTAATAAATACCTTTGAAAGAAATTTAATAACAGTAGGTTATCTCAGGATTTTATAATAATCAGATTTTTAAAAATCAAATTGCATGTCTTCTAAAATCATGCTATCAGAAAAGATAATACAATGCAAAGTGTAACTTTCGCCTTTGTGAAACCTGGTAAGCCACGTGGTATTTTAAGTAGATGGCAGGACCCCGATATTAAAAAAAGCATATTGAGATGACTTTGTATTAAGGCAAGGTTTAATAAGGAAGAATCAACCCACAATACACATGCCTTTTAAATTTAAATTTTGATACTGTTTTCTTAAAAGTAGAACAAATTCATTTTGTTTATCCACCTGTTATAATAACTATCTGAGCGTTGATTGCATAACTAAAACTGCCATTTGCAAATTTACCAGGCTTACGCAGGAAAATAAAGCAGATGACGAGACCCACCACTGAATGAGAACACTTATTTCCTTGTTTTTATTTTTTTAATTTCCTTGTTTTAAAACCAAATCCTCCTTTTATTTATTTGGAAGAGAGGGAGAGAGATTGGGAGGGGAGGGGCATGGGGAGAGAGTCTCAAGCAGACTCCTGGCTGAGAGTGGAGCCTGATGGGGGGCTTGATTCCATGACTCTAAGATCACGACCTGAGTCGAAATCAAAATCTGACACTTAACTGACTGAGCCACCCAGGTGCCCCTTCAAATCCCCTTTTTAATGCCAAAATGAACATAACCTTAACTATGTTCATAAAAGTTTTGGACTCAACCTCAACACTGTTTGCCTACTTCCTAGATTACTCATAGGCTGTTTTTCTCTGGAAACTAAAACTAAATTAAAAATCAATTTATTGAATAGAATATAAGCAATAAGAGCAACACATTGATCACATTAGAAATGCTACCAGTAGCAATACATAATTTTTATTAAGGAATATTCAAGGTTCATTGATAATTTTATTCCTGCTTGAAAAGTATGTTTATACATATTTTCTTGCCTTCGTCAATCCTCATATATATTTATACACACATATGTAAATATTTATATCTCAAGAAAAAAGGAAAAAAATCAAGGAAAAACACAAAGAATTATGATTTGCAGGTTGAAGGGGAGATGACTTTTGTTATCAAATGGTCACTGCTCTCTTGAGGACTGATCATTTCTGAGGCTGCTTAAGTGACTTAAGATTTCAGTAGCAGATCTAAGGATATCATTGGGTTTCTCCCAAACCTCATGATACAATCTGGCACTGCCAGTCCAGGAGCTTCCCTACAAGTACCCACTATTTGGGACCTGACTTTTCCCTTGCTGTTCAGCTCCTATCAAATGTTCAGTTCCAGTTCCAGGGGGCGAATGCAGTTCATCAATTAGCAAACATTGAGGAAAGCAGGAGATGTCCTTCTATTGCCCGATTCAAAGGCAACCGGCCTTACCTCAAGTAGAGAGTACGTTTCTCGATCATTTCTCTCTCTCACTTTGATTTCATCAGAAAAGTCATCCATAAAACAGTCTATTAGATTCATTAAGGATCGGACTAAGTTTGTATCTGAAGTAGGAGATAATTCCTGAAAAATCAGGGGGATAAGTCTATAAAACAAATTAACTTAAATAAGCATCAACGAATACTTATTGAACTTTCTTCATCCTCGCAGCCACAGCACCTATGAAAAGGCACTATCATAATGCTAGATGCAGGTGAGAAAACTGAGGCATAGATCAATTCTCTAGTCTACAGTGTGGTGGCCCTAGGGGTCATGCCCAGTGAATGTACTCTTGAACCACTCCCGCGCTGATTCTCAGATTCAAAAAGTTTACTTTTACATGTTCAGTTGAACACGTAACTGATAACCCAGAATCTTTTTACCAATTTTGTAAAGCCAAACACTAAAAAAAAAATCTTTTGGCAAATTAAAATTATGTTTCAAAACGTATTTTATACATCTTTACAGCAACACTCATAGTAAACTCATGCCTATGGAATAAATTTGTAAGTCTTGAAGAGCATGAAATGTTCCCAGAGTGCTGCAAACCCCAAGCACTTTACTTTTTGGGTCTCACCACGACAGTTTATAAGATAAATGAGTGTGTAGAGCTCCTAGCACCATGCACCATATAACCAGTTCTCCATAAATATGTGTCTTCTTCCCTCCAAGCCTTCCTCCAGCCTTTAGAGTGGTATTGCTCTGTGGTTAATGTGTGAGAATTAACTCTCTGAAATGGACTCTCAAGATCAGAAGCCGCCGACTTCATATTTAGTCGCTGTCCCAGTAGAAATAGGCAGAAATGTCAACTGACTTTCTAAGGATGGGACTAAGTATTACTGATGCAACACTAAAAGACAAAGAGTTATTACTACAAAGAAGACACTTATTTCTACATAGTAAATAAGTGGTATTCAGCACTTCTTTGAGAGGACAAAAGTGTAGAGTGCATTTTAGAAGCTTGTATTAAAAGTCTGTTTTTTCTTCTCTTTTACTACTGAAAAGACTGTTATTATTTGGAATATTCATTAATTTTAATGCCTACGTTCTCTGACAATGCTGGGTTGAGGGGGAACCTGCAGCTTATTTTATATGTTTAACTGTTTTTGAAAGATGACTACTTCATATCTCAACACATTTCAAGTTTGCTTTATTTTTTAATTTTTAAGCAGCCAATCTTCTTGAAAGAGCAGGGTACAGCACTGTTGCGCCAGGAGCTCTCACATTAGCCAGCTGCCCTGGAGCAACCTTGCCTCTTCCCTGAAAAATTTTGGGCTACGGTTCTCCCCATGATCTTCTCAACTGCTAAATCCAAGGGACATGTGCCAATCCTTTTTTGCCTTGACCTCTTAGTAGTTTCTGATAATACTGACTACTCACTTGCTTCTTTAAAGGCTCTCCTCCCTGAAATACAGCTGTACTTGACATTCTATTCTCTCTCTCTTACCTTTTTTCTCTAGGTTTTTGCTTTAGGTAATATCCACTGCCATGATTTTAAATTCTGCTTTCCATACCTGTACCTTGAGCCAAACTTGTGCCTTAAGCTTTTCTATTATATTTCCAGCAGCAGGAGAAATACCAGCCAGGAGTCCCTATACTTGTTCCAGAGCCAAAGTCATCCTAAAGACCTTTGGTTGACATCTCCCAAAGCAGAAATTAAGTATACTCTCCCTACAATTTCCAGCTGGAGAGAGTTTAAGAGGCTGCCTGGAAATCCATCAACTCTCAAAGGCAGGAGATTTCCATTCGTGCTGTCACTTCTCCCCATTACACCCTTCTCCCTGCACCAATCCCCAGGATACACTGAAAGAAAGAAAAATGGATTTGGATTTCTCTCAATCTTCTCCAGGGACTGACTTTCCTCCCTGAATCCGTTTTTTTTAGCCAACAACAGTAATCTCTAAACAAGTAGATGCACTCATGCGAAGTATCGTGGATTCCTCATTCAGCACGCCTAAAGCAGGAACATGTGTTCCTCCATTATTACCTACTATCTGATTCTTTAGATGTCATAAATGAATTACTTTTAAAACTTGTCCTTTTGTGGATTATAAAATAATACATATTTATTCTAGGAACTTTGAAAAACAGAGAAAATTATAAAAATGGAAACTAAAATATAATAGTCCCAGAGAAATGAGATATAGCATTTTAGGATATGTTCATCCAGATGTGGTTAGGTGGGTCTTTGAGGTTTTGTTTTTGTTTTTTTTTTTTTTGTTTTTTTAGGAGGGAACAGATTAGCATCCGTACATTTTTTCAGACCGTAACATGCCTCATGAAAATTTTTTTGGAGATTAAGTATATAAATTAAAATCATTTTACTTTAATCAGAAAAGTTCTTAGTTAAGCAGTTAAATTATTTTAATCTCTGATAGTTGATATTAACAATAGACATTAAAATGAACATATTTGGCTGATTTGGATTTTCCATTTATTTTTTAAATCTTAAAATTCTCATCCCTCTTACCTTCGCATGCTTTCTAATAAATTCAACAGAAACTGGGACCATTCTGTCAAATAAGCCTACTATAAATTCTTTCTGAATAAGATTAATCGCAGCAGGTAAAAGATTTATCCAAGACAACATTAGTGGTCTCCAGCCTAACATGTGAGGCTCCATGTAAATCATACCACATCTGGAAACCTAGAAAAAAGAATAATTGTTTACCATCAAGGTAATGCTTCTATAAGAAATATGACTCGGTACATCTGCTTCACATAACCTTCAGAAAATTCTTCAAAAGCAGCTTAATTTTATGTAATTTCATGATCTAAATTTTTGTGTATGACTTTACCAGTGGTTGTAGACAAAGAGGAAAAAAAATCCCTGACTCTAAAATTTGTCAAGGTAGGTCAACAGATAGACCTGTTCTTCAAGAATCTGAGTATGGTTAAAATGGATTCTACTGGGGCGCTCGGGTGGCTCAGTGGTTGAGCATCCGCCTTCAGCTCAGGGCATGATCCTGGGGTCCTGGGATCGAGTCCTGCATCAGGCTCCCTGCATGGAGCCTGCTTCTCCCTCTGCTTGTGTCTCTGCCTCTCTCTCTGTGTCACTCATGAATAAACAAAATCTTTAGGAAAATGAATTCTACTAATGTTTTTCATTCAGAGTTTCAAAGTAATAAAAGCATTTATGACATTTCAGATTTATAAGCAGATGTCAAAATTGAGAACTTACGGTGGCAGGAGAAGCAACTTCCAAATCCATTGGTTCGAAAATAAGATTCATTTGTGGTGACATCTGAATAATCTCCCCACTCATCAGACACAGTTTTTTGTTATCATCCAGCACCGTATTCATATTCTCAATCCACACTGCATCTACTGGGCCATCAAAAATTAACCATTTCCTATCTGGTGTCTGTTTTATGCATATGATAAATAAAGGGCAAAAAAATTAATAATGATAATGTAAGCAAACAGTCCAATGATGCTTCAAGATTTAAAAATATAACTCCTAAAATTAATTTTACCATGAAAAAGTAAAGGCATCTTTTGAATAAAGTGTGCATGTGTATGGAGAGAGAGACTCACTGAAGAAGCCTGTATTTCCAACAGACAAGACAGAAATATAACATCTTTTCTCAAATTGCATATATATATAAAATATAACATCTTTTCCAATGTTTCTGAACTTACATATAACATATTTTAGAAAGTATTATGAGTAAAAAAAATGTACAATTGCCAGGGAAAACAGAATTTTCATTGAAATCTGATTCTGTGTAGTATTATGTTCATACAGATCAACTACTCTTGGGTACTAAATCAAGTTTTTCTTCCCTCCACTGGATAAATTCACACATATATACCCTTCTTGGGTTGAACGGTTTTATAGTAATGTAGGGCATTAATATAAGATTCCATCTCACTATAATAAATATGACAACATTTGCACACTCTCTGAAATACAGTAAAAGCTCAATAAATACTAAGGAGTGGCCAGGTATTCGCTGAAGAGTGCAAAAGCTGATTCTCCTTTTCAGATCTTATGAATCAGCTTTTTTTTGTGTGTACAAAGACGATACCTTGGTTCAGTTTCAGCAAATGTGAATTCGGGTTGAAGTGGTGGGGGGATTTGGACCCATCCTATAAACTTGTCAGTCCCTACAAGGCAACTGCTTTAACCTAGAAGACAGTGGAGCTGTCATGGGCTCAGGGCTGCCCCACATCCATACTCCAAGGCCAGCTCTGGCCATTCTCAAGAAGGAGGAAGAGCTCATACCTCCGAGATTACCTCCAGATCAACTTTTCCTCATATCCTGGCTTCCCATGCCTGTTCATCTTCACTTTGGGCAACTTGGCCATGTAAGAGCAAGATGTTGGGCTCTGCAGTCTAAAGGACCTCACTTTTCATTTGACTTTTACTACTTACCAGCTATGTGACTTTGGGTCAGTGCCTTAACCTCTCTGAGTATTTATGGGACAAAACTTCTGGAAAAGGTAATATATGCAATGTAACTGAACATAAAATGGGAGGCATATCATAATTATTTCTGTATAAATAATGTAACTATATACATTATCTCAAGATGCCATGTGCTAATCTGGACCAGCATACATCTGCTGTGAAAAGAAAGAACCTGAGAGGTTATATCAACGCTCTCACACCCCTGTCTGCTTCACAATTACTTTTATCCTAGAAATTACTAGTAAAGCCTGATCCTGGGCAGGATCTCTGCCCCATGAAAGCTAATTCTTACGTTACTCATTGCCCAAGGTCCTTCACCCATTAAGAGCGGAACTGAGATTTGGCATTTCTCAATTACCACATCGCCTACGAGTCATGATCAGCGGGGTTCTTAGGTGGATAAAGAGCACCAAAGTCAGGACATATGGTAAGCAGAATAAAGGAGACATTTATTTTAAAAAGATTTAATGCATTTAATGTCTCTAGCCTAGGCCCCTTCTCTTTTAAGACCAGACTTAGCAACTGTCTCCCATTTGCTCACACTCTGTGGACAGCCTGCTAATGGAGAGCAACCAAGTTAACATCTTATTGGACTGTGGACTCTTTCTCGTAAGAGTGGGCAACAGCCACTCAGCAGAACCAGCCAGGGGTGGGTAAGTGCCCGCTCTCCTCCACAGCAATCAGCAGCTGGCACATCCCTCACCTCTTGCGCGTGCCACGGGCAGCCCATTCACTTCCTGACACGGTAGGGCCAACGTGTTGAAGTTGAAGTCTGTTTTTTTTTAAGGTCTGCAATTTCTTGTCTAAAAATGGAGCATATCTAACAACTAGTGGGTATGACAGAGAGAGCAGCCCAGAAGGTGGGCAATGGAAGAGCATGACTCAAGGGGTGAAAGGCTCACATTATTTAGATGTTCTCCATCCTGTATCATTTAGCCTGGAAAAAAGAGAGAGAGAGAGAGAGAGAACCAGAAGAGCTTTTCCCTGCCCTCTCTTCTCTGCACACCAAGCTAAAGGCTCTCGCCAGCATGGTCTGCTGCCTCTTTGTAGGCGCTAACGATGGTCCTCGCAAAAGCACCGTGGGACCATCCAGTATTGTGTGTTTCAAATAGATGCCTTAAACTAGAAATATAGATTTTTGTCTGAAACAATTGGGAAAAAATCAGAAATTTGTCAGAAGGAACTAACACAGTCTCTCTCAATGCACACACTAAAGGGTTAGTACCTACCGTTGAGGAAGCAAAGGCTCTGAAACTGACAGCGAGGATGCCATCCGACCACTCATGAGACACCACATCGAACTGCCCATACAGCTGACCCATGGTGACAGACTTGGGATTTAAAACAGTAATTTGAACCTTGTTTTCTTCCATTAACCCCTTAAGGGAAAAAAAAAACACATTTCTTCATTAGAAGGATACTGTCCTTATTCATAGAAAACACGATTTGATATGTACAAAATCCTAGACTCTACAAAGAAACTACCAGAAGCAAAGAACTTTTCACAAAATTCCAGCATACAAAGTCAATACGTAAAGACTGGTTGTGTTTTTCTCTACAGGGCCAATGAACAACTAAAAAAATAATAAAATTTCATGGGTTTAGTTTTTAAAACCCATGAAATACAACTCAGTAATCAATTAGCAGAGGATGTGAAAGAGCTATAAACCTAAAACTACAAAATGAGGGCTGGTAATTTTTTTTGGAAAGGGTAAGCTAGCAAATATTACAAGTTTTTCAGGTTACATATAGTTGGCCACATATTCTTCCCCATTTCTCTTTCTTTTCCTTCTTTCTGTTCATTGGGGGGTCTTTCAGTGTGTTTTTTACAAACCTTAAAAAACGTTACCACCATTCTAAGCTCATTGATATTAGAAAAATAGGCTTGGGGCCAAATCTGGCCTATATAATTGGCTATAATTGGCTGATTCCTGCTACCAAACATTCTCTGAGAGAAAATTAAAAGGTCTGAATATAGAGAACTATGCTCCATTCTCACAGAATCGAAAAGTTAATATTGGTAAGTTGTCAATTCTGACCAGAACCTAGAAAGCTGGTGTGGGAATTATACAAAGGATGCTAATACCCTTAGGGCATAAGCTTTTTATGTTTTTAATTAATAGATGTTATTTTCTTAGAGTAGGTTTACAGAGAAATTGAGTGGAAAGTACAGAGATTCACATATATCCCCCCACCCCACCTCACCCCTTCTGTTTCCCCTATTATTAAAGCCATGCATTGAGGTGGTATATTATTATGAATGGTGAATTGATACTGATACATTATTACTTTTTAAAGGTTTGTTTATTTATCTGAGAGACAGAGAGAGAGAGAGAGAGAGAGAGAGCATGAGCAGGAGGGGCAGAGAGAGAGGGAGAGAATCTTAAGTAGATTCCACAATAAGTGCGGAGCCTGATGCACAGCTTGATCTCACAACACTGCGATCACCTACTTAACTGACTGCACCACCCAGGCATCCCTGATACATTATCATTAACCAAAGTCCATGGTTTACATTAAGGGTCGTTCTTGACGTACATTCAACAGGTCCTGCCAAATGCATAATGGCACATTTCCACCCTTACAGAACCATACAGAATAGTTTCACTGCCCTAAAATCCCCTGTGCTCTCCTATTCGTCATCACTTCTTTTTTTTATATCTAACATAACAAGTGCAACTCTTCCCAACACTGCCTTCGCCCCCGCAACCCCCCACTCCCAGGGCTTGGGACACAAACTAGCAAACTTAAGAAGAGACGTGGAATGATAACACGAAACAGCAAAACAAGCTCAAGGTCTTCACATTCTTCTCTGTGTCCACCAAGGGGAGAACAAGGCATCATCCTACATTGGGAAATATGGGAAAGCCCCACCATCTTAGTCAGAGCAAGACGCTGCTGCTAAAGCAAGATTCTTGTCCCAAAAATGCAGCAAGGCTAGTGAGACTCCACAATCACAAATCCCACTTGGCTACAAACATTGAAATATAAGAAGCAAAAAACTATTCAAAATATAAGTAGAAAGAAGTGCAGTATTAGTTGGAGAATTAAAAACAGCCTCATTCCTTTAGCATGTCAGAGTAGACCAAACTAGGATGTAGAAGATGCAAATTGTGAATGATACAATCATTTGTTGCATTTGTGTGCACACATATGTGTTATATGATGCAAAACACACATTCACCTCAATACCACTAGCAGCCTATCACAGAAGTTTGTGTTACAAATCGAACCATCCAAAAATAAATTAAAAGAAAACACTCTTTAAAGTATGAAATGAAAACCTCCTGGCTTTTCATGTTTTCAGATATTTTCTACAACAAGCGTGTTAGCTTCATAAATAAAAAAAATGTTGAAAAGAAATAAAAGGTTGACAGGAACACCTATGATCCTTCATATACTAAACTTAATTGCTTCATATTACTTTTCTAGTAGTATTTTCCTTTTGACTAATTTTTTCTATGATTTCAAGTTGCTACATTAAAGTATCTTTTAAAATGACTATACATGGCCGAGTTCATTTGGGGAATATAAATAATAGTGAAAGGGAAAATAAGGGAAGGGAGAAGAAATGTGTGGGAAATATCAGAAAGGGAGACAGAACATAAAGACTGCTAACTCTGGGAAACGAACTAGGGGTGGTAGAAGGGGAGGAGGGCGGGGGGTGGGAGTGAATGGGTGACGGGCACTGGGTGTTATTCTGTATGTTAGTAAATTGAACACCAATAAAAAAATAAAAAAATAAAAAAAAAAAAAATAAAAAAATAAAAAAAAAATAAAATAAAATAAAATAAAATAAAATGACTATACATTCTATCTTGCACAAAGCTGATTATGAATAAATTATTGCACTAATAACACACTTACCTTTTCACACATGTCACTCAGCGCACCAGCTAAGACACGATATGCGCTGGTTTTTCCTCCAAACGGTTCTCCAACGATCATAAAACCATGACGCACAATCATCATTTCGTATATTTGAAGTATCTTCTCAGAAAAGAATTTGGTCATTTGCAAATTCATGGATTCACAGTTGTCTTTGATAGCTGCTAGCAAATCATTATAATCTGGTTTCGGTAATTTCACACCAGGAAACAAATCTGAAGTGATTCCCTGATGATAGAAGATTTGAGGATTTATATTATATATCTGATACCCTCTTTCTCTTTCTCTCTACACACACACACACCACACACATAAAGGTGATGAAATTCCTCCCATCCTCATATTTAATATTGATGGAAATAGAGCCATTAAATAAACAGTATTTTTAACAGCTTTATAGAGATA
Source organism: Canis lupus baileyi (assembly GCF_048164855.1). Lineage (NCBI taxonomy): Eukaryota > Metazoa > Chordata > Mammalia > Carnivora > Canidae > Canis > Canis lupus. The sequence goes on along the minus strand of NC_132873.1, from coordinate 25,221,379 downwards.
TGACTGCCATACAATGAACTCTATATATATATTTTTTTAAAGTGGTACAATTTGATAAGTAGAGCCATCAACTCAAGATAGTCAACATATCATTCCCAAAAGTCATCTTGTGACCTTTTGTAATTCTCCTTCCTTTCTCTCTTTGCCACCTCCCATCTCCATCCCCAGGTAACCACTAATTTGCTGTTACTATTTTTATTTGCATTATCTAGAATTTAATATAGATGAAGTTACATATTATGAGTACAACACTTTTTTTTTCTGACTTATTTTCACTCAACAGAAAGATTTGGAGATTCCCTCATGTGACATCATGTATTAATAGTTCATTGCATACACGTAGTACATTTGAATCCATTCCCTCGTTGATGGATACTTTCATTGTTCCCAGTTTGGGGCTACAGCAAATAAAACTGCTATGAACATTTATATATAATTCTTTGTATGGGCAAATGTCTTCATTTCTTTTGGGTGAATACTGAGGCATAATGAAATACCTGGATAATATGATGGCTATACGTTTAATATTTTAAGAAACTGTCTGCTTTCCAAAGTGGTTGTATTATTTTACATTCACCCCAGCAGTGTGTAAGACTTTGGACATTTAGTATGCTCAATCTTTTTAATATTATCCACAGAGATAAGCATGTCACAGTATCTTACTGTGGCTGCAATGTGTAGTTCCTGATGACTAACATTTCGCAGGTGCCTATTTGCTTTATATATATATGTTCTTTAATGAAGTGCCTATTCAGGGCACCCCCGGTGGTGCAGCGGTTTAGCACCGCCTGCAGCCCGGGGTCTGATCCTGGAGTCCCTGGATCAAGTCCCGCATCAGGCTTCCTGCGTGGAGCCCGCTTCTCCCTCTGCCTGTGTCTCTGCCTCTCAGTCTCTCTCTCTCTCTCTCTCTCTCTCTCTCTCTGAATAAATAAATTTAAAAAAAAACTTATTTAAAAAAAAATGAAGTGCCTATTCAAATCTCTTGCCTATTTTTAATTGGTTTATTTTCTTAATGGTAAGTTTTGACCATTCTTTAAATATTCTGCATGCAACTCCTTCATCATATCTAATCTGCAAATATTTCTTCCTAGTCTGCAACTTGTCTTTCATCATCTAACCAGTGTCTTTCAAAGAGCAAACTTTTAACATTTTGATGAGTCTCTTTTTTTTTATCATTTATTGTTTTATCATTGTGCTTTTGGTGCTGTGTTTAAGAAATTTTTGCCTAACCCCAAATCACAAGATATTTCTCCTGCTTTCTTCTAGAAATTTTACCATTTTATAAAACTTTTAAATTAAAAAGTTAGACAAATATTATCTGATTTCAAGATTTATTATATAGACAGTGTCATCTGATATAACGATAGACAAATATATCAATGGGACAGAATGAGGAGTCTAGAAAGAGACCCACACACATTTGAACAATTGATTCTCAACAAAGAATGTTTAAGAAAAAATAAAAAGAATGTTAGAGAAAAAATAAAAAGAGTGCCTGGATTTGTCAAAACAATGAATTTTAATCCATACCTCAATATCACATACAAAAAATAGTTCAAAGGTATTTTAATTACTGTGATGATCAGAATTTAATCAGCTTAGTGTCCCTCAAAAATTCATGCCCATACAAAACCTCAAAATATAACTTCATTTGGAAATAGGATCTTTGCAGATATAATTAGGTAAATTAAGATGAGGTGATACTGGGCCTTAAATCTAATGATTTATGTCTTTATAATAGAAAGGAGAGGAATATTCAAACACAAATACACCCAGGGAAGACCATGTAGTGATGGAGGCAGAGATCAGAATGAGGTCAACCCATGCCAGGGAATGTCAGGGGTTGCCAATAGCCAACAGAAGCTAAGAAGAGGCAAAGGAGTGTTTCCTAGAGCCTTGATTTGAGACATCTTCCCTTCAGTACTTTGAGAGAATACCTTTCTATTGTCTCAAGCCATCAAGTTGTGGTATTTTGTTATGGCAGCTTGAGGAAACTGATAAAATCATTTAATATGTGATTAGAAAGAATTATGATTCCGTTTTTAGTATATAGGAATACATAAAGCTGATGGCAAAGTCTAAGAAACATACCTTTTTTTAAATATTTTTTATTTATTTATGATAGTCACACACAGAGAGAGAGGCAGAGACATAGGCAGAGGGAGAAGCAGGCTCCATGCACTGGGAGCCCGACGTGGGATTCGATCCCGGGTCTCCAGGATCACACCCTGGGCCAAAGGCAGGTGCTAAACCGCTGCGCCACCCAGGGATCCCCAGAAACATACCTTTATTAACTGTTAAAGCTGTAAGTATTATAGCATCCTATGCGAGAAATAGGACTTATTTTTACTCTGAAGGTAAAAGTAAAAATTCAGAAGTGCTTCATGGGAAAGCATACATTCGAACTATACTTTAGAATTTATGAATTAATGAGTTCAATTGCCGCTATATTTAATCCTTCAAATACTGTTATGGAGAAACTGATCTTAGTTTATCAAAGCAATAAGTTGCCTTAGGATAAAGGAGAGAAAAAAGGCAATGCAGCTCAGTAGTTAAGGGCACTCTGCAGCCTGATTGCATGCTCCTGTACTAACTATAAATAAAAGTTAAGTATCTTTGCCTCAGTGAAATGATTTGTAAAACAGGGGAGAAGACAGCACCTGACCTACTGGGTCATTATGAGCATTAAATAAGTTACTATTTGTAAAGCTCTTAGAATAGTGTCTGATCCATAATAAGTCCACAGTATTTGGTAAATCAACAAACATATCTTCTTGGATTGTTCAAATTGTTTTGGTTGACCTTGAAGGAAGCGGACCACTCCAGAACACATTTGGTATCCAGTGGTTCTCAACCAAGACCAATTCCCCTCCCTCTCCTGTCAGGTACAGGGTCAAAAATACGTGGCATTGCTCTGGTTGTCACAACAGAAGACAACCTATAAATACTGGAGTGGGGGTAAGAAGCAAGTTTGCCTAATGTTCTACAGTCTCACAACAAGGAATTCCCCTAATCTGAAGTGACAGTTATGCTCCCTCTTGGAGATATTGCTCAGTGAATGTTCACTGAATGACTACACAATGCTTGAGACTACATCTGGTGATATATATTTCCACTTTGTAAAAATACAGTTTTTACTCTTAGAAAATTTATACAATATACCAAAGAAACAGGAAAAGTGGGGGAAAAATTAGAGAGAAAGACAAACCGTGAGAGACTCCTAACGCTGGGAAACTAAGGGTTACAGAAAGGGAGGCAGGTAGGGGGGAATGGGGTAACTGGGTGATGGGCATTAAGGAGGGCACATGAGAAGATGAGCACTGGGGGGTTATAAGTTGGCAAATTGAATTTAAATAAAATATAAAAAATAAATAAAATTTTTAAAAAGAAAAGAAATTGAGGAAAAATATTAGGAAAAAAATTTGAAACTATTCCTCATAGATTCACTCTATATTTACACTCCAGCTCTAAGTACTTTGAAAAGATCCTTTCAAATGTTGAAACACGGTTACTATGGAGAGCAGACGACACTGGACCACACTACAGTGGCAGCATCACTTCTCCCCATTCCCATAACATCCCACTTCGGTCTTTACAGTTGGAAACTAACTGCCTGAACCTCAAGACAGCACAGATTAGTGCAACAATTAACATCTGTTGGGAGCCCATGGCCTCCCAATTCCTTCTACCTGAGATGAGGAAAAGGAAAAGAATGACATCAAATAATAATATGAAGACCTTAATCATTATTCTAATGCCTCTCAATTAATAATAGTCTAATCTTAAATATAACAAGATTATTAAACTTAGTTCTTCCTCTAAGTCACCCTGAAAAAAAATCAATTTCATTAAAGCCATTACACTCTTTTTAAAGAAAGTAAGCTTTTAAAGAAATTTCTTCGATTATTAATTCAACAAACATTGGCCAAGTACCCCTTCTCTGCAAAAGATTCAGTCGAGTGTTAGACCCGTTATTTTCCTACATTCTAGTGCAATTTATCAGCAAACATATTTTGTAACCTTTGTGTGCTTATAGACATTGCAGGTTTTTTTTTAAAAAAAAAGGACGATTTAAAAATCCCAACTTGTTGAAAGTCATCTGAAGCCACAGAGCTATACATACTTCAAGTAAAACATAAAATGATCTATGTTTCTTTGTGCCATATCATTATTTTCTGTAGTAGGAGTTTCTCAAAGGGAGTCGCAGACTTGTACATTTGATAAATACGTTATTATAAAAATTCTGTTACACTAAAATAATAAATATCCTTACCTCAAAGAGTGGTAAATCATGGGACAAAAATTTTGGCAGATTTACATCAATAATAGATCTAAGCAGCAGAATTTCTTCATTTTCATTTGGATATTTCAGCTAAAAGAAAACACACTCATGATGATACCTCCACCCACTAAATGCGCCCCCTACATTAACACACACACGCACATGCATCCACGCACAGGCCCCAGAGACAAGCTCACGTAGAACTGTTCTCATTTATTTTCCTTTAATTGGATGGTTATGAATTTTAGAGGTTGAAAAAAATTCCAAAACACTTGGGTAACTCCAAAGTTTACTAAAAACCTAGCTGAACTCTGAACCTGTAGCTCAGGCCCACAGTAAGGGCTGCATAGTTCATAAAAATATGAACTCCAAATTATTTCTCCCAACTTCAATACTTTATTCAACATCTCACTCCCAAGTTTCTCCTACCATCATACATTTAATTTTCCAGAACCCTCTTCCTTTCCTCTAGAATCTTTCAGTCTAATAAATTCCATGTTTCAGGTTAACTGGCTTTACCCTTTACAAAGCCAGTGATGCCCGGCAGTTAGGTTCAGAGCACCCATTGCCAAAGCTGATCCTTGCTTATATGGACTTTGTCTTTGGATCAGTCTAACCACACCTAAATGATGAGGTGTCAAAAGTCTAGTTTGTTATTTGAGAAGCTATTATTTTAAAGCCTATGTTTAAATTGTTTCTTGATATAATAAAACAAACTTCAAAATATGCAAGCCAACACTTTCAACAATTCTAAATTAGCTTTTGACAAACAATGAAAGGATTCATTTGCAGGATTCATTTGCTGCATAACTTTAATAGCTCAATTCCATAGTCAAGATGTCAGTGAAAACAAACACTAGGCAATGTATTATCTTTCCCATTATCTGACTGTAGTGTAATCCTGACGTGCCAGGTTAATACAAATTGTTGCTTCTAGTTGCATTTGTTTATTGCAAAAAAATAATGACGTGCAGTTATTCTAGGCTAATATGAAATAGAATATCACCACAATATATTAGAATTCTCAGTAACATTTATTATAGAAGATAAAAATGCTCGCCATCGTTCTTAATCACATAGAATATATTTTGAAATCTTTATCTTCTGCAAAACATGAACATGAAAATTTTATAAACTCCAAGGTCACATTTTGCATTTTGCTATTAACTATATAGCCCGCCTTGCTTTGTTTCATACAGAACTAATGCACAAGTAATTGTTTATGCCTCTACAAAACATTTTCAATGGAAAGTTACACAAGTCTCAAAGGATTTGGATTTTTCCATCTATATGCTTATGATTTATTTCATTTTAAAATGCAAACATTATATTGCAAATCTATAACTGCTACTCTATAATAGGCTGTAATTATATGATCACGTTAATTGATAATGCTTTGGCACACTTGTATATATTTATTAATTATACATTATTTCCTTTAAAGCTCTACATGTTCCATGTAGACTGAAAGCCTTCAAAATCTTTCCCAGCAGCAAGTATCTCTTTTCATACACCTAAAATTATGGAACAGAATGCAAATCATTAAGAATTATGTCTAAGTTTTGACAAATCATAAAATTTCCTTTTTCACATGTGCAAACAATCAACTGTTTTTTTAGAACAAGAACTGGATTTTTTTTTTAGTTGATGAAACCAACCAGTTATTGGAACTCTGTGAAGACACGGGGTCCTGAGATTTACAAACAGAAAATTTATGAATAAGAAATAACTTGAGTTCTCTACCTTTAGATTCCCCGCAGCGGTAAGCACTGACTTCACGGCTCTCATGCCATAGTCATAGTGATGTTGTGAGGACAATTGCTCTGAACACAAGCGGTAGGTAGCCACGATTTTTACTGACAGTGGCCGAGCTGTGACAAACCCACAGGAGTACAGGACTATTTCAGCAATCATGGCATAGTCAGGCACCATCATTGCTACTGTCCGAAAGAGGGCCTGCAGGAGTGCAGAAAAGGTATTTTTGAAAAGACCATCGTAAAGATAACCCTACTGTGCATTTCCTAACGTGTTAGGGCTGTGTAGCTTTTCTGCAATAATGTTAAATTACAATATCCAAATCACATAGATACAAACACTTAATTTTAAAAACCGGTTTCTTGATGAGCACTGGGTGTTATTCTGTATGTTGGCAAATTGAACACCAATAAAAAATAAATTTATTATTTAAAAAAAAAGAAACATTACAAAAGAAAATATTACCTGGAAAATAAAAGCCATTTTCATCACACAAAAAAATAAAAATAAAAATAAATAAAAACCGGTTTCTTGCAAATATCTTTAACTTCTGTATACATTTTTTCCTTAAATTATGCTGAAAGAACACTCAAACTTTTATGATACTTAGATCTTGGGTGAATCATTAATTCACATGTTAATTATCAACAATTATCTATTCTTCTTGGTAAATGACAGGTTACAGGGATAAAGTATCCTAGGCTGCTGGGATGTCCAAAAGCTGGGCTTTTCAGCTGCTCTGGTGAGAAAGGGCATGGTATTGGGAGACCAGGCGTTAAGTGAGGTTTTCTGGGAATCTAATTAGTTGTATGCTGCGTGCTAATCACATAATTCCTAATAACTAATAACAAGGCTATGTCAGATAAATAAGGTAATTTTAGCACTAAGTTTAAAGGTAATTTAGTGCTCTTTACAATTTTTAAGTTCAATAAATAAATAAATAAATAAAATTTTTAAGTTCAATTCTGGCTTAACCAATGATATACTTTCTTGAGTGTAAAAGAAGAGTATAGCTCCAGGTATCTATCATACCAGGGCTGAAATAAATTCTGATACATGTAATCAACATGAGCATTATCCTTCTGGAAAGCTATGCCTCAGGTTGTTGGCTTTGTGACCTTAGAAGATCAAGTATGCCCATTTTACCATGGCTTCTAAGATTCAACTATTCCAAAATGCTTATTGAATATTGATTCTTTAGAATAATTTTAATATTAAATATAGCTTCTCTAATGTAGAAATGTGCTTAAGAAATTGCTCTGCTCTCCAGATCTTCTGTAGATGCACAGGATGTCTAAATGGGACTCTATCCGCACGGTGGCACAGATGTACTGAGACTGCAGTATAGATGCAGTTGGGTCCTAATTCCAAGGTTCTTGAGAACAGGCCAAGAACTTGGAACTTTTTTTCTGTAGGCAAAAAACAACCACAACAAAACCAATAGCTTTTTAAGTCTGGAAGTTACAGGATCAGATTTCTTCTGAAGACTCTGGTAGAATTAAAGCAGGGGATTCATTATAGTGAATTTAGTGGGGAAGAGATTGGTGACAAGTGAGCTGTTGCAGGAAATTGCACGCAGGAGAAGAATGAAGAGGGATGGAAGGAAGGTGAGGCAGCGGGATGACAAGGCTTTTGCAAAATAGGATCCCTGGTTTCGGTGACTGGCTGGATCATAGGGAGACAAAGAGCAAAGTCTCAAGGACTACTCTAAAGACATTCTCTGGAATGTCTTCATTCCAGAATCTCTCTTTTTTAAAAATTTTTAAAAAGATTTTATTTATTTATTCATGAGAGAGGCAGAGACACAGGCAGAGGGAGAAGCATGCTCCCTGTAGGGAGCCTGACTGGGGACTCGATCCCAGGACGCCGGGGTCACGACCTGAGCCAAAGGCAGGTGCTCAACCACTGAGCCACCCAGATGCCCACCCCCTCGCCATTTTTTAAAGGAAGATATATTTCATTCTTTTCAGACTAAAATATTTTCTTCAAAATTGTTAGGTATTTCCATATACACTTGATAACAGATGTTCTGTAGCAGTTCTAACCAAGAAGACTGCACAGTAGGAACAACAACAAAGCCATCAGAATTTGAGAGCAGCTTCCGGCCTAAGGTAGATGGAAAATACATCACCCACAGAACTATAAGGTAGATACTGTGACACCATTTCAACAGGCACAGCACACGAAACTGTGAACCAGTTTCCACAGGGCATGAACAGATTCAACCAATAATCCTCCCAGCTTTTTTGATGAGCTATTCATAGATTTGTGCCTTTACAAATACTATGTGTTCAGATTGATCCTACTGAAGAAAAGCAGAGCAAACAAAAGAACTGCTACCAAAGAGCTCTTCAAATTTAAATCACAATGAAAAGTTGCAAAAAAAAAAAAACACTTCTTAGATAAAAGAGGATTTGCCAGTTTTTATTTTTTAAGATCTTCTCCCTCAGTAAGACAAAGTACTAAAACATCTCATCTAAGGTATCAAAGTGCATGGAATGGAAATACCAAAGTACTTTGTAGCAATTTGTTGGGTCAAAAGTCTCTTTGGTGGAAAAGGAAAATTTGTCAACTAGTCTAAGAAGCTGTCACTCTAATTATGTAAATAGCAGAAGGGATGTAGGACCTTTGTGGGGAGGCAATTTAGCAGCACATCTCTTGGTCCTATGACCATACTTAAGGAAATATTTTAAAATCGACAAAAGCCTTAAGTAAAAACTGCCCATTGCAAAATTATTTATAATGAAGGAAAACTAAAAGCAACCAAAGCGTCCAAAAGTAAGATGCAGTTCAGTAAATTTATTCACAGTTTGAATTATGTTTATAAAGATAGGAAAATGCTCGTGTTGTAATATTAACCTGAAACAAAAAAAAGCAACCCAGCATATGCAATTGCCGGAGTCTATCATTTAAAATTAACATTTTAAAAGGTATTGAAAATTGCAGGATACGATATAGCAAGCAATAGAATGGGCATCTTTTCCAGTATTTCCTCTGTCTTCTAATTTTCTATAATTATCATTTTTTAAATGTCAGTTTGGAAGTTGCATCTGGTTTGCACATTTATTTTCTAAAGGTACTCTACAGCTTTAAAAATTATTTTCTAAAACAGTTTTCTAAAATATCATGTCCAAAAGCAAATATTTTGCATAAAATTCAAGGAAAGCATGTTCTTACATATTAATTTTATAAACTACAGAAAGGAAATAGATGGTATCATTGCCCCCTTCTGTACCTTCAGATTATCCGGCAGCTCTGATCGCCCGGCATACCCAGGGTTCATCGTTATAAAGACAGCGCATGTGGGGTCAAGTTTTAATTCAGTTCCTTCAAACACTAGTATATCGGCCCCTGCATTGATACCTGTGGGCCATCAAGAATGAAATGACTTAGCAATTCACATTTAAATGTGAGTTGTGCCATTCATCATCCCCCGGGGTTTCTACTGTGTTGACATGATCCAAAGACAAACCAGCCCCATTACCTCTTTGGATAGTAAGAATTTGTTGAGCAACCACAGACAGTACTTCCAAATCAATTCTGTTAAACTCATCAAAGCAAGCCCAAGCTCCACAAGATAACAGTCCCTGGGAGAAAAGAATAATGAAATTTTTCAATTTTATCTGATTGAATATCACATTGAAATGTTGCATTTTCACCTGATATTTTCAAGGATTTAATATCCTATCAAGGAAATTGCTTATTCATCTTTATCTTTAAAGACAGCATATTGTTTTTTATTAGAAATTCATTATTCTGCACAAATAAGGAGTTTGATCAATTAGAAAACTGTCCATTTGGTCGATAGCTTTTTACTTTATATCTTTTGGCATCTGTAATCTCAAGGCTTTTCTTACTTTTTATATACAAGTTGATTTTGTTTGCTTTTTCTATATGGACTTCATAGAATAGATTGCAATATTCCTCTAAATAAGAGGACTTTTGTTGCTAATGAGACTATTTTGTGATCTGAGCACCTTTATAGCACCTACATACTACTGAGGCCCTAGTTTGCACTTCCAACTGACAGCTACCTCACAAATGTGTGCCATTTGGGTTAAAGAAAACTGGACCACCAAGTTTGAGTAGCTCAGTCCATATTCAAATTTACTTAAAAAAATCAATTTGACATTTATTGACTGCATATTCTATAGATTGTATGTGTGTGTGTGTGTGTGTGTCTGTGTGTGTGTGTGTTTCACTGAGTACCTGGTATACGTCAGGCATGATGCATGTATTTTTTATGCAAAGAAACTAAGACTATAACTTAAGGATGTTAAGTAATTAGACAAGGCCACATAGCTAATAGTGGCTGACTTTGGATCTGTACACAGTTCCATCTACCCAAACACATTGGAGTAAACGTGAACTCAGTGCATTTTGTAAAATAGTACATTTTCATTTGTTGGAGAACACTGTGACTTTGCTCTCCATGTATAATAAGAGGATTAGAAACCATAGAGAGCAAAAAATACTTATGAAGTCACTTATTCAAATAGTTATAAGGATTTTGAGATTTTTAGTAGGAAGACCCATGTCTTTTTTATTCAGTACCCCTGTTATTCAGCATGATCCTAACATTAAGTATCTACATAACCAATAAATACTTATCAGTAAGCAACTAATACCATAAGTATATGAATCTATATCAAGGAATTAATGTTATATATATTCAAAAATTGAATAGTACATACCAAACTTTTCTTTAAACGTTTAAGAATATGATGGCTATTCAAACTAAACTATAGAGACTCTTTTAGATTTATTATCTCTTTCTTAAAAAACCATTACAAGGTTGTATATCATTACAGAGTATGATTAAAATGGCTCTTTGTCATTCAATTGTTTTCTTGCTATTTATTATAATTTTGACTTTTAAAATCTTATCCTAGTTGTTTCAGCATCACAAATGTAGAGACTTCTTATATTCCAAATCTATTATAAAACGACCAGGCCGTATATCAGCTACGAACAGTTTGCTGTCTAGGGTAGGATTGGTATATTCTTTTTTATTAGTTTGATTTTCTTTTTAGATCTTAACTTTTCTGAAGAAATTTTGAAAAATAATTATGGAATTTTTAAAAATAAGAATTACAGAATCTTTACAGAAAAACAGATATTAACAAATAAACAGAACCTATAATCCCAAATGGATAAGTCTTGTGTTCGACTGTTCCAGCTAACAGTTTAAAGGATAACAGGCTGTAGCAACAAAGCGGTAAAATGACCAGACATTCCTAGGTTTATAGACAGGTATGTTACATTTTTAATCCCCCCACCTTTTGCAATCTTACAGACTCCTAAGAGTGGATATCTGACTCAGAATAAGAAAACAAACTAGGATTTTAAGCTTGCAAAAAGAAAAAGAATTAACTAGAGGGTATTTATGACAGTAAATTACTGAATCATGACTTGTTAGTAACAAGAGCTACAGACTAAAGAAAACTTTAGATTCCCCACAGTCTTCCCATGATGTAGTGGTTCTCCAGTTTTTAGCTGCCCAATACATTGAAGGGACACCACTCATTGCTATCAATAATACTGACCCGTTTGAGCAGGAACTGGATACACAGGTAGAGCTCCTGCTCAGGTAAGCTTTGGAAATAACCCTGCTTCTCTGGAGAATGGAGACAGTGCTTTGATTTTACTTAAACTACAAGAAGTCTCACTTGCATTGAATTATGTTGCATTATATATAACCTTCCTCTCTGATTGGTTATCATTTTGTAAAGAAATTAGTCAATTCAAACCTTAAAGAATTTTCCTAAGGCCAGATAATCCAAGCCATCGGAGCAGTTGAAAACAACACACTGCTTGGCCACTGCTTTTGCTAAATCTTTGGTCGTTTCAGTCTTTCCAGTGCCAGCTGGCCCCTCAGGAGCTCCTCCGAGATGCAGATGAAGGGCTCCAAACAAGGTTCTGAAATATAAGAATGGAGCAATCTTTGTAGAATAATGCCATTTTTTAGTATACATTACTAAAAGAGGAAAAGTTCAAACTGAGAGCCAAATTTTCCACTTCCTTTTCAATAACTTCTTCCTTCCCACGAATCTCTGAAAATCTCTGACTGTGCATTCCTTCATTACATTTCACTTCTGAAGAGGTGATTAAATATGACAGAACCAGAACAAATGCACTTGAAATTCAATGCTGACTCTGGTCAATATGGAAAATTCAGTTGATGCCGAACCACCCACTTCCCCGAATGGCAAGCACCTGGCAATGCTACATTAAAAAAAAAAAATACTAACTTTTGAGATACATAGCCATTTTTGAAAGAATGTAAAGGAAATCACTAACGAGAAAATGCAAAATTTTCAGTAATTAGCTGCTAAAGCTCTAGAGGTACATATTGTTTTGGGATCTGCATACAAACACAAGTGCATTTACGACCACATAGAAACAGAAAATTTTTTTTTTTTTTTTTTTTTTTTAAGATTTGAGAGACAGAGAGAGAGATCTAGTGGGGGACGGGGTGGGAAGGAGTAGAGGGAGAGGGAGAGAAAGTCTTAAGCAGACTCCATGGTGAGCCCAGAGCCCAATGCCAGGCTCAATCTCACAATCCTGAGATCACAACCTGAACCAAAACGAAGAGCTGAATGCTTAAGCTTAACCAACTGTGCCGCACAGGTGCCCCCAAATAGAAAAATTCTTCTATTGAGCAAGGTGAAGAGCTGGAATAGGTTCACCTATGCAAACCTAGAAGCCTTGAAAAGCTGATTTATCTCTATATGGGAACTAAAATTTCTGGAGAAGGACAAAGAGAAAAATCAGCTGCAGAAGAGGTAGGAAGCTTACCCTTCACTGCAGCACCCAATGAAGAGCCTACATCATTCATGGAGGTAGGGTCCAAATTTCCATTATCCATGGGCACATTTACCCAAACTGGGAAATTCACACTGAAATTTTGTTTGGGCCAAAGAAAAACCTGAAGCCCTTTCAAGAGACAAACATGCTCCACATGGACACCTCTACAGCTGAGAAAATGTAAGACTTCATGGGGAAATGACTCTTACTTTTATTATGAACTCATAATAAAAACCAGAGAGAAAGAGTGAGGAAGAGAAAGAGAGAGAGAGAATGATCAAAATTAAGAGTCAGACTTGTGGTGCCAGGCAGACAAAGGTGTGGGGGAATTAACTACATACATGGTACTCTTTAATATTCTGGTGGTTTATTCTATGAGATTTTAAATAAAAAGCAATAGGAGCCTCTGTGTAGTACAGTTGGTTAAGTGTCTGACTCTTGGTTATGACTCAGCTGTGATCTCAGGGTTGTGAGATCAAGCCTCACGTCAGGCTCCACTGAATCTGCTTGAGTTTCTCTCTCTCTCCCCCTTTGCCCCTCCCCCACACGCTCTTTCTCTAAAATAAACAAATCTTTTTTTAAAAAGTGACATAAGAAAATAGTGAGAAAAAAGTCAATTTCATAAAAGAGACAACCTGAAATCTAGCAATGAAAAAATATAGTCACTGGACCTACTAATAAATTACCAGATTAACTAGCAGAGTAAACATGAAGAAACAGAATTCTGCACTACAAGATAAATATGAGGAAATCACCCAGGAAGATGTCGAGATGGAATATAAGTACAGGTGAGAGATCAAAAAAAGGAAGAGAATGGGGAAAAGGCAAAATTAAAAAAGCAATGCCTATGGGGTGCCTGGGTGGCTCAGTAGTTTAAGCACCTGACTCTTGGTTTCAACCAGGTCATGATCTCAGGGTCTTTGTGCTGGGCATGGAGCCTGCTTAAGATCCTCTCTCTCAACTCCCTCTGCCCCTCCCTTCCTCTGTCCCATACATACATACATACATACATACATACATACATACATAAATCATTCTCTGGCTGAGAATTTCCCAGAATTGAAGAAATATATGAACTAAAAAGTCTCAAGTGGATAAATAATAGTCACCCACATCTAGTAGCATTACAGTGAACAACAATAAAGAGAAAATCTTAAAAATTACAATAGAAAAAAATACCTACAAAGGAATCATCATAACAGACTTCTCAGCAGTGGCAACAAATGCCAGGAGAATGATATCTTTGGAGAGCTGAGGGGAAATTATGGTTCACTTATAGTTCTATACCTAGCTATCCTATCCTTTAATAATTGAATGAAGACCAAATTTTGTTTAAAAAAGCATTTTTAGACAAAGACTGATAGAGCTCACTACTTGCAGAACCCCACTGAAAGAATTACTAAAGGATGTTGCCTAGTAAGAAGAAAAATTAAACCAGAAAGGTGGCAAAGGAAGTAGCAATGGTGAGTAAAGACAATGATAAAAATTTTTTGTTAAATGTATGTAAATATTAGATGTAAAAAATATGTAACACAATAGAAATAGAGCAATATATGTCAGATCATCTTATCTTACAGACAGTAAGGCTGGTCACCTAGCACAAGGGCACATGGAAATTGGCTAGGAAGCTTGTCAAAGAGAGGTGAAGAGTAAAGATCTTTGGAAAGAATTGTTAACTGTGTTGTTTATTTCCCGTCCCTAATGTAGAAAAGAAGAAAGCACTTGTTCCTCTTCCAAGCTACCTGAGGGGTTTTAGAGAACTTTTCAAAAAGCTTGGCACACTGTCTGACCCCTGGAGTTTAGGGGCTGGGAATTCAATCACAACTTAAAATATTTAAAGTCAAGAAAATGCCTGTAGCTATTCCTGATGGCAGAGCCAGGGGAAAACAGTGACAGTGAGACAGATGTACTCATACTGCTGGCAAAATGAATGCCTATTTATCATCTGACCAGATCCAGATCTCATCAGAAGGGAGCTATATTTGAGTCATGTTGAGTGGGACTGTCAGGAGACACATCTAGAATCAGAGAAGACACTGAGGTGAGTGTCCATGTGTTGGTTGACCTCAGAGACTGAAGCAGAAGTCACCAGCACCCAGCCAGAGAAGGCATCTTGCACAGGTGACTAGGGGTGGGGAGGGGTTTCCAAAGAACCCACATAAGTATCTTATGGGAGATCTGGCACATCTGGGCTTGTGCCCTCACTGAGGACACTAAACAGCCAAGAGATAGCTGCCACAGGAGATACTTATCTAATGTGAACCCACCTCTCCTGTTCCTTCTCCCCTCCTCCATTAACCCCCAACACTGGAGGAGTCGCAGGTGAGCTATGGAGGGATAGATGCAAAGGACAGGGTTAAAACTGCAAATGACTGCCCACACTTGAATCCCCAAATGCAGGCCTGGAGCTTGTATCAAGCTTGAGCTGGGAGGGAAGGGGAGTTTGGTTGTTTTTGTTTTTTAATTATTTTTTTATCGGAGTTCAATTTGCCAACATATAGCAAAACACCCAGTGCTCATCCCATCAAGTGCGGAAGGGGAGTTTTAAATTGGATGAAAGATGTTGGCTTTGACATTAGACCCAAATGGACTTTTTAATATTTGAAAAAAAACCCACAAAATTTTAACTTAGCTTTTGACAATAATTTGGAGTACGAGAGATGGGAACTAGGATTAAAGTTGTTAAAGCACCTTGATTATTCAGAAGCACAATAGGAGAAAATGTCAATGGAAACATCTATAGGTTATCTAATGGAGGTATCCAGCAGGCATGTAACACAAGTATACAGGAGAGACACTGGCTGGAGTTACAGATTTATGGATCTTCAGAATGTAAGCTAGTAAAGCCTGAAAGTGGATGAGAACATTTGAGAAACCATGAGGCATGAGACAAAATACCCTGTGAAAACAGAACTCTAGAAAATTCTGTGTTTCGGGGGAAGCCATGGGTTGCCTCAAATGATCTGAAAAAAATAAAAAAAGAAAGCTTCAAGAAAGGATAAATGAACAATGTAAACAACAATAGCAATATTGGGCAATACTTAGCTCCAGAGTTGAGAGGAGAAAGCCAGCAGAGAAAGAGAAATTGAAGGTAAAGTTGACGGGGTATTGAGAGTCTAAGAAAGGATAATGTAGGATATATTTACCAAGTGGAAGCTAATCTGGTTCTTCTAAAGATTTAGTGGCCTAGGGTGAGTGAAATTTAATTTCCAGTAGACCCTTAAATTAGTGAGTTTACCTGTAACATCGATCAGTGAGTGGGGTAATAACCAGCCGAGGAGAATTACCCAGATACTCATATCCATACCGTAAACCAGCATTGATCATCTTTGTTTCTAAATGATTTTCCTAGGATAAATCAGGAAAAATGAAGTTAAATAATAAAATTTTAAATAATATGAAATCTCAAACTTCTTAATAGATAATTGCCAAGTTATAAACAACACCTGGCACTTGGGTGACTCAGTCAGTTAAGCATCTGCCGCCGGCTCAGGTCATGATCCCCAGGGTCCTGGGAGGGAGCCCTACATTGGGCTCCCTGCCTTGTAGGGAGTCTGTTTCTCCCTCTTCCTCTGCCCCTCCTCCTTGCTTTCAAATGAATAAATAAAAAATCCTTAAAAATTTTTTCAATTTCCAGACATCCTTAAATTCCACAGAAGAATTCAATAACTAATTTCTTTGGATAAGTAACTGAAGTCAACGGGTTCAATTTTTTCCATAGGTACCTGTGGAAAATATATTTGTCCCTTATATTTCCTATATTTTCTTTTTTTACTTGCTAATGCTTTTTTTTTTAAATTGAGACATAATTGATGTACAATATGAGTTTCACATATAAACATAATCACTCTATATTTGTGTATATTATAAAATGATCACAGTAAGTCAAGATCATATGTAAGTACAGTTTTCTAATAATGAGAATTTTAATATTTACTCTTAGCAACTTTTAAATATGCAGTACAGTATTATTAACTATAGCCAACATAACGTGCATTACATCCCCATGACTTATTTATGACCAGAAGTTTGTAGTTTTTTGACTCTCTTCACCCATTTCTCCCATCTTCCCACTCTCAGCCTCTGGCGAACCAATCTGTTCGCTGTATCTACGAGCTTGGTTTGTTTCAGATTGTACATATACGTGGGATCATATTGTTTTTGTCTTTGTCTGACTTATTTCACTTAGTATAATGTCCTCAGGGTCAATCCATATCATTGCAAATGATGGGATTTCATTTTTAACGACTAAATAATATTCCATTGCACATATATACCACACCTTTATTCATTCACCTGTCAATGGACATTCAGGTCGTTGCTATAGCTGTTATTGGAAATAATGCTGCAATAAACATGGGAGTACATACCGCTTTTCAAGTGCCTTTATTTTCTTTAGATAATATCCAGAAGTGGAATTGTTGGATCATATGATAGTTCGATTTTTTATTTATATTTTTTAATTTTTTATTTTTTGAGGAGACTGCATACTGTTTTCCAGAGTGGTTGCACCAATTTATATTCCCACTAACAGGGCACAATGGTTCCCTTTTTCCCCACCCCCTTACCTGTATTTGTTATCTTTTATCTTATGATAATGGCCGTTCTAATAGGTGTGACGGGATCTCTCACTGTGGCTTTGATTTGCATTTCCCTGATGATAAGTGATGTTGAGCTTCTTTTCATGAACCTGGTAGCCGTCTTTATGTCTTCTTTGGAATAACGTCTGTTCAGATCCTTTGACTATTTTCAAAATAGGTAGTTTTTGCTATTGAGTTGTAGGAGTTCTTTATGTATCTTAGATGTTAACCCCTTATCAGATATGATTTGCAAGTACTTTTTCCACTCAGGAAGTTGCCTTTTCATTGTGTTGATGGTTTCCTTTGTTGTGTAGCACTCTTTAGTTTGATGCAGTACCACTTATTTTTGCTTTTGTTGCCAAGTCCAAAAAAAAAAAAAAAAAAAAAAAATCATTGCCAAGCCTGGGTTAAGGGGCTTACCATCTATGTTTTCTTCTAGGAGTTTTATGGTTTCAGCTCTTACATTCACGTCTTTAATCCATTTTGAGTTAATTATTGTCTATGGAGTAAGACAGTGGTCTAGCTTCTGTATTTGCTATGTGGCTGTTCAGTTTTTCCAACACTATTGACTGAAGAGACTTTCTTTTCTCCACTGTATATTCTTGGCTCCTTTGTCATAAATTATGTGACATATATGCCTCGGTGTATTTCTGGGCTCTCTGTTCTGTTCCATTGATCCATGTGTCTCTTTTTATACCAATACCATTCTGTTTTGATTACTCTAGCTTTGTAGTATAATTCGGTATCAGGTAGCATGATGCCTCCAGCTTTGTTCTTTTTCAAGATTTCTTCAGCTATACAGTGACTTTTGCGGCTGCATACAAATTTTAGGACTGTTTTATTTCTGTGAAAAAATGCCATTGGGGGCAGCCCAAGTGGTTCAGCAGTTTAGCGCTGCCTTCAGCCCAGAGCGTGATCCTGGAGACCCAGAATCGAGTCCCACATCGGGCTCCCTGCATGGAGCCTGCTTCTCCCTCTGCCTGTGTCTCTGCCTCTCTCTCTCCCCCCCTCTCTGTGTTTCTCATGAATAAATAAATAATCTCTTTAAAAAATGCCATTGGAATTTTGACAGGGATTACACTGATTCACTGGGAGCATTTTAACAACGTTAGTTTTCCAATCCACAAGCATAAGGTATCTTGCCATTTATTCGTGTCTTCTTCAATTTCCTTTACTAATGTCTTAGAGTTTTCAGTGTGCAAGTCTTTCACCACCCTGGCTAAATTTATTTTTAAGTATTTTGTTCTCTTTTATATAAGTGGGATTGTTTTTAAAATTGCTCTGGTAGTTCATTATTCTCCTATATTTATAATTAATTGTTTAATTCATTTTCACTACTGGGTGGGTATTATGTTATCGCCCTTTTACAGATAAGGAAACTGATGCTTACAGACAGTAAATAACTTGCCCAGGTCATACATCTGGTAAGGGAAGGGGCTGGCATTTGAAATGACGATTCCATTGTGAGCTCCTATCTACTACCTCTCCTATGGTTTTCCAGGCATCTGGTTCTCATCTTTTTTTTTCCCACTCCCATACCACTTCAAGTCTTTCACAGAAGTGAATCTGCTAAGGATTTTTGAGTCTGTATCCTCTCACACCCTCAGTTCCTTCTTCCTCCTGTCGTCAGGCCCACCTTGCCCATTCTACTAACTGTTCCTATCGCCTTTCCAGTTTCGACTGCCATCACCACCCGTCCAGGTGTCCTGATAAGAGCCTTCCTTCCAGATCATGTTTCTGGTTCCTTCAATTGATCAACAAGAGGAAGCTTTCATGATTAAATCACAATAAAAGTCTGATTTCTTACATTCTTTAGATGTATCAAAAATCTAGAAACACACAAAAAAAATCTAGAAACACAATTTTAAACTGCCTAGTTCAGATATTTTACAGATTCAGCAGGCATAAGGACTCATTTAAAATGAGTCATTTTTTATAATTACTCAATTGATATGTGTCTATATGTGTATATGTATTTATACAGAACTATACATTTGAATATGGATTTGGATATTAATGAAGATATAGTCTTTTGTACAGATGATATATAGTCTTTGGCTGCCTTCATCTTCAGTCTGCAGAATGCTTGTTTGGGTACAGTCAGTCATCAGCAAAAAATCCTATATTATCATATATACTATTTCCCGTGCGAGCAAGCAAGCACAAATTAAAAAGCTATGAGCTGAAATTGCCATGTAATAACACTCAGTGATATCACTTACTTGCCAATAATACCGAAGCTGACTTAACCACTCAAAGTCAGAGTCATCACTAACTTTTTTTTTAACAAGCAATGTGAGGACATCTCTAGCATGGACGTCTAGCACCACGAGGGCTCCCAGAGTAACACGATTCTGCTTGGACAATTTGCCACGGACCAAAGTTACAATATCATCAATTTGCATGTTACATTTTTCCAAGTATTGCTCAAGAGCCTGGAAGAAAATAAGAATTAATGTGATCAGAATTTTTCTGAACAAAAATATTCTCAGCTGGTATGAATACAGAGTGGGTTGCTTTACAGTTTTTCTATATGACATAATTTAAAAATAAATTGTGGGTTTTCTTACTTGCAAAAGTATTAGGTGAATAAGGCCAATCTGGCCAGATGCAGTGGACACACGTGGTTTGTATCTACTCAACAGCCTTTCCCTTCCTGTCTCCACTCTCTGCTCTGGGGTCTGGTGAGCTGTCCATCACCTTCCCCATCTCAAAGGCAGCGGGGGTGTGTGGGGGTGATGTGTGACCCAACCAGAGCCAGTCATTGTTCTTCCCAGGAACTGCTGTATAGGCAGAGGGGGAAAGTGCTTTCCACTAGGCCCAGTGGACTCAGGAGCATGCCCATCTGAGGCCACCGCAAGCCTTCAGCCCCACTGCGGGACAAAGGCCACCAGAGCCAAGCAGAGAGAGAAGAGGGTGGAAAGAAGAGTGGCTACTGCAGCGCTGATGCCCCGAGCCCCTGGTCCCAGCTGCTGGGTCGTGCATCCCATCAGCCCCTTAGCCCTGAGCCCTGCCATGCTCACTTATGGGGCTGGATTTGTGCCACTTGAAATGGAAAGACTTTAATAAACAAAACGTCCAACTTCGTAGTTTATGGTAAACAAGGCCACTTCTGAGAACCAGGCTTGCTTTGGAATCTGTTTGTTTGTTTCTGGTTTTTTTGTGGGCTAAATCTAATTAGTAAGTTAAAAAAGAGAAGAGGGTTGATGATGACAATCAAATTAGAATCAATGAAACCAGCTATGCTTACGGGAGGTGTCAGCGTGCTCCAGCAGGCTGCGGTGGTTGTGTTCCCCACTCTAATAATGTCTGATAAACCCTGGGCACCAAGGAGTGCATTTCATTCCTTCAGGACCAGGCAACTGGTGATGATGTAACCAGAGAGCATTTCCAAGAACGAGAAAAATGTTGAAGGATGGTGCTGGAGACCGCAAACTGTTTCTCTACGGGACACTTTACTTATTTCTTGAACTATTTTATCTTTGCCTTTAAGGAGGTAATTTGTTCAAAGGTTTGGTGCTTGAACACTGCAGCCTCCATATTATTTACATAATCAATTGCTATTAATTCTCCTTGTAGGCAAGTGAGAGAGATATGTCTGTCCCACCCATGTTTAAAGAGATAAAAGTGTTGAAATTCTTGGAGACAATTAGTGAATATATTAAGTATATTGAGCATATAAATGAGTAAGAACCAATTTTCTCCTAAGAATGTAAGCCACACGGATGGGTCATCTTAGTTTTCTCATCAGTAAATGTGAGGAACTCTGAGAACCTTACTAGTTCTCACATTCCATAGTTCAACAGAAAACATAAAATAAAAATTTAATGTTTAAACCTGACGGTCCAAATTATATGTCCATAAGAATTTATTACTACACACCGTAGCTGAATGTATTTTCCTATACTAGGAAAACAGATTTAGAACTAAAATTTAACTTCAAACTGTGATAAATGGAGTTCTTTAGGAACAAATATTATGTGAATCAATGAGAATTTAGATTAGAGATAGAAAAGAATCATGATACTGATAGCATTTTTGTTACATTTTCTTCCTTGTAAATCATTCTGTAAAAGGAGCTAAGGAACCTAAAGGTTACTAGTATTATATGCTCCCAAAATAAACCCTGCCTGAAATCAAATATTTTTTTATCATACCTGGATCCTTCTACATATGCAATGATACAGTGGCTCAAAATCACATCACTATGTGCAACATCCTGAGCTCTGTGATAGCAGTGATTCTTTCATTCATCTCCCACGGACTAGTTCCACAATCCACATTCACTGAATAAATAAATCCCAACAGGTCCTCTGGGAGCATGATTGTAGAAGATATAGGGCTTTTATAATATCAAGCTTAGACAACCTGGTGTGTTTGCCGAGAATGGAAGTATCCAGTCTTCTAGGAGGCTGCCAAGAGTCTCCAGCTGCTCAACCACAGTCATCAGTTTCAAATGTGAACCACACATTAGGGGAAAAAAATTATCAACACATACAATACTAAAACATATGCTAGCCTCCCATGATAAAACTACATGTTAAACTTCTAAAACCCCATCAACGCTATTGAATACTAAAACATGCGCCAGCCCCTCATGATGCTGCTACAGAACTTCAATGGCCTAACCATGGCTGAAAGACAGGGACAAGGGGCACCGACAGGGGATCGAGGGCAGAGTAGTCTCGAGCAGGTGAACAAGAATTAATTTTTAAGGACACATATAAAGCTTAATTCTATATCACAAAACTTAACCATGAAAGCACCACAGAATGCAACAGAAGACGGTAGTCTGGCAAGCAACAACAGCAGAGGCGTAACTTGCTGAGTCTTGCTAACCCACGGCTTTAGAGGACCTTGAGTTTATGGTGCTGAATCACCCTCAAGTAACTCAGGTTCTCATTTTGGCTTTCTCTGTGAATGGCTCCATGCCTGCACCATGTCATGTGAGTAGAAAGAAAACTGAATAGGCTGATAAATGAGTAAATAAATAACTCAATCTCAGTATCAGTGAATAGTGCTGTAAACAAAAATCCCTATCTGTATCTGGATGCAATGTGGTAAGCATTATAGGCAGACAGTTTTGAGCAGAGGACACGTTGATATGGGAGTGACATAAATTGCATATCCCTCGAGATTCAAATTATGCTTGGGAGAGAAATGGAATCATGAAAAAGCTGTAGTTTACACTATTTTTTAAAAAAGATTTTTAATTTATTCCTGAGACACACACACAGAGGCAGAGACACAGGCAGAGGGAGAAGCAGGCTCCATGCAGGGAGCCCTATGTGGGACTCGATCCCGGGACCCAAGGATCATACCCTGAGCCAAAGGCAGATGCTCAACCCTGAGCCACCCAGGTGCCCCTAGTTTATGCTTTAAAATGCTGTACGTCAACTCCTACCATTGCAGCTTGCTTGGAGTGAGACCAAAGAAAAATATGGATTTGACAGAGGGGTAGAGGTTTGATAAACACCACATTTCAACTGAGGAAATTTGCAAGATGCCTACTCATTTGTCTAATCCGCTCATTTGCTTCTTTGTTCCCTGCAGACTAAGTCCCATGGTGGCGAGTGACAAAGTTGGTATTGTGGGTGGGGGGCTGGCCAGCAAGCAAGGAGGGAGATCCGGGAGGTTACATGTTGCCCCAGTAGCCTAGGTTGGTGATAGAGGAATCCCTCCGTGTGGTAGCTTAAAAGTAAAGAGAGAAAATGAATTCTCTAGACCCACTAGGTAAAAAAAAAAAAAAAAAAAGAGGGAAAAAGAAAAATGCCTATGGGGCTGGAATCCAAGACCTCAGAAGTAACTCCAAGAGCTCACCGCTGTTAGGGAAACCCCCATTCCCCTGTGCCCTGCATTCTGTGAAGACAGACTTTTTCCAGAAAACCCTCACCTCCTGCCCTATGCCCTCAGCTCTCCCCACAGGAAAGAAATAAGTCAACTGTTGGTAAGTTTGAAAGAACTAAGCATGTGTCACTCAGTTCCTTCCTTTATGGGATCTGCCTACAGAGAATAACATTCTCTCGCAAACCTCAACACTATCAGCCATTCAACAGTGCCTTAAAGACCGTAATACCAAACTCCACATCAAAAATACATTTCAAATTCATGATTTCAGACAAAAGATCTAGGACTACTTTCAACCTGAAATCCTGTCTCAAGGATAAAAATGTTGCATTAAAAAAAAAAAAAAAAGAAATGTTGCATTAAATGTGGTTTCTGTGTTAATTACTGTGGTTTCTGTGTTAATTTGTTTGTTAATTACTAACAGTGAACCAATTAATATTATTACATTAATATGTATAACATATTAGAATATTTAAAATTAAGCATCATTTAAGATATCAATAATTATTATTCAAAATCAATATATTAAGAATTAAAAATGAAAGTCAAAATAAATCAACCAACACCTTGTCTTCACAGGATGGTTTTACTCAAGGCATAAAAGAGAATTATGTTACTTTTCCTCCTGATTTTTCCGAGTTTAGGAAGTTTCTTAGTTTTATTGCCCCTATTTTTAAAGGTATAAATTGTATATAATAACAAGACTGAGGCTCAAATACCCTTGATGTTTTAAGAGGATTGTCTTTGTTTTTGTTTTTTTTTTTATAATTAGTGTATTCTGGCAATAGTACTGTTGAAAAAATGCTGAAAAACCTGGGGGTAATAAAGCTTACCTCTTGTCCCTTTAGAATAGCTGTTTGTACTTCTAGTGTCCAAAACGTTTGAGATACACAGAGCACTGTCTGTCCAGGCCAATCCCTCACCCAGTTGATTCGCAAATTTTGTGTATAGGCAAATATTGCATCTTTGATTACCTAATTGGGGAAAAAAAATGCTAAGGATAGTTTCACAGTTTACTTGAATGGCCTATACAATGAAGAGCTAATCCCTAAGCAGATGAACTCATACTGTTCAACTTTTTAAAAGCATGTTAGCCAATAATGAAGACTCAAAGCATTGGTTTGACTATTTAAATTCAAGTTTATTCATATACCTGTGAGCAAAAAAAAAATATTATCTAGTATTTTATTTCATTGATACAGGAATAATTCGTGTGAACTACATTAAATCAAAGATTCATTTGACCAACTGTAGCCAAAGATATCCTAGATACATTTAGATTGATCCAGCACAAGCAGTTTTACTGTGAAATATAAATTTAAGTCATTCCAAAATGAGATCTGTCAAATCCATAGACAATAGTTTTCTTTGAACTTCATCAGATCCCCATTCAGCCATGGGCTTATGTGCACACTCAGGCAAACCACACGACTCCTCTCAAGTTCCTCCTGTTTCCTTACTCTCAATCTGTAAGATACTAGATGCCCAAGGCAATGATGACAAGTACGGGTGTATAATTCATTTATGGAAAGTTAAGTATAAGGAAAGTCAGGAAGTCTTATTTATGCTCTTTGCTACATGTTTTGAGTCTAATTCATGTGCTTCACCAGCATATGTTTTCAGTGGCTTGGCATATTCCACTTTTTACCAGGCATCTAGGAGAAGCATTCTAATCTTTTACACATACCAACCAAAAATAGGAATGTTGCCTGTGAGGTGACACCCACTTAAATGTTTGATTTCAGAAAAGACTGTCAAAATTAGATTTTTCTGAGAAATATATAAAGGATGTATGAAGCTTTCTGGATTTCTAGTCTAGCTAGGATATTTATGGAGCTGAATAGAGATGAAGGGCAGTGTTGGCTATTGATAACAAAGAAAATTTCAAAAGCCAAAAGGAGCTACAGAAAGGGCAGGTGAAAATGAGCAACTGAAGGACGGAAAAAACATAGAAAATAGAAGGCACAGTACAGAAATGTCAGGGATGGAGTAAATACGTTCTCTAAAAGGACAGTGTGTAAAGAACAAGAGGAAAGCATTAAAATCTAAATTACAATTTCTACATAGTGGATGAGGAGAAATTTATAAAAACATTCTACAATATTGTACATAAAATATGTCTATGTGTGCCATATCCATGTGGAAATATAGATGGAAGTAACATACGCATGATAAAGGGGCAATGGTGCCAAGAACATGACTTTTTTATTATTTACAAATGACCCAAAATTGACTTAATTTAAGCATGCAATACTCTTTCAAGTATGCAAATACATTCAGTAAAACATAGTAACGCACATCTCTCACTTTGTAGTACTGGATATTAAACTCAATTACACGTTTCAGTGACACAGACTTATACATGAACATTTAGGAAAGATACTTCCTACACAATTCCTTGCCATCCCATCTAAAAGCTCTGGAATGGCAACCAAAATACCTTCTCTAAGTGCTTTGACAAAAATAATTAAAAGAATAGTTGTAATAGTATTAGGTCTAAGACAATGAGTTATCACTGTATATATCAGTTAACAAACTATATACGCAAGGCTGCTGAGTAGGGATCAAAGTAGAATTCATTGATATTGCTTACAGCTATATAAATGGGAATCTTATTTGTCAGGATATATCAAGGCTTATGAAAGCTCATCCCTTGGACCTAGTGGTCCTACATGTGAGAAGTTATCATAAGAAATAATTCAATCAAAGAAACCAGCTATATCCATATGGATAGTCACTCTAATTTAATCCATAATAGGGAGAAATGAAAAACTATCCAAATCACTTTACACCTACTTAAAAACTATTATGCAGGCAGATATTAAAACTATATTTAAGAAGAGAAAGCAGTACTTAGACACATGCTATCTTTTAAACACTTAGATTCTAATCAGTTTTTCAATAATGTATGAGAGTATCTGAAAAATTAATGAAAACTGTTCTTGAATAGGACATGATGCCATATTTCCTTCTCATTCCTGTTCTCATGATCCCCAAACTCAATCATGATTTTCATTCTTGATGAGGAACTTGAATGCTATGTCCACGTTATAATAAAAAATGGACTTAAGTGCTCAATTATTCTGTATTTGTTGCCAGGACTTGAAATTTTCTACTAATAAAAATAATTACAAATGACTGAGTTGATGTTTTACAAGATACGGAAAATATGAAGTGACTTAACTATAGGCAGTATTTGTGATTTTCTAATATTTTGGTACATATTTTGTATACGCACAGGAGAAAAATATTCACCATAGAAACATACATGTCAAGGAGATTGATGTGAAACTGTAGAGATACACCCAAGGCAAGACTAACAATAGACTCTGTAGACCAAGGTGTGTTTAATTAATGATGAAAGAAGTAGCATGTGGCTACAAGAAATAGGACTTAGGACTAAAATCCAATACTTCAAAATATCATCCATACTTCAGTAGTATCGATGGTACTTTGTCCCACTTTTCAAGTGGGCCATCTCTTTATCTTTAAGCTATCTATTATAATTAAACTGGTAATTCATGATTAAAAAACGTCTGTCTAAAAAAAAGTGCATTTATCAACAATACATTTTTTATGTAACTTCTACTCCAACATAGAACTCAAACTCATGACTCTGAGATCAAGAGTCACATTCTCTGCCTACGGAGCCACAGGTATCCCCCACAATACAATAAATTCTACATCGTTACTAGAAATAATGATAAATACAGTACCTTGTGGATGGATTTAATCATAACTCTCTCTAGCTCAACCAACCACTTCTCCACTTGACCTCTGGCTTTGGCTGTCGAAATGGTCTCTGTGAGTTCCACGACCTCTCCTTCACTACTCTTCATGTGGGTAATGTCTAAAGTTTCTGTAAATTCTACCCTTGCAATTCCTTCAAAACATTTCTTCAAGTGAGGTTGCACCCTGTTGGGGGAGGTGGGGGGGAGGAAAATATTTAAGCGAATTAATTACATTAAAGAATTCCTAAACTATCAGTGTTCTCTGTGTACCAATCCTCATTCACAATTTACACATGTGCAATATGTGTTAGGCCCCTACTTGATGCTGCTGGAGATGAAACACTGAGGGGGAACAAAAGGCATGATCCCTGCCTGTATGGATTACTCAGTCCAGTAGGAGGTCATCATTAATTGAATAATCACAAAAAGATCTGTCAAACTTTAATTATAATAAGAGCTACAGAGGAGACACCCATGAGGCTTTGTTTCCAACACAATGAATTGAAAGATGTTAAAAGTAGCATAAAAGGCAAACCAGTCTTGACTAATAGATAATACACTAATTGGAAGAATCTTCAAATGCACAAAACTAGCTTTTTCAACTGGGATCTTCAGAGACTGCTTACAAATTATGAACCGGGTTTAGCATTTTAAGTACTTCACAGTTCACTACATCAACTGCTTTGAAAGCATCCAACTATGGTCATTGTAATACAGATGGAAGTGGCTAAGCCCTCATTTTTGGCACATTACCAATAACCAATTGAATTTATCTTGCAATAGGAAATAAGGAAGTGGGATATTAAAATTCAGATGGAAAACTGACCCTAAATTTATCTTTTTGTCTGGGTTATTCGTCTCCTACTTTGAAGGCACAAGGCACAAAAGTAACAAATTTAATAAATATCCATTCACTGTCTGCTATATACTAGAAATACACATTCTTCTAAGGAGTTGGGAATCAGCATTGGAAAAAAAAAAGTCAAAAATCTCTGCCATCATGGAGCTTTTATTCTGCTAGAGGAAATCAGATGGTGAACTAAGTACATTTTAGAGCATGCCAGATGATTTAAAAAATGCTGAAAGAAAATAGGGCAAAAAAGATAATCCAGGACAGGTGGCTAGGGGGTGCTGGGTTGCCATTTTAAATACAATGGTCTGGGAAAGTTTTCTCAATGGGCAGGCGTCTGAGCGTGTTTCCACAAAAATCTAGAGGAGGTAAAAGAAGTCGTGGATACTTAGATAAGGAGCATCTTTTGCAAAGAGGACAGTACACTGAAGGAAGAGGCTGTCCCTTTTATTGTAGAATTGGAAGGACTATAACAGAGTCAACAAGAAAACCAGAGAGAGAAATAGGAAGGATGATGGGAGACCACCTGCGTGGGTCAATGCAAGCCACTGTAAGAGTGATGTGTTCTGAAAAATATGTAAGAGAAAACCAACAAAATATGAAATCCTCCCCAAGATGCATCACATTTGGGAAAATATCCTTCAGTGATATTAAGTATGTTTTTATTACATTGGTTATTGATAATATTTAGGATATTCTTGAATATCATTATATCTATCCACATTCTACCTTATTTTAAAAATTAAATTTAAGCAGATAAATTTAGCCACGTGTTATATATGTAAGCAACTTACCTAGTGGGATCTTTAGTCTCAGATAGTATCTCAAGAAGTTCATCATTAGACAAGAAAAAGAATCTGGGGAAGAAGAGACGTTTCTTTTCCAAATATTCATTAAGTCCCTTAAGAATGAGTTCCAAAAGTTCATTTGATTTTTTCAGCCTTTCCAGCATCCTCTCAATAGTTACAACTTGTAGAACATGTTTATCCTAAAAATAAAAAAAAAAACACCCAACTCAAAAATATCAATTCCAAATTTAGTGTTCACCGTTGACATCAATGACAAACTAAGAAAAGGTCTTTACTAAGAAAAAGCTGCTAAAACACATTGGAGGTATTAATCACCAGACCAAACAGTGAGTACATGCTAGTATATTTATTAATATGAGTAACAGAAAATGTATAGATTTTTTTTAATGTATAGATATTAAGGGAATGTTGTTAAAAAAAATTAAACAAGGAATTTCAAGACTAACTAATTTAGCTTACTTCTCTTACTCAGCCATGGCTAAGAGATCAACCAAAAGTGTCAGCTGTAAATTGTTCTATAGAGCAGTTTTATTATTTCTGCAGGACTCTCTAAAATGCTTTTGCTAGTATACTCGGAATGTGGCTGAAAGGGAAAGATGCACTTTTCTGCATTGTTTTGAATTTTAACAATGTAACTTGGAAACCCAGCAATTTAATCGAATAAGATAATCATCATTAATACCTGTTTTCTCAATAAAACAGGTTCACATGGAAATATGTAACATATCATTGTTACCTTCAAAGAGACAATTTTAAAACGATATTTTATTTCCTAACAGTTCTATGTTTAAATACACATTTTTAAAAACACATGTAAAAAGAAGCATGACAAAGACCCAAATCATAATTTAAATGTGCAATTCATCCAATAAAGAAAGGAAAGAGGAGTACTCTTGGACTCCTAAATCCAAAAACCAAAATGATGTTCTCAGAGTGCCACCTTCTGGTAATGTTTGCCTTTTCTTGTTGGAAAAAACCAAAAACCAAAAACAGGCTGAATAGTTGCTAGTAAGTGTGAAAAACTCCTTTCACAAACTAACAATATTTATTTTCTTCTCAGCCAAAGAATTTATTGCAATATTCCTATTTTGGATCTGAGGTTTGAAAGCTAAAGAAAAATTCAGCTATTTAAAACAACAGTTCATATCTCTTTCCCTAAATACTACAATTACAAAAGAAATACCTCTTCACATTCAAGAAAAGTTTTGTATTGGATTCTTGAGGTCAAACCTACTTAGCCAGATTCGCTCTACGACTGAGCCAAATGTGCCATCCCTCAATGAACAAAGGCCATAATGTATGTACCTTTGTATGTTGACTTAAGGGAAAAAAAATATGTAAAAGTAATCATCTCATGACTGGAAAATAAAGTTCCTTCACTTTCTCCCTGTGGTAAGGTGAACATAACAAAGACTGCATCAGATAAAGGAAAGTGCAGACCTGGTTCCTAAGACTCAACGCTGCTTCTAACCTGTATGACCTCGGGTCATTTACTTACCCAGAGTCTCTGTTTTCTTATCTTTATTTTTTTTAATTTATTTTTTATTGGTGTTCAATTTGCCAACATACAGAATAACACCCAGTGCTCATTCCGTCAAGTGCCCCCCTCAGTGCCCGTCACCCAGTCACCGCCACCCTCCGCCCACCTCCCCTTCCACCACCCCTTGTTCGTTTCCCAGAGTCAGGAGTCTCTCATGTTCTGTCTCCCTTTCTGATATATCCCACTCATTTTTTTCCTTTCCCCTTTATTCCCTTTCACTATTTTTTTATATTCCCCAAATGAATGAGACCATATAATGTTTGTCCTTCTCCAATTGACTTATTTCAGAAAGATGAATGGATAAAGAAGATGTGGTATATGTATCAATGTTTTCTTATCTTTAAAAGGGGAATAAGAGTCCTCTTCCAAAGGCGTTCTGAGGACCAAACTAGATGAAATACTTGAAGCAACTCAGATGGTATAAGTGCAGGAAGCACCTATACCTGAAACTACCCTTCATTTTGTCCTCCACGACTGTCTATGAAAGAGATGGACGGATGGACGGACAGAAAGACACTACGGGGGGAGGGGGCGGGGTGGACAGATGGAAGGAATGAGGAGGTTACTCCACTCCAGTTTCACAGAGTTAAAATGAACGGTTATAATCTGTCACCCTTCGGGGAGGCTATTGATCATTGTAAAATAAAACTGGCCTCAAGTGCCTTAAGTCTTGCCATAGCCTTGCTCTGCAGCAGGCGTTCACTCCATCATTAGGTGCTGCCCATGAGCCCACGCAGGGCGAGGGGAGCCTGCCGGCCTACAGAGCAACTCAAGGAGACACAGTCCTCCATGGCCCACCAGGATGGAACTTGGTAGCTCTGTTCTCAGGACATAATAATAAGATGTTCTAATAGGAAGCTACCAGAAATTTGAAACTTAGTGTGACTCCCTTGACACTTTAATTACTTTCTGTCTCCTGGAGGGGAAGAAAAGGAATTTCTAGCTGTCATATTTTTTTTCTTGGTTAAAGGAATAATTCTACAAATTTTATGTGTCTTCTTTGGCTTCACAAGTATCTCTACTCTCAGCAGCTCAAAGTAACAATCTACTGGTTGATTTACATTTTTAAACCAAATGCCTGTGATATCAGGGGCCTGAAACTTGAATTTGGGTATATAGAGAAAGCATTCTAATTCCTGCCTCCAGGAAGCCTCACAGAAAGTATGTTTTCATATGCTTCATGATATTAAGCTCATGCCAGTTCCGTGAACTTCCAAAAGCATAATAAACTACCTCATCAGAAATCCCTGGATAACGGGAAATTTGGCAGATACTCATGAAACCTTTTAAGCGTTAAGAAAGAAAACGCGGACTCACAGAAGAGACCTTGGGACACCTTGTCTTGCATATTTTCCAGGATTCTGCGGAGGCTTCAGGCAAGGGAAGCTCAGCAGGAGAGTCAGATGACCTACAGTCGATCAAATCAACCCCAAAGTCCCCATTTCCCAGTTCTCACCATCCTACTCTGGCCCACTAAGTAATTTACCTTTCACATAACAGATCCGGCAAGGCTCTCATTTAAATTACTTTGTAATTTGCCAACCCACTGAATCAGGCTCCATCGCTCATTCTTGGCTATGTCAAACTTCTAGCTGTAATAAGAGGCTCTTTAAGGGCGGCCACAGAAGCTCCTTAGTCCTCTGACCATGTCTTGAGTAGTTGTAAATTCTGAATTAAGCCATATCATCCTTTAATTTCTCCAGTGCTTTTAAAAGAATTCAGCCCGCCTTCTATCCCTTTTATCTCAAATTCCTATAGTACTGACTTAATCCAGCAGCCACCTGGTCCACTAAAGAACTGCCTGTAAAATAGACTCTCCATTCCAGGAGACCAAGAGCATAATTTAAGTGATTTTTGTACTGCATGCCAGGTACCGCCAGTATCCCGTCTTCAAATGGTAACTAGATTTTCACCATCCTAAAACCCAACTGGGTCATATCAACAACTCTAGTTCCATCTTTGAGGTGTTTGTACATTTATTCAGAGTTCTGTGCAGAATGCTTCTAGGTACATTAAGCAAAAAAGACACTTAACATAGGGAATTAAATGATTACAAAGTCATCAGAAGGCCTAAGGGAGCATGCTCCGAGCTGAGCTTACAGGAGCGACTCCTAAAACACTGTGGAACTGACCTACCAGGAGGGTTTCTATCTCTGCCCCAATCAGGACAAAAGAATACCACCACTGACTCTACTGCACTCAACCGCACCATGGTAGGTGTGATTCTAGGGCTCAGAAAGCCACCATCGTCGCTGTCTCTAAATACCTATGAAGCTGATGACCAGATATTGAAGTCCTGCTGGAAAAAAAAAAAAAAAAAAAAAAGTCATATGCTCATGATCTTGCCTGACAGCAGAAATAGCTGAAATGACAAGAAGATGGCTGCTGTTTCACTTATGCTTTCCAAATCCCAAGTGCGTGTTTACAGTCGTCTAAATCTAATTCATTGCCAAAAACTAGATGGTAGGGAGTCTGAGAGATGGTTTTTAGCTTTCCAGCTCACTAGAAAGAAGTGAGATGCATAGTGCCAAGTGATCATATTTACTGGTCAAGACAAAGAAAGAAAAAAAGTGACTCCTAAGTGTTTTGCCCGAGCAACCAGGGAGATGGTACTGACGTGTACTAAGATGTGGTTAGACTACAAGAGGAAAAGTTTGGGGGAGAAGTTCAAGAGTGCATTTTTATGCTGGTATGGAAAACAAATGAAGACTTGTAAGGGTCAAAAGTCAGGTTGGGGAGTGAGTGCAGTGTACATGAAGACAGATTACCCACTTCCTTCACCTCCGAATGGTAGGCAGTTAACTGGTTTCCCCCCCGCCCTGAATCTTAAGGAGAGGGCCGAAGAGAACCCCTGGAAATGTTTTCATTGTCTTCAAATAGAGGAGGCTAACATCTACCCCAACTGGAAGTCTGCTCCAGCACCAGGGGTGATGACCTGTTCCAGTGCTACCAGAGCAGGAAAAAGAACTGTGGGAGAAGATGGTAGGGAGAAGATGGTAGGGTGGAATGACCAGGTGAAGGAAGGGCAAAGACCATGTGCCCAAAGCTACTAAGAGGTACAGAAGATGGATCCTCCCTGTTCTGCAAGCCCTGGATGAGACTAAGGACTACAGACTTCTGAAATACTGCTGTAGCCTGGGGCAGAAATGTGGCGGTAGCCACCACTGGAAGGTCAGGTTGAAGATGAAGCCCAATCTCATAGAGGATGATCAAAACAGGGAGAGATGCTCAGGATAGACTCTCTTACCAGAGAGCTCATCAGGAGTTTCGCCTGTCCCTACTGAGTCAATTTGTGGACTTTACCAGTCCACGACTGACCAAAAAGCTAGACCAGTTGTGATGACCAACAATAAGGGTATAGAGCCTGGACACCACCAACAAAAGGCTATCTTATGACCACTAAGCAAAAGGACAGCCAGTTTGGCTGGACTAGTTATATTAGTAAATCCTCTCATTCTTGCCCTCTTTCTTCCTCCCTCCCTCTCCCTATCTCCCCACCCCACCCCCTTTCCTTCCTTGTCTTTGTCCCAGCACCAGGAAATAAGCCCAGGAGGGAGAGAAGTAGTGTGAGAGGGCAGTCCCCATATCTCCCCAACATTTCAAACTCAGCTTTACCTACTCTGTGCAAAGGACAAGAGCTCTGGGTAGAACATGAGACAGGTACAGCTAAGCCTTCACAGGCAAAACTATCTTAATAGTGATTGAAAAATTCTGGAATTAGACTGAAAGGTCAAGGTCCTAGGGAGAAAGGGTCTTTGGTAGCAGGTTTCAAAACATGAAATTATCCTTTACATTTTATATTTCACCTCTGAGTCTCTTTTCCTAACCGGTTCTAAAAGCAGCTTTATTAGAAATCCCTCAGATGGCTTTCTGCCCCTGGACGCCTCCAAGCATCGTTGAAGTCTCCCCTCCCACCATGGTCACGTCTAAGTCAGAGTCTCCCAAAGAGCCTGAACAGCTGCAGAAGCTCTTCATTGAAGGTTTGAGCTTTGAAACAGCTGATGGGGACTGCTTACGGACTATGCTAATGAGAGATCCAAACACCAAGCGCTCCGGAGGCTTTGGGTTCATCAGGTAGGCCACCCTGGAGGAGGTGGATGCAACCACGGATGTAAGGCCACAAAAGGCGGATGGGAGAGTTGTGGAATCAGAGAGGCCTGTCTCAAGAGAAGATTCTCAAAGCCCTGGTGCCTGCTTAACTGTAAAAGATTTTTGTTGGTGGCATTAAAGAAGACACTGAAGAACATCATCTATGAGATTATTTTGAACAATATGGGAAGATTGAAGTGATTGAGATCATGACTTGATGGAAGTGGTGGCAAAAAGAGAGGCTTTGCTTTTGTGACCTTTGATGACCCTGACCCTGTAGACAAGACTGTCATTCAAAAATCCCATGCTGTGAATGGTCACAACTGTGAAGGAAGGAAAGCCTTATCTAAGCTAGAGATGGCTAGTGCTTCGTCCAGCCTAAGAGGTCGAAGTGGTTCTGGAAACTCTGGTGGTGGTCGTGGAGGTGGTTTCGGTGGAGATGACAACTTTGGTCATGGGGGTAAACTTCAGTGGTCGAGGTGGCTTCGGTGGCAGTCAAGGTGGTGGTGGATACAGTGGCAGTGGGGATGGCTAGAAGGGATTTAGTGATGATGGAAGCCACTTGGGGGTGGGGAGGAAGCTATTATGATTTTGGCAATTACAACAATCAATCTTCAAATTTTGGACCCATGGAAGGAGGACATTCTGGAGACAGAGGCTCTGGCCCTGTTGGTGGTGGAGGCCAATACTTCACCAAACCACGAGGTCAAGGTGGCTACGGTTCCAGCAGCAGCAGTGGCCATGGCAGGGGCGGAAGGTTTTAATTACTGCCAGGAAACAAAGCTTAACAGGAGAGGAGAGGTGACAGGGAAGCTACAGGTTACAACAGATTTGTGATCCCAGCCAAGCAAGTGGTGGCAGGGCCCACCTGCTACAAACTGTGAAGACACAGTTTAGACAATTCTCATGTGTATGGGCAAAAAACTCGAGGACTGTATTTGTGAGTAATTGTATAACAGGTTATTTTAGCTTCCGTTCTGTGGAAAGTGTAAAGCAGCCCAACAAAGGGTTTTAATGTAGGGGTTTTTTTGCATCCACGCTGTTGATTGCTAAATGTAATAGTCTGATCACGACACTGAATGAATGTCTTTAAAAAAAAAAAAAAAAAAAAGAAATCCCTCAGATGGAAAGTGATGGCTTTTTGTATCAAACAATCCAGTGATGTCTCTACTACACAGGTCACCTCATTAGCCTTCCCGAGAAAATACGGACTTAGGTTTATTGTCAAAGCTTTGGAGAATATGGACAAAAGCTATCCTGAATACTAATATATTGAGAAAAAGAAAATGTAAAGCCGGTTCAGGAAGACGATCAGGTCTTACAGCAAAAGTAGAGGAAGCATCACCCAAAAGAAACTGCTTATTTAGGAATAAGAATAAGTAATGTTTTTTGTTTTGTCTGTTCCCCGCCCCCCCCTTTTTTTTTTAAATATACAGTGTTTCATTAGTTTTCAAGTGTACTTGTTTGTTTTTAAGATTTATTTATTTTAGAATGGGGAGAGAAGGGCAGAGAATCCTTAAGCAGCATCCATGCTGAGCACAGAACCTGACTCGGGGCTCAATCCCACAACCCTGAGATCATGAGCTGAGCTGCAACCAACAGTCAGATGCTTAACTCGGTGTGCCACCCAGGTGCCCTTGTGTGTTTTTTTAATTCAGCAGTTTGGTAGAATTGAAGATCTGCCTCCTTAATTTAACTAGCGCCAGCATAGCTGCCCTTTTTCTAGGTACTAAAATGTCTATAAAATTTCCTTAGCAATATGGGGTTTTGAAGAGTATTTTGATCAAATACAAAAAAAACATTTTTTATTTTAAAAATGATCTTAACTAGGAAAATACAAACATCTATTTTTTGTTTGGGGCAACCAAGAAAAATCTATTTCATCCTTTTCCAAGTGAAAATGTATACATGTTGTAAGGATTTTGCCCTTTTGTAAAGAAACAATAAATGAATGGCTGAATGTTTAAAACAAATTAGAGATGATTAAATGTATTGCAAAGTGACACATCAACAGTCTCTTATAGAATTCCAGTGTGATTAATTTTGCAAAAGTTTGGTTTATACAGAGATAGGTTTCAAGTATTACATAAAACAAAGTAAACTTATTAAATCTATGTCTATATTTCGGAACATTTTTCCTAGCAAATCATATGGTTGGTGTTGATCCAGTATTATCTGTGTTTAGGATTATAGTCACAGCTTTCAAAGTTCAAATAATAAAAATATGCATATTCCTATGTTAGGGTAGGAAAATTTTAAGATAATACTCACCCTATCTTACAGTATTATATTTGATCAAAAACATGAATGGAGAAATTTACATTCACTTAATGAATATAATTTAATAACTAATACTTCTTCTATTTAATGTTACCTTCCCAGTAACATACAGACCATGCTTTGCAGGCAGTAAATGTCTTTTGAATTGAACAAAAAATTCACATCTTTTTCAGTGTCACTAGTGTGGTCACCAAATTCCATCCTTAAATTTTAAGTTCAGTATTTGTGTTTTGATTGATTGATTGCATTTTGTTTGTATGTATTGGTCTCTTTAATTTTATCTTTGCAACTCATTCTTTTTTAGATGCCTAAAGAGAAACTTATTGATTGAGCAGCATGCTGGCATGTTTCCACAATAGCGCGTTTCAGTGGTGGCGCAGCCCATAACCAGGTGGGCACAGAAGAAATGGGGACATGGAGCGCTGCTCACAGGGTCTTCCTGCCAGAGCATCCAGTAGAAACCACTAATAGAACCACATGTCATTAAATAATGCAAATTACTTTGGACCTCAAGAAGCAGTCAGGACAAAATATCTAGTCAGTTTTGATATTTCCTGCTCCTAGATCCTAAAGTAATATATTAAAGGGGGACGTAGGTGGAGGAGGAAAAGAAAATGACTTATTTGGAGTGTTTTGAAAACAAAAATCATGTCACTTCAACCAAATAATTACATCCTCGGAGATTTTCACTTACTTGTACAACACTTTTCATTATATCTCTCCATGTTTTATCCACAGCTGTAAATCGTCTTCCTTCCTCAGGCATTTGAGACATAATGTCTGGAGAACTGAAAATGGGCTCCAGATATAACCATGTGGCTTGGACTTTGAGCCATTCATCCAGAATTTCTTGAAGCAGCAGGAGCTTGCTCTCCCATTCTCTGAGAACAAAACACAGTGGTTCGACAGCAAATCAAGCAATGTTTCAGATGACAGAACTCAAAACGATGCTCTTTGACTGTCAATCTTGTATGCAGTGCTCCTATTCCTATTTCCATTTCTTTACCTTCATTTAACAATAAATCACTAAATTTGTTCTTCAAAATCTGCTTTAAAATCATAGCACCAATATTTATGTTTATACAGATATACACGTTCAGATATACGCATCTACAAATGGGCAGGTTTCTGTATATGCCATAGCAACGAACCTTTCCGCAAATCAATTCCATGGCTAGAAGATACAAACTGAGAAATGAGATTTTGGAGACAGTAATGATGTCCTCAATGAAGGGCAATCTGAACTTCTTAGGAAAGGTAGTTACATCCAAGACTCACTTCCTTTAACATTCTTCTTTTAAAAAAAAAAAAAAATTGGGCCCATAAAGGCTTTATTTCCAGAATACAATATTTCTGGGTTTTAAAGAAAATCTACATAAACTAAAATATGATAGTATGTTATTTATTAGAAGGAAGCACTTTTTATTTATTTTTATTTTCTTAAATATTTTATTTATTTATTCACGAGAGACAGAGAGAGAGAGAGGCAGAGACACAGGCAGAGGGAGAAGCAGGCTCCTTACAGGATGTGGAACTCGATCCTGGGACCCTGGGTCACCCCCTGAGCCAAAGGCAGACACTCAACCGCTGAGCCACCCAGTCTCAGAAAGCACTTTTTTCCAGGCATCCCAGCAAGCATTTTTTAAATCTACAACAGCAATCAGTTCATATCTAAATATGGAGAACACAGATAATGACAAGATTTCTTCAAGAATATATATAATTACTCTATTAACTAACAATTTTATAGGCACAATTTTAAGATCTCTGTACGTATTTGCTCCTTCCTCACCATATTCTAAGGTCCAGTATATCTGGTTACCAATGGGGAGACTAAGGCGGATAAAGGTAAGTACCAGGTTTAGGTTCACCCAGCTAATGAATGATAGATCCAGATCTGACCCCAGAAAGCTGCAAGAGATAACACAGCCATCAAAAAGGATGATCAGTCAATGGCAACAGGTCTTAGAGGTGGGATAGCTTTACGTGTAGATTAATAGATGTTTTTCATCATTTATAATTAGTGATCTGTAATTTTAGACTATTAAAATCAAGTTCTGTCAATAGAAGTTCTCAAAGTCACCAGGCATTTTCAAATGTTTTTCTAAAATCTCTTTAACATTTATCAGATTTAACATCTCTTCTTTTCACAAGAAGAGATGAATGCCTCTGCCTTCCCTTCTTCCCGCTTTCTCCATCTAATCCTTGACGGAGACAGACAATTTCCCGCTGGCTAATGATCTCATGTGCAGTCCTTAAAACTAGAATCTGGTTATACTGCTTCCAGAGTAGTTTAAAAAAAAATTTCCTCTTGATAAGCATATTGAAGCAAGCAAGGCCGAGCAACCTGAGTGCCCGGGCCCATGCAGGGCACACTCAAGTTTAGGATGACATCAATAGCAGGGGGTGCACACTGCCAAGCAGTTAGCTTTCCCTTGTCATACAAACTCACACTGAAGATGGTAGCCTGATTTGGATTTACACTCTTTTTAAGGTAAAATATAAACCGCTTAATACAAATTACAAACATTTTTAAAAAATAACAGGATAAGGATTTAATTTAATCATCTGTGTCAGATGCCTGAAACTCCAGACTCGAGTCATAATATTCATACTTCTGTGCCTACCTAGGCATCCTTCAGGCATAGAAGTGAGAATCATAATAGACTTTCAAGGATCATCTACAACAATCTCATTAGTATATTTGGAAAATGACATTATCTTCAGTTTCATAGATAATATGTTGTATGAACTATGTGCAGAGATGTGAAATTATTTTTGAGTCAAATATATAAGATCAGATTGCAGGCAATAAAAATGAATATCTGGAGGCTGTTTGTCCACCACTTTCATTAGGACCATAGATGATAGCAAAGAAATGGACACTTTTCCAGATGCAAAGAAGGTTATCACTCTTTACGATCAACTATTTAAAATATTAAGTATGAAGTGCAGAATCAATTTCCAAAAAGAACTGTATATTATATACAAGTGACAATTTTGGTAAACATGGCATACACACGGTCCCATAAATATCACTTTACCTTATTTGTTTTTCGTAAGGTTTGATGAAGGGAGATCCTCGCATAGTTTGTGTTTTAATAATGTGATCATCCAACAGCATCTGAATTTCATCAACTGATGACAAAATAAATGTCCCACTTTCTCTATAAGGAAGAATGACAAATTCCATAGCATCCCACTCATTAGTCATCTTGTCCATGGCCTTTTCAAGAGAATGTTCTTTGCTTGCTGCTTCGCTAATACCCTCAAACCTATATAAGTACGGTTCCAAATCCATGTCTAAAAAAGAGAAGACAGTGGAGTCATCTGTTGGCTGCAGCGGGTAGCCGACAATGCTGGACATGGCCTCCCAGTGCCGGGGGCGCAAGCCAGGATTACAAATCACTTGAATGAGAGGAATGTGCTGCTTGAAATCCTCCACCTTTGCTCTGACTTTTTTTGTCATTGCCAATGCATTTGGAGAATCGTGGAAGGTCTTCTCCAGCTTATATAGTCCTCTCCAGTAATTTCCAACATCTGTTTCTACCTGGTCTGGGTTCACCTTATGATACGGCCCTTCAGTCCACGCTCGGTATTTGTTGCTAAATTCAACAGCAGTTTCATAGAGGCGAAGGTAAGGGTTCAAACTGTCTTGGATTTTTTTACGTTGAGGATATATTGATGGAAGCCAACCAAATGCCTCTTCTTCAGCATTAAATTGCTCAATCTGGAACGACGGGTATAAGATATGTTATTCTGCAAGTGAATGATATTCAAACTTAATTTTTAAAAAATATTTTTATCAAAAATAGTGAAAGGGAATCAAGGGGAAAGGAGAAAAAAATGAGTGGGAAATATCAGAAAGGGAGACAGAACATGAGAGACTCCTAACTCTGGGAAACGAACTAGGGGTGGTAGAAAAGGAGGTGGGCGGGGGGTGGGGGTCACTGGGGTGATGGGCACTGCGGGGGGTCACTTGATGGGATGAGCACTGGGTGTTATTCTGTATGTTGGCAAATTGAACACCAACAAAAAAATAAATTAAAAATTAAAAAATAAAGATCAAAAAAATTTTTTTTTATCAAATGTGACCCCTCCCCCAGGCCCTCAGTAAGCCCCAAAGTTTTACTGAAATTAGGCCACAATCGAGAAATACTGAATGGCAATCTATGTTTCCTATTTATTTTTGTTACATTTTCCAGAGAACAGTATCTGGTTACGTCAGTTAAAATAGTAATGATATGTATAAAGACATCTTTGTCCATCCAGATATATTAAGCTTATGGCATCAGTAATTAACAAGAACTTAAGTACTTTTAATACACACAGCATTGTATCAGGTACTGTGGAAAACAGAAAAAAGTATTATATTGCAAAACACCAACACTAAGGAGGTGGTATTTCAGCTAAGGAGATAAGACATGCATATGTAGAAAGTTAAATTGCAATTGCTCAACAATAATATAGGCAATAAAGGGGATGTCTCAGAGTAGTAACTCTAATACACACGCATCGTGTATACAAAAAATGCTACCACTCAGAGGCAAGATACCATGGTGAATAGATGCTTATGTAGAGAAGTTGCAACCAGAGCTGGATCTTGAAGATGTACGGGATAAAAAGAAGCAAAGAAGGGGAGCCTGGGTGACTCAGTCAAGCACTGACTTCAGATCAGGTCATGATCTCAGGGTCCTGGGATCAAGCCCAGCCTCGGGCTTCCTGCTTCTGGGCTCCCTGCCCAGAGGGGAGTCTGCTTCTCCCTCTACCCCTTCCCACTGCTCATGCTCACTTTCTCTCTTTCTCAAATAAATAAAATCTTAAAAAAAAAAGAAAAAGAAAAAGAAGAGGCAAAGAACTCATTAATTTCCTCTTTAGTAGTAGAAGTATATGAGGAGGTAGGTGACTTAGAGGAGAAATCTATAGAATTGAAAAGTGTGTTAGGCATATAAATCATGCAGATTACCCAAAATTTCAGTAGCCACATAATTTTAAAGCCTACAGCTTCTCTTTTCTTAACATGTGTTCACATATTTGTGACTATTATAAACTATTTAATTACCTGAACTGATAAGATACTAACATCTTTCAATGTAAGAAAAATGAGAAAGCGTCATAATATGGTCTGTTTTCATATTTCCCCTTTTTATTTAAAAAATGCAATTAAAAATCTCAAACATCTTATTTGGCAAAAGGTATGGCTTTTCCACTTCCAGCTTCTTCTAAAGAGAAAGCCAAGTTCTGACATACCAATATTGGGAACAAACTGGCTCGGTGGGAGAAGGTAATGGGCCTAATTTAAAAACCCAGCCACCAAATCTAGAGAGGCTTCTATGAAGATGGGCAAACTAATGAGTAAGCAAGTGCTAGCAAATGATGTAAATGATTAAATGATGCAAAATAAAAAATAAGCAGGTGGAAATATCACTAGATCTTTCAAATAAAAGATGAATGGCCCTGATAGAACTACCAGAAGAAAACAGCAATGCTGCTTCTCCTTAGTATGTGTATAAGATCTATTTTTGCCACTTACTTCTTATTAAAAAAAAATTTTAATTCCTGTATAGTTAACATACTATATTAGTTTTAGGTGTATGATATTTGTGCCACTTATTCTGGAAAGGTAGCTAAACTTTCATTTGAATCTATTTATAAAAGGTGAATATACAATACGAACCCAATGCTTTCTTTTGAACTAATTCATCCTCTTAAAAATTTTATTTTTTTTCCTCTTAAAAATTTTAAAAACTATACCTTGTCTGCTGCTAAGTCCAACTTTGCATTCAGAGTTTGAGCCTTTTTCAGGTATCGCTGT
Source organism: Canis lupus baileyi (assembly GCF_048164855.1). NCBI lineage: Eukaryota > Metazoa > Chordata > Mammalia > Carnivora > Canidae > Canis > Canis lupus. The sequence continues at coordinate 25,178,994 of NC_132873.1, read as the reverse complement.
ACATCCTGAAGGTCTCCAAAGGAGTAAAATTCTTCTGACTGCTTAGCATAACTCTCCAATTCCTCCACAAACCGTTCACACCGTAACTAGTACAAACAATATTTGTTGTTACAATATTTTATTTGTTTTTGTTACAATATTTTAAAGATAAAACCCCTAGGCATCGTGAAAAGTTTAAATATTTGTAAGGATTATCAGAATTATTATTCTGTTTTGTCACTGGCAAGATATAAAGAGGAGACTCATTTGGAAGATGATGAGGATCTAAAATATGCAGGATTTTTTAAGAGGTGGGATTTAAAATTAATGAATTAAGATTCCTATAATTCCGAAATTAGATAAAGTTAAATTTGTCCTACCAATGTAAGAAAGTCTAACCAATAAAATAAGAATGGGCTAAACAATGGTATTATTCTTTAGTATGCTAAAGAATGTGTGCTAACAAATGATTTATAAGATTTTTTAAAAATTCATAATAATCAAGTATGGGGCTAAAAGAAAGCTCCAGTTTTTTAAAGGCTATATAGTGAGATCTGTGGCATTTTTACAAATAACTAAAAAAAAAAAAAATAAAAAAAATAAAAAACAGACTTTGTGTTCTGATATTCAATATCTTATCAATTTTCAATTGCTAAAACAAAACACTCCAAGGTCATTTTTCTTGTCCTATTGGCTCTCTTCACAGGAAATGTGCAAGGCGAATAAATCTGGATTTTAAAATCTAAAAAACTCCAGCCTTCTAATATAAAACAGGCGTGTGGGTTTTTTTTTTTTTAATGAAAAAAGCTCATTACAAAATTATCATTGGTAAGGCACTCCAAATTAAATGGCTCTAAAAAAAATCAGCTCTTAATAAAATATTCAAAAGTCAAATCTGGGTTATTCAAAATTAGATTTTATATTTTATGGATTATCTAGGCTGATTTCTGTCTTCTTTAGTTCATGGAAATTTTATTGCTCTGGCCCAGTGGGGGAAGAAAAATGAGAGGACAAAATTCATCAATAGTAGTTTGGAGAATAGTGTTTACTTATAGCAAAGCACAGATAACTCCGAGCCACCTAACAGTTTTCGAAGAATCCTTCATGACTTCCATGTCTAACATTTACTATTCATGATGTTTTCTACAGGTTTAAAAAAATTCTGGAAAAAAAAAATTCTGAAATGGCCTAATGCTCAACAGAAATACAGACTACAGTTTAAAATAAAGGTTTTTGGTTAAGCCTATGAATTATTCTCCCAACAACATGTTCTACCAATGAATTGTGTTTGCTGTAATGTGATAGGAAGAGGTTGGGCTTGCTATCAAAGGACGTCTCTTGGCTGACCCGGCATAAGTCTCTTCACTTTGGAAACCTCAGCTCCTTCCTCTGTAATGTGAAACTGAAACCATGAAATCATTTATTCGGACAATAGCTATGGAGGGGCTCACACTATTCCTGCGTGTCAGGCACCACACTAGCCCATGGGTATAAATGGAGAAGAGGAATAAAGGAAACAGGTTTGCCATCAAAGCACTGACCGTCTACTGGCGAGATGCCCTTGACAATGAGAACATAGTGATCAGGTTAATTAATCCAGTGGAGACGTGTTCAAAATGTAGGGGAGGTGAGGAGAAGCAGAACTCAGGTCTGATGAGAAGAATTCTGAGAAAGTCAACTGAGTCCACGAGAGAGACAAGCACGTGTGCAGGCCAGGGGTGCGCTTGCCAGCAAATGGACAGAACGTATAAGAGAGGAGAGGTGGAAGGAGGGCAGGGATCTAAAAGTTGCTCAGGGTTGTTGTAAAGTCCAGAACAAGAAAAGGAGGAGATAGAAGATGAAGCTGAACAAGCAGATGAGGGGGAAAAAAAATCACAAACCATCTTATATGTTGGACACCAGAAAAGATGAGAGTTACTGAATGTTAGAGTGAGGACTCTGGGCACAATCCCTAGGTGAGTTCGCCCAGAGAGCTTTGAGGTCAACCAATAAAAATAACTCAAAAGAGTAGTATAAACTGTATAAAATAAACACTATTTTTAGTAATGGTCATTTGTAGTTAATGTATTAGAATTTTTCACCGTTGAAAAGTCAAGCAATGAAGCTGCATGGTCCAGTATGGCTACCATCTTCCACCAAGACTGATGGCATAAGAAAGCTTAAATACCTGACCTGTGAAACAGAGGAGCTGTTGTAAGAAGTCGAAACTTAAACATTTCCAGACAACGAAAATAACTTAAAATATCTATGATGCCAACCTTAAGGCCTTCTTGATATTGTTCCGTTTTCTCTTTAATGATTTTCCTGTGCTCATCAAAAATTTCGTCCATTCTTCCAAACCACTGGAACACATTATTATTTAACCTGATGTCTCCTGGAGAGAAGTTTGTACACTCAATGAGGAAGGCGAGGCAGTTTTTAGAATCCACCAATCTCTGGCCCAGTTCAACCATCTCAGTTGTCTCTACTTTCTGAATATAAGCCTGCGGGAAGACAAAGATTGCAAATGGCATTTCAAGGGACAGCTCAAGTCAAAACATAGGCTGTGGAGACACTTGGCATAAAGATGCATGAATTTGTACAGACTTGTTAGAAGTGAAGGCTCTTGGTTCAACATAGGAGACTGCCAACACAGCTCACTTGTCATCAGTCCCACGCACCTCTACACAACAGCAGCGGGGAAAAATAGAAAATACTGAACACATTAGGAGCCCCAGGAAACCAGAGAAGAATGCAATGGATTTCTGGGAGAAACGAGGCAGGGTGATATCATCTATTCTTTGACAGCAGCACTTTGGGACACCTGCTAGTGCCTGACACTGTGCCAGGGGCTGGCAATTCAGTGCGACAACCAACCGACCAGAGCTTTGCCCCCATAGGCTTTCTGGTCTAGTTGGGGGCGGGGGGAGGGGGCGGGGACAAGCATTAGTCTCATCACCTCCGTAACAAATGTTAAATTGCAAACATGCAAAAAAAAAAAAAATTGCAAACATGCAGCAGACACCAGGACTACAACACTCTCCTTAACTATGAAAACTAAAACATAGCTAGCTATAGGCAAAATTTAACAAGAAATGTGCTACATCTGTATGAGGAAAACTATAATGCTTTATTGAGGGACATTTTAAAAGTTCTGGATAAAAGTATAAATATATGATAAGATGTAATATTCTCAAGATGTAAGTTTGCCTCCAATAAGTCTATAAAACCAGTGCAATTTCTATCAAAATTGCCACGGCATTTTAAAAAACAGAATTCATCATAATTCTGAAAGTCTCTGAAATGGTAAATACTTAAGAGTAGTAAAGATAATCATGAAAAAAATGATAGACACTAGCCAAATATGAACACATAATATAGACTTATTTATTTTTATAAGATGGTATTTATTTTCTCATGAGAGACACAGAGAAAGAGAGAGAGGCAGAGACACAGGCAGAGGGAGAAGCAGGTTCCATGCAGGGAGCCCGACACGGGACTCGATCCCAGGACCTGAGCCAAAGGCAGACACTCAACCCCTGAGCGCCCCCCCCCCACCAGGTACCCCTAGATGTAGTAATTTAAGTAGTTCTTGTTCTGTCCCAGGAATAGAGAAGGGAGAAGAGAGGTCAGAACTATATCTGTGTACTTGTGGGAATTCAGCATTGAAAAGATGCACTTAAAATCAAGAGCGGAAAAAATAATAATAATAAAATAAAATCAAGAGCGAAATGACGGATGACTTAATAAATCATATTAATTAGTTACTGATCTTGGGGAAAAAGCTAAGATTCCTTGTTACCTGGGAGAGATACAAAGAAGATATTACTGTTCAGTGAATACAGTAACTTGCCGCAGGGTAATGATTTTGTTTTTGTAAACACAAATCTGTGAGGGGTAGTGGTGAATGCACAGGTGTGTGCACGCGTATGTGTGTGCATGAGCACACGCGTACATGCACGTGTACATATGCACAAATAGCTCTCTCAAGGCTCTTTTTTTAATTTTTAATTTTTTTCAAAGCTCTTTTGATACATGTTAATTCACATATCTTAATATAAATGTTGAAGGAAATCTGCTTCCCTATTGAAAAATGAGAAGACTGGCAATGACATGTAACTACCTATATGTTCACCTTCCCTATTGTATACCCTACCCTCCCTGTCCAGGAAGTAAATGTTGCTTTTTTTTTAATGCTTTTAAAAGTCTATTTAATCTTCATTTCTCTGGTTTTCTCTCTTCATCTCTCTCTCTCTAGTGTTATTTATGCTTAACACTGTAAACATGTTTGGAAAGAGAATTCACATTAAACTTAAAAAAAATCATTACTCAAAAGAGAGAATTTATGGAAAAAGATAGACTCCTGCTTTTTACCTTGTACAATTCCATATTGCTTAAAATTTTACTTTTGTGATTAAAGGAGCAACATTGTCTAAAAGTCTGTCATTAATATATCATTCTAGGAAGGCTACATTTTATGTTCCAAATCCAAACAAGTAAGATGGGAACCATGGTGGTTTCCGCAAGTAACAAAATGTCTAACTGAAAATATATTTTTGTAATTTGGTTAATTAGATTTCTGTATAGTCAAACAACAGGATTTTTATTTCCCAATTTCGGTATTGAATACAGAAGTTATTTTGCCCTTGTGCAACTAAACTTCTCTAAGATACAGAAATATTAAATAACAGTTAATGAATCCTATTTGCTAATTCTGTTGTTATGAACAACAGAAATTCACATTAAATAACTCCAAATTTGTAAATATTTCCAGTGATGGCTAGGAGGGTAAATAAACAATATTGATATTCATTTTTCCAAAGGAATACAGTTATGGAATTCCAGTTATTTTATAATCATCCATGATCAAAGCATCACTTGACATCCTATGAAAACTGATATAAAATATAAAAATCTTCTAAAAGAGATTATGTACAGATGTGTGTATCAAATACACACACATATACACACACATACAAATTCACATGCTAACAACCCTAATCCAAGTACAAAAACTTTAAAGAAAATAGAATTCTTTTAGTTAAAGGCTGATATGTAGAAGTTGGTTCTAATAACTTTAAAAAAGTTTTCTTTAAATGAGTAATTTAAAGAATGTGCATAAGCATTTGAACTTCTTTTGTAACTTCTTGCCTATACAAAGTTTTGAATGATTTTACATGTTTTGCGGAGTTGGCTTAAATATTTTAAAATCTAAGAGGAAAACATTTCATTTTAGGTCTTGAGAATGCTGGCTGGAAAAAGAAAGTGTCGTAAAAGCCTGTTGTTATGAGAATGAAGAAGGAATAAAATAAAATGGTGATTAGCTAGTTGTTTTACCCACCATTAGGCGGACTTCAAGTACAGAAGAAACATGAAAAATGATTGAAGTGAGACTTACCTGTTATTTTAATACCATAAATCCTAGGCTCAAAACATTTTGGCAAACTACCACAGAAAATTTTAACATGTCATAAAAACAGCCTATAGGAAACAAATTATTAAAGATTAAATATTTGATTAAAAAAGTTAAGGATGACCTCCTAGCTCAGGTTACCCAAGACAGTCCTGGTTAATGCCTTTGAACATGGCAAGAAGTACTAATGATGTTCTCAGAATATTGGTAGATGGTTATGCTAACAGCTCTTCCAGTATCCATGTTTCACCTCCTCCTATCCATACCTGTGGTGTCTTCTCATTCTCTGGCCATGGGACTTGTTTTGGCCAATGAGATGTTGACCACTGTGATGCACAGAGACACTTGAAAAGTATCTGTACAACTGGGCTTGCTTTTGCGTTTCTACCATGCCAGGAGAACATGCCCAGTGAGGCTGCTGGAGTTTAAGAGACGAGTGAAGTCGAGTCAAAATGCCAAAAATCGCACACTAGTCAACCCAGCTGAGAGCTAGCAAGACCCAACTGAGTGAGTGATCCAACTGTGACCAGAACCGGCCGGGAACACCCAGCCTGAATCACCAAACTGCAGATTCATGAGCTAAGAATGATAAAATATTATTTTAAGGCTCTTTAAACTTTTGGAGTGATTTGTTATTGTATTATCATGTTGATAATTAACTAATAACAGCTGGGGAGACAATTAACTTATACACATAGGACTTCTAAGAGTTTATAAATAATACCTTCATTTCCATTAGTTCCGCTGTATTTGGAGGAGTGCTAAGAGCTTTTTCAGCTATCTTCTCAAATTCATCACATAATCTGAAACACCAGACAAAATCAGTCTTACATAATTAAGCTTTATACCTAAATACATTCCTGTGTACTATTTAAATGTGCCGCCATGTGAAAAAGAAAGATGATCTTACCTATGTGACGTCTAAAGAATTAAAAAGCCAATTTGTGTCCATGCTCATTCATTCAATATACATTTAATGATCATTTATTACATTCCCAACTATGATGTTAAGTGAGAGACAGAGAAATGGAGAAGATATAATAACGACTCTCAAGAAGTTCCTAATCCTATATAAAAGCCAGGGCCATAAACAATCACTTCCAACCTACAATTTTAGGGGCTCTATCAGAGATTTAGTTGAGATAGCACCCAAAAAGTGGTACTGGTTTGTAGGTCTATTTCCCCCTTAAGAGTGTAACTTCCTTCAGCAATTATATTCATATTTGGAGTATAAGCACTTACTGTTGTGCCTAATATAAGCTTCCTTTCGGCTTTCATGCATCCTGAATATTTTTTTGAATGATCTATGTTTTCCTGTAATACCATAACCATTACAAAATTTCTGATTATGTGGGGGGATTTTCCATGTAACCGATGCCAGAAAAAGAGGTTCCCGGAGCAACAGTAACACCAGTTGTTCTAAGACAAGTTCTATTTCTTGTCTAAATAGATGGGTATCCTGCTTTCTACCTTTCCACGAGTTTACTTAACATGAGCCAGTTTTCCTAAAAATCTCCAGGTTGGTCAACAAATAAGTTTTTAGTTAAGATAACATGTTATCACGGCCTTAAAGAGTAATTACACTGAATGAAGTTCCAAACTTGAGGGTCGGTTAGGACTGAGGACAATTATTGGGAAAATCCGCTTTGTGTACTGGATTATACAAACTTAAAATCTTAGTGATCTTAGAAAATGCTCATCTGATTTGTGCAAACAAAACTGCAAGCACATTTTAATACCGCCTTATTTCAGGCAGTTGGGTAGGCACAGTTGTGGTGAAAACCTAATAATAATCATAGCATAACGAAGCCAAGTAGGAGGGTCACTGATGACACCATTCTAATCCATAACTTTATTTGAAGGACAACTGATTCTATCTAACATCCCCCTGAAAAAAAAAAAATAGTATCACATAAATACCTTGTATTTACTTCCTGGTGATCTCTGAACATTTTAGCTATAAGTTTTCCACAAATAATTTCTGCTCGCTTCACCAAAGCTCTGATTAATTCCTCACAGTGCATCTCAAACATTCCTAAACGAACAGTCTGCAATGTTAAGTATTAAAAGTTTAATAAACATGAAAATAAAAGATTCCCACAATTTTGCCTTTCTCACAAGGTGTGTGTGATCTAACAAGATTCAGATTTTCTGTTGTTTTTTTTTTAATATGATTCAGGCAGGATTTTCTAAACACTCATATTCTGCAGCTATCTTCTGGGTAAATCTTCAAGAGTTTGTTATCTTGGAAGCCAATTCTATTTCAGGACAACAACGGATATAAGAACTTTGGAGAATTGAGTTATTGCTAAATAGACAGTGGGGGATTTAAATGTTACATATTCTCTGTACAAAACAGTAATGTGTGTTCAAGGTGGAAATTTTGGAAATTATAAAAAAGGACAAATGAAAATCTTAAATTACCAGCCTCTTGCTGAACAGAAGTAATCACATTTTGGTGTAATTACTGTATTTTCCAAAGGATTTTTAAACACTAAAGCAAAAGAAAAAATTAAGTTCTTGGAATTTTTGAGGGATCAAATTATATAAAGTAGCTAAAAGTTAGGCTTGAAGTACTAGACTTTCAGTCCTATGAGGACAAGAACCCTGTTTTGTCTCCTTCCACTTATCCAGGGCTTACTACCCCAACACTTGGCCCGTGGAGAGGCAAGAAATACTTTCCCTGTTGATAGTAACGGTCTGAGTCTTTCACTGTATGGTCCAAGAACACATCCTAATAAAACTGGGAAAAAAAGATCATTAGTTACAAAGAACAGTTGTACAAAAACAGATCATTTACCTTTCTAGATGTGTACTGTATCTCCTCTATTAGTTTTTGGTACTTGCGAATTTCTTGAATTATTCTCTCATAAGTATGATTTTCTTCGAGGAAAGCATCGACTTCTTGCTCAGCTTTTCTGGTGATCAGAAAGTTATACTTGTCATAGAGTCTGAGGTGTTTGGTAGGTTCCTCACTCTCTCTTATTACCACTTCCTTCACCTTGTCTTTGTGGGCTTCGATGATTTCATTCAGAATTACTGGTTTCAAGGTTGCTGGCTTAGACTTACTTTCCTAAACAAAGGAGAAAAATAACATTCATTTCCAAAAATAAAGGTAGTCGTATCCTTTATCTTTGTAAAAATGCCGATCTTACCATATATAGAGGTTTTTAAATTTTATTCATTTTTATTTTTTTATTGGAGTTCGATTTGCCAGCAAATAGCATAACACCCAGTGCTCAACCCATCAAGTGCCCCCCTCAATGCCCGTAACCCAGTCACCCCAACCCCCCGCCCGCCTCCCTTTCCACCACCCTTTGTTCATTTCCCAGAGTTAAGTGTGAGAGAAAAGGTTTTTTTTTTTTTTTTTACTCACAAGACCTTTTTGATTTTATAACCTCTATAGAAAGATATTCAGTTTAATCATAGCAGTGTATTGAATATCTGAGTCTCATATAACTTTTTTTGTTTTCCTTCAAGGCTACCTAGTTTTGTTTTTCTGTAGGGATCAAAGAACTGCCACTTGAAAATATAGACAAAATAAAAGAATATGAAAACACCCAAAATCCACATTTTCTTTGTGCAATTGTATATGCTTTATAAGGTAGTCCTTGCATTGCATTTTGTTTTTAAAAAGTCAACCAGCTCAGTGTCATATCATCATATTCTTTGATCACAGTACTTTTTCACCTTGAGGAGTAATCTGTCTTAGAACAAAGAAAGACTGTTAAGTCACTCATTTGTTGACCTTTGATCTTTGATTCTGTGAACAGTGACTAGAGTAGACTAAAATTCCTAGTTACAAAATGTGCATTCTGCTACCACCATTAGAATAATGGATCAGACAACAATTTTAAATAAGCAAACACATCTCAACAGCTTGTCTCCTCTTCTCAAATAAAAGGGCGAGTACAGGGGATCCCTGGGTGGCTCAGCGGTTTGGCGCCTGCCTTTGGCCCAGGGCGTGATCCTGGAGTCCCAGGATCGAGTCCCACGTTGGGCTCCCTGCATGGAGCCTGCTTCTCACTCTGCCTGTGTCTCTGCTTCTCTCTCTCTATGTCTCTCATAAATAAATAAATAAATCTTTAAAAAAAATCTTTAAAAAAAAGGGCAAGTACATGTGTCTACATGGTTGATTATCTTGAATCAAGTTACACTTAAAAATGTAGATGCTCTACCCCCCCAATTCAGAAGGGATTTTTCACTGTGACAAACAAAAATTATGATCCGTAGTGGATATTCTACAGCATTTACTAGATAATATCAAAAGATTCCTTAGAGAAAAAAAAAAGATTCCTTAGAGATCTGGGTAGTTTATTCAGGTCTCCAGGGTGCATTTGCCTAAGATGCTCATATTGCTTAGAACTAGATGCTTCTTGAGAACTTTAGTGAATCCCACCACCACCACTCAGCCCTGAGCTCCGTAGGTGCTTGGTGCCATCTATTCCAGAAAACAAAACAAAACACAACAACTTTGGGATAAAGCAATCTATATTATGTACTGTATGCAATGTAATTATTGGATCAAATGCAAAGGTCATTAATATTCATTATGCAATGTTTCTTAAACATATTAACAGCCTGTCTGATGTCCATAGCCTATAGGTCTCTCTTTCTAAACATAACTGGATACCAGTACATCAGAACTATATTAGCATGTATACTTGTGATATGAATTCTAATCAGTTTCTATCAGGAGTTAAGGGGAATATTTTGTATGAGACAGTGCCAAGTGTTCCAAGGTCTATCAAAAGAGATCATAAGATAGATGGTGATATGCCTGCACTCACAGCATCTTAGCCCCTTGCACTTACCTATCATGGGGAAAAAAAAAGTGGATTTTAATTTCACTTTCTGTTTCTATCAAAGACTGTGATAAGAACAGCTCTACGAAATACGCTTCTGCAGTTGCTGTCAAAGGTCATCGAAATCACGTTCAATCATCTTACTCGAAGTGTCTTCTATATCACTTGTTTCCAAACCTAACTGATAACTAGCAAAATATCCCTAGATGATTCTGGCAACCTGTCTCTGAGAACCAACTACCACCGTGAATCCGCATCTCTAGGAGCAAGAGGTGGTGGTGGTGGATTTGTATTTTTAAAATCTCACCAGGTGATGCTGACCCATAGGGTTTCAGAACTATTACCCTGTGTAGAAGGCCCCGTGTAAGATCTCTTTCTCTCAGAATCTCACAGCAGGAAGAATACCTGAGCAGTCTAAATTAACTGTTTAATTCCAAGTAAAACTTGTCTTATTCCTTAGAAACCAGGAGACTCAGAGCCATATTTTATAACCATTAAATCAAAGCAACTGTATTCATTCAAATGACGGTAATCCTTTCCTCTACTTTGAGCACACCCTGTGATTCTCACTAACGTGTTATATTTGTCTGTTGGGTAAGCTCCTTCAGATCATTCCTGGAAAAAAAAAAAAAAAGGCAGGGTATCCCTGGAGAAAGATGCAATAGAACTAATAGAACAAATAGAACTGAAGTTAAACGGAGGACAAAGTAAACTGTATTTCTCGAGAGACTTCTGTCTGTGGCAACATGAGGAACAGATAACCTGAAAATAGCTATCTAGTTCAAAACCTGTAAGTGTGCTGGGGGGATAAAATGCCAAACACAACTTGTATAATACACAGTAAGGAAGCAAAATAATAGAGCAAGTCTAGGGACCAACGTGAGAGAACATAAACTGAGAGGTAATCCTGTGCCCAAGTGAGCAGCTGCCCAGAGACTGCTGATCCCTGGTGGCCTAAGTTTTGCTCAATTGAGTCTCTAGCAAGATGGGCCTCTGTGCAGGGGTGCGTGGGGATGGGGTGGGGATGATGGTCAGGAAACAAAGCCTCCCCTGAGGAAGGAGGAGTCATAATTTCTGCACCCCACAGAAAGCCAAGAACACGGGAAGGTGACACACAATTTCAGAATGCTGACGGGCGAGGGAACCTCTGAATGAGGGAGGAAAGGCAAGGAAAATATCCTGTTTTGACCTTGTCTTTCAGTGCAGAAGAAAAAACATGGTCACCTGAAGAATTTGTGACCTGCAGCGTGTTCTCATGCAGATTTGGGTAAACTAGTACATTGCCAGTGTGGCCTACAAAATCCGCTGCGAGAATTTCATTTAAAAATAGTCCTTCAGTCTGGAGAGGCCTCCAGAGCAACCATCAGGAGAATATGCAAGTTCTGGAGGAACCCACTTAAATTAAGGCCTTAAGGACCTCCCTGCGTGAGGTACTTACATGTATAAGCCCAGAATAATAAAGAAAAAACACCCACAGAAATAAGCCACCATGGGCAAGGGTCATATCAGCAAAGCACCTTTTATAGAGAAGTAAAAGAGTAACAAATATATGACTAAATACAAGAGACTATCAAAAGTGACCTGTGCGATTTGACAAAGAACTTAAAGGAATTCCTAGAAAATAAAAATCTTAAAAAAATTAGAAGCTCTATGATGAGGATAATATCCTCACAATGGATCATTTCACCATCACAATGTTGAGTAAAACAAACAAACAAACAAACAAGCAGGGGATCCCTGGGTGGCTCAGCGGTTTAGTGCCCGCCTTGGGCCCAGGACGTGATCCTGGGGACCTGAGATCGAGTCCCGCGTCGGGCTCCCTGCATGGAGCCTGCTTCTCCCTCTGCCTGTGTCTCTGCCTCTCTCTCTCTCTCTCTCTCTCTCTCTCTCTCTCTCTCTTTCTCTCTCTCTCTCTCTCATAAATAAATAAATAAAATCTTTAAAAAAAAAAAAACAAAAAACAGGTCAGTGATTATAAGATGACTCTACACAAAGTCCTGGAAAGAATAAATGGTAATTGTTGAGGGATATGCACACAGGTTGTAAGTCTATCTTGAAATTTCAGCTTAATAACTACAAAATTCGAGATAGCGATTCTTTTGCCACAAGGTAGGAGAGGAGTGTGGGAACAGGGAAGGGCAGTGGTCAGAAGAGATTAAGGGTATCCATAATGATAGTCCACTTCTCTAGTTAGATTCTAGTACATGGGGGTAACTTTACTACCACCTAAAACTACACACTAGTTTCCTGGATGCTTTCCTATTCATATTTGTGAATGACTTCAATAAAAAAGAGGGGACCTGGGTGGGGTGGTTCAGTCGTTTAAGCCGCCAACCCTTGGTTTTGGCTCAGGTCATGATCTCGCAGTGGTGGATAGAGCCCTGTGTTGAGGTTGGAGCTCAGCGCAGAGTCTGCTTCACATGTTCTCTCCCTTCCCCTCTGCCCTTCCCTGCCCACCCCCTACTTGTGTGCATGCTCTTTCTATATAATAAATATTTTTTAAAAAGTAAAAGAAATAGGAAAGAATTTAACAAGCCACTGGACTTACAAACTTGAAAACATTTTAAGTGAAGGAATTATCAGACATGCTTGTTTTGTACACGAGACTGCAGTAACTGCTGTTGAAATACCCAAGTTCAGCAAAGCTTTGCTAAATACGTGGCCAGAGAGAGAAGGGAAGTAGAATTTGGGATTGGAGAGTACAGAGATGCTACTACTTATGGGAAAAGGTATATGAGGAGAGTAATCAACTGGAGGACGGTTTTAGAGAGCTACAACAGTATAAGGGAGGCCTACGGCATGGCTTGAGTGCTACAGCAAACACTCATCAACTGTTTTAAACTGGAGCACAACTTTAATTCTTTCCCTTAAGAAAAATTTCAGTCCCAAGAAACTAGGTATACTCCAAGATCAGCTAGTGGGAAAACAGTATTTTGTTGAATTAAAACTTTCTTATATACCAATTTTACCAAGCCATTTATATTCTGCAAGGCAGAGAATAGAGGTCTACACTTTTTAAAGGTTGTTTGAAATGAATATCATCATGGAAATTCAAGCTATCAGAATACCCTTGTTACTTACCCACTTGGAATACAATTTTGTCTCAACTCTTGGGACAAAACTGACAGCCTTAATCATGATGTCATAAATGTTCAGAAGGATGTCTGCATAGTCATTGAAATCAGGTTCAAACTTAATGGTGTCATTTTCAAGAATCAGCCTCATGATGAAACCCGGATGTTCATGAGCTCTAATAGAATCCTGCAAGAAAAAATTATACATGGATGTTAATATATTATGAACCAGGAGAGACTAAGCAGTGCACTGGTCCCAATTAGAAAACATGGGAACTCACATCTCCTCTTATGCCCTAGACGGTTAAGCCAATGAGGAGCTCTACTAAAAAGAGCAAGAATAATTCCCAGCTAGACGTGTTGGTATCTAGTATCCACCTGGCCTACAGATCAAGGAGTTCCAGAAAAAGGAGAATGTGCATAGCAATGGGGCTCTACACTCATACAAGAGCCCAAGAGAACATTCAAATTTCCAGGCCCAGGTCACATTCTAATAGGACTCTCTTCCAGAAAGAAAAGAGTTCCTTGCAGAAACCTTCCCCAGGCATCACGACCCAAATTTCCCAATATTTTTACTTCCCTTCACTAATCCTTCACCAACATGAATATAATCATGTTGAATCCTGAATCCTGAATATTCAGATTGATACTTTTTTTAAAAAAAATAGGTAAGTGATCTAAAAGTATACTTCCTCCTCTCCCACTGGAAAAAGTTCTTTAAAAAAAAAAAAACATTTTCCTTTTGAAAATAAATTAGTAGATGAATATTGGTGTAACTGCACCATACTTACTGGTGGTTGTGCTATTAAGTCTGTGAAATCCTGCATGGAGACCAAAGTGAGTTCCTGCAGCTGTAAAGTCATAAGTGTTGCCGCACAGTTGAAAAAAGATTCCAATTTGGCACTGCTGTCACCGGTTGGCAATTGTTTTTTTTTATTGCCTTGGTAATAAATATTCTGCACTTCTGGAAACCACCTTGGAAGCACAAAAGACTTTTAAAAGTTAATACTTCCAGTGAATCACTCCTTTTACATTAAGCATCAGCAGTAACTTCTAGACATCCAAAGGTCTTCCTAGAGAGGTACATTGCTAATTGACATGAGCCACTCTCTGAAACATAAGCACTAGCATATTTCACTTTTTCTTGGAAAATAAATTTTAATCACAGTCAATGGAAGATGACTCAACAATGTGATGCTGTGAGAAAATAAAAACGTAAATCTAACTCCTGAAACTCTGATTCCTGTACTTTTTTAAATAAAAATGTATTGGGGGATCCCTGGGTGGTGCAGCGGTTTGGCGCCTGCCTTTGGCCCAGGGCGCGATCCTGGAGACCGGGATCGAATCCCACGTCGGGCTCCCGGTGCATGGAGCCTGCTTCTCCCTCTGCCTATGTCTCTGCCTCTCTCTCTCTCTCTCTCTCTCTGTGTGACTATCATAAATAAATAAAAATTTAAAAATAAATAAGTAAATAAGTATTGGATATCACAAAATACTACTCACTGGTCTCCAAAATGTTCTTTGGGAAAAGGATTTGTTAATTTAAAGCTAAAATGCAAATTGCTGATTAAATCAAGTAAGTTTGTTTGGTTCAATCCACTTGGTACTTTCTGCTATTCTGTTTCACAATGACTTGAAACCAAGTCAATAAAATCAATTATTTTCTTATTCCCCTTAATGTGAAATCCTGAAAGAATGACTGTTTTAAGACAGTTTCAAATATGTATGTATCCTCATAATAAAAGGGTAACAGTAAATTCACATATAGATTTATAATGATAACAAGTCTAGTTTTCAGTTTATAAAACCACTAATAGTACAAAATTAAGGAATATTGAGAACTCTTTATAAGAGATATTTTTAAAAAGTAGGGTCTTCATATCTTTAGGAGTTCCCTGAATGCCCCAAGAAAGATCTAAATTTTAAATACATGTATTCATTTCTTTAATAAATGAATTAGTATCTACTTTAGTATCTACTATGTGCTAGGAACAGTATCATGGGAGATATAAAAAGATATATCATCTCTTATAATAATGAAGACAATGCATCATAGGATAAAAAACAGTCTTGAAGTCAAAGGATTGAGATATAATTTTCCATTTAACTAACAGAGAAGGATTTTATAGTGAAGATGGCAATTTCACTGAAGGAAGGAAATGAAAAGTATCAGAAGAAAAGAATTTGAAATAGAAGTGTGATAATAAGAAAAATAAGTGGATGAGTGGGGCTAATATGTCTAATCATTTCATTGTCTATAATAGAGATGATAGATTTCTTCCTAGAAAATAGGAGAAATAAGTGGAGGAAAGTCTGTGAGGACTTTTGCAGAACTTGGGAACTAAACACAAGAAGTTGGGGCAACCTCACTCTCAAAAATGAAGCTATGGCAAATCTTTTTGCTGTAAGGTGTCATTGTTGAGGCAATAGATAAAGAGGATGAGTAACAAATACTAAGTAGAGAAGGGCAATGCTATATTAAGAAAGGGGACCAAGAAACTGCCAGTTTATTGCAGTGACCAGTAGTTCAGACAAGAGATGAAATAGACTTGGGGCCATCAAACTGGAAAAAAAGACAAATTATGCTTTAAAAATTATCCAGTCATTGTCCCGAAGACATTTACAGGGCTCCCTATTATGTACAAAACACTTGGTACAAAATATTAGTCTGCAAAGTGCTTATAGGCACTTTGGAGGAAAAAACAAACACACAAGTACATGTTACAAAAGGAAGGAATGTTGCAAAAGAGGTATTCAAGAGGAAGAGATCACTTTTTAGGGGGAAACAACAGAGAATTTCATAGAAGGATCATTTGAGCTGGGTATTGGAGAACGAAGAAAGGCTTATCCAGTAATAAGCTGCATTAAGTACTAAAAACTATGTGGATCATAATATTTTGCCAGTAGACTTCAAGAGGTTTCATTCTGTTTAATTTCCTTAACCTTTTATTCAATTTGATATAATTATATATGCAAAGATGGTAATACTAAGAGTCACAGAGTTTAAGAGACTAACTTAATAATCAGAAAATTTTCCAAAAAATAAAAAGACCATGGCCCAGGTAAAGATGGATTCATTATTATGTTCTACAGAACATTTAAAGAATTAATAACCAATCCTTCATAAACTGCCCAAAGAGAGAAAAACAGAGAGAGGAATACTCCTGACTCATTCTATGAAGTCAATATTATCATGCCCAGACAAATACATCACAAGAAAAAGAAAACTGCAGACCAATATCCCTTATGCATGTATAACACAAAAATCCTCAACAAAGTAGTAGCAGACTGAATCCAGCAGCATATAAAAAGAATTATACTCCATGGCCAAGTGGGATTTATCTCAGGAATGAAAGATTAGTTCAATATATTAAAACCAATGTAATATACTAATAAAGTAGGAAAAAACCCATTATGATCTTAGCTGCAGAAAAACATTTGGCAATATCTGCGTAACAGAAACAATCAAGAAACAAAGAATGAAAGGGAAATTCCTCAACTTGATAAAGGGAACAGCTAACAAAATGACAAAACACTGAAAGCCTTCCCCTGACATCAGGCACAATACAAGGATGTCCACCCTCGCCACATCTTTTCAATACTGTACTGGAGATTCTAACCAAAGCATTTAGGCAAAGAGAAGACAAAAGAAACAAATGCAGATAAGAAATGAAGAAGTAGAACTATATCTATTTGCAGATAACACAAACTTCTATAGAAAAAGATATAAAGGTTACACACACACACACACACACACACACACAAAAACTATTGGTGCTAATAAACAAGTTTAGCAAGGTTGCAGGATATAAGATCAATGTACAAAAAAAAAAAAAAAACAGACTTTATCAAAATTAAAAAAATATTTGTGTCTCAGGGTGCCTGGGTTACTCAGTTAAGTATCCAACTCTCTCTCTCTCTCTCTGGTTTTTTTTTTTTTTTTTTTTTTTTTTTTTTTTTTTTTTTTACTGTCCAACTCTTGATCTCAGCTCAGGTCTTGATCTCAGGGTCATGAGCTCAAGCCCCATATTGGGCTTCATATTGGGCATGCAGCTTATTTTTTTAAAAAAATTTTTTTGTGCCTCAAATCTGTGCCTATCAAGCAAATGAAAGGATCAACCACATAATGAGAGAAATACTTGTAAATCATGTACTGAAGGTTTAGTATCCAGAATATATAAAAAACTCTTACAATTCAAAAATAAAAATACTAATCAATACAAAGTAAGCAACTATCTGAATAGACACATCCAAATAAGACAAATACATGAATAAGCATATAAAAAGATGCTCAACATAGTCATTAGAGAAATGCAAATCAAGCCCACAATAAGATAGAACTTCACCTCTACTAGGATGACTGTATATAATCAGAAAGATGGACAATAACAAGTACAAACAGGATGTAGAGAAAGTGGAACCGTCATATATTGTTGATAGGAACGTAAAATCTTACAGACCTTTTAGGGAACAAATATGGTAGTTCCTCAAAAAGTCAAACACGGAGCTATTACATAACCCAACAATTCTACTCCTAGATATATACCCAAGAGGACTGAAAACACACGTTCATACCGATGTTCATTGCACTATGCATTATTCCTAATAGGCAAAGAGTAGCAACAACACAAATGTCCAGCTACTGGTGAACGGATAAGCAAAATATGTTAGCTCCATATGATGAAATATTTGGCCATGAGAAGGAATAAAGTACTGATACAGGCTATAACATGGATGAACCTTGAGAACATTGTCCTTAGTGTAAGAAGATAGACATAAATGTATACATATTATGTAATCCCTCTGAGATGAAACATTCAGAATGGGTACGGAAAGTATGTTAGTGATTGTCAGGGCACGTGGGAGGGGGAATCAGGAGTGTCTGATAACAGAGAAAGTGTTTCTTTTGGGCGGTGATAGAATTAGTGATGATTATCGCAAAACATAAGCCACTGAAATGTACACAAGAAAGTGGTGAATTTTATGGTAAGTAAGTTATATCTCAATTTTAAAAAATAGTTAGCAATCTACTGATTATGGCTAGTGACAGGCTAAGGGTGGTCAAGATGTAGATGACAACAAACAGAAAAAGTCACAAAGTTTTTTCAGCTTAGCCTGGGAATGGTCCAGAACAGGAAGAGAGATGCTGATATTCAGGTGGCATTCAACTGGAGATATGCAGTATGAAATTAGTAACAAGGGCCTAGAGCTCAAAAAAACGTAAGACCTTGAGACAGAAAAGACAGTGGAGATCATGACATTGTCATGAGTGTAAGTAAAGAAGACAAAGGAGCAAACACTTGAGAGGCCCCCACTCTTGGGGATGGTAAGAACATGGAACCTAGAAAACAGATTTCCAGAATGCAGGGGTGATAAACCATAGCAACTGCTGAGTCGATGCGGAGGGTGATTACGGAGAGAGGGTATTTGGGTTTGGGGCAGATACCATAACCATTTACTAATCCTTTCCCCACTGTGAGGAGCTGATCTGCGGTCTTTTAGCCATGATAAACACATTCTGGTTCACTACTGGAAGTATAGACACAGTGTTCTTCCCCTAGAATCAATCAGGAAGCATCAAGAGCCACAGCTAATCAATTTACAACTCTCAGCAAAACTTTTCAATAAAGGTTTGACCTCTACTCTGCACCCGTGATGCCCAATTGACCAAAATTTACAGTGGTAATATATTCCTGGGGTATAACCCTGAGGTTATAGATCAAGAAAATTTATTTGTATTCTGTCTTTAAGAGGTCATTTTCTTCCCTGTAATTAGTTATGGGGTTTCATTCTATCCCCCTCATCTATTTGTTTATGTTAACTAAATACTAGAATTAAAGGAAATTCTAAAGCTCTTTCAAGTAATGTCAGAAAAAGAATTTGATTCTGACATAATGGAGAAGAAAAAAAGATAAAGGAAAGATTCAGCCTTAAACTATGAAGATGTATCTCCAACTTTTGGAAAACATGAAGCCATGCTGGAGTTACATGACCTCTGTTACCTGCGATTTGAGCTCATTTTAATGTCCTATTTATAATAACCCATGATAGAGAAAGTTTTCCTGTATTGTTTCAGAGCATATTGTCTGGTACCTACATCAATAATTATCAAGTGTGGCTATTCCATTTTTAAGGATCAATCTGAGACGTTTAACTACCATTTGATAAGTCTAACCTCTCAGTGCAATTGTAAACTCCTTTAAAGAATATAGATCACCCCAATTGTGCTTTAACTATTCTTCATCCCCCATCCAAAAGCAAAATGAGAGAGGTATAGTGCCTTAAATGTATTACTAGATGTCAAATATCTAATAAATGGATAAGTTGATGATCATTCTCCCAACAGTATCCAACCCCACTCTTAGAAAAGTAGAAACCAGACATTGAGAGGAAAAAAAAAAAAAAACACTATAATTATTTTAGTTCCTGCACAATCTACGCTGTGTAGAACATTCGGATAGGCCATACAGACCAACTCCGTTAAAGATATTATACTTAATTCTTGAACAGAAATAATTACAAACTTATTAAAATAGGATTTTCTTTAAAAATAAAATAAAATAGGATTTTCTAAATGCAGCTAAAATATAGTTCCCCACAAGAACATTTTTAAAATTGTGTTTTCCTCCATGAAATTTCAAAACTTTACATTTTAAGTAGAGTCTCTTTAGCAGATTCCATGTGTTTCATGACAATGGTGTGAAATGCTGACAGCTCTAATGCATCCTGGCGGTTATGAAACTCTTCTATATCAACTAAACGTAGTTTTCTGCAAGACATAAAAAAATAAGCAATAATTAAGGCAGGAGATTTCTTTGCTTTTAATCTTTTTGTTAACTGGTCTCCTCGAAAATATGATATTCCTAGGTTATATCATTAAAATGCTTATTTAATAAAATTAAATATTTAAGAACATGAAATTTTAAAAATAATTTTAATTTTTTAACTAATGTAATTAGATTTGATAAGGACACGGTATAAATTATGAAGCATTCTTGTGAAGTAGAACAAAATCGAAATAACGGATTTGATAGATAATTTAGATAGATTTTTGCTTTCAAGTTGGAACAATTGCAATAGGAAAAGATAAATCTCAAAGCTTGGAAGCCTCGCTACTCCT
Source organism: Canis lupus baileyi (assembly GCF_048164855.1). Lineage (NCBI taxonomy): Eukaryota > Metazoa > Chordata > Mammalia > Carnivora > Canidae > Canis > Canis lupus. The sequence goes on along the minus strand of NC_132873.1, from coordinate 25,158,624 downwards.
AAAACAAAAATTGTACCCACTCTAAAAAGAAAGCAATCTTGCATTTTAGGGCGCTGTGGGGTGGGGGAGACCTCACACTTAATTAAGACCTATTGTATCACAATCTTATGATCCTGTCTGGTTTTGTTGTTGTCTTGGGTTTTTTTGTTTTGTTTTGTTTTGTTTAAGAAAACACAGTGCTTACTCTAGTCAACAGCTTTCCATTCAACTTCTTTTCTGACTACAATGCTATGGATCTTTGTTATATACATGGTTTACACATTTAAGACGTTTCTGTTGGGGGCTCCACACTGGGTGTGGAGCCTACTTAAAAAAATTAATAAAAGAATTTTCTGTTGGGAATACTGGACGAGCACATGGAAAAGAGGAAACTGAACCCTAATCTTACACCACACACAAAAATTAACTCAAAATGGATTAATGACTTGAATAGAAGACCTGAAACCATAGAAGTCCTAGAAGAAAACATAGGCAGTAAGCTCCTGGACATGAGTGTTGGCAATGATTTTTTTGGATCTGATGCCAAAAGCAAAAAATAAACAAGTGGGACTACATCAAACTAAAATGCTTCTGCACAGCCAAATCAACCATTAACAAAATGAAAAGGCATCCTACTTACTGAATGGGAGAAAATATTTGCAAATCATATACTAAGAAGGGGTTAATATTAAAAATTTATAAAGAACACGTACAACTCAGTAGAAAAAAAATCCGATTAAAAAGTGGGCAGAGGATTTGAATCAACAGTTTTCCAAGAAGGTACAAAGATGGCCAACAGGTATATATGAAAAGATGTTCACATCACTAATTATCAGGGAAATACAAATCAAACCAAAATGAGATTATCATCGCACACCTGCTAGGATGGCTATTAAAAAAAGGTAAGAAATAAGTGTTGGCGAGAATGTGGACAAGAGAGAATCCTTGTGCGCTGTTTGTGGAAATGTAAATTGGTGCAGCCACTATGGAAAACAATACGGAGGCTCCTCAAAAAGTAAAGAATAGGACTACCATATTATTATCAGCACTTCTACTTCCAGATATTTATCTGAAGACAATGAAAACACTAAATATACATGGTTTACATATTTATTACTCATGTTATTGCATTATTGATAATAGTCAAAACAGGGAAACAATCTAAATGTCCGTTGATGGATAAGGAAATCGTGATACATAAGTATATGTCATGGAATATTATTCAGCCATAAAATAATGAAATCTTGCCATTTGAGACACCATGGATGGACCCCGAAAGCATCATGCTAAGTGAAATAAGCCAGACACAGACAAATAACTTGATGACCTCATATGTGCCATCTAAAATACTGGAAACTGACCTCGTGGATGTGGAGAACAGACTGATGGCTGCCTGGGGCAGGGGATGGGGGGGGGGGGCAACATAACCTCACTCTCTTAGACCTCTTTCTCTCACATTCAACTACTCTAATTCATGGCCTGTGGTAATGTCCACGTATATGTCCATATACACTCTACACACGTCTTCATATATACACACTATTTTTCAAGCAAATATACCTGTGTGGTGTGTAGGTTGTGACTGCGTTACATACGCCAGCTCAGACACGAAGTGGGTTGTGTGCATCTACCCACTGAAGGACACAGGCTTGCACACTCCCATCTACAAACATTCCCTTCGGTCTCCACACCTGTGCACTTTCACAGCCATCCAGATGATTCTCTCATTACCCTTCCCCAGCCCACGGCCACACACATGGATGTTCTCTATCTTCAAGAGCTGCTGAGATTAAGGCCCAACTGACTGTGGCCTGGAGGAAGGATGCCCTGGGTGATCAATGCAGCCTCCTGCTCCGAGAGGAGGACTCTCAGCTGTGCAACGACTCGTGTCTGCAAGGGCAACAATGAAGTTGCCAGAGTCCTCTTCCTCCCCGCAGACTGCAAAGCTTCTTCCTCATTTGTCTTCAACCCAGATGCCATTTGTCATCACCCCAGATGCCTTGAGGTTTGCTTCAGTTGCTGCTACTGATACCTCCGTCGCTATGACCGTGGACAGCAAGTCTGGACACATCCCTCATTTACTGTTTTTGATCTGGACTTTATTCCCTTTTTTCTTCCCCTCTCTCCTCTCATTTTCTTGACTCTTGCCTCCTGACAGGGCCCAACAAAGTCAAGCCTTTTATGGATGATGCTAGGGACTGCAGCCTCACCCCCCAGCAACCAGTGTGCCCTGGTAGTTCTATCTACCAGGTTACAAAATGGTTAATGGTTACAAAAGAAAACAGCTCTGGTGGTGGTGTGAAGATAAAATGTACCCCTGCATGCAAACAGCCTTTGTGGAGGTGAGGTCATCCTATGTATGACCTCATGACTGCAAGCACAGTCAAATCACAGGGCTGGGCAGGAGAGGAATACCCGAGAGAAAAGAAATGGGAAAAACATGGGCAAGGAGATAGCCTCTTCCTATTCCAAAGGCCAAATTCCAGCGGGCAAAGAAATCCACGTCGTACAACAGAACGCAGAACGATGCTTTCCAGCAGTGTGTGGTTTGACCAACAAAGGCCACGTTTAGGCCGTGTGTACGTGTAGGCGCACGTGTGTATCTGATCATATGAGCACAAAATAAAATAAGGGAAGCTATCCCGCGGGATGGTTGCCATGGGTCTTTGGCTGGGCAGGTGGAGAGGAGGGCAGCGAGGAGGAAGAGAAAGGCTGGTGGGTGGAAGTCAGGCAAAAAAGTATATATGATCACATTTATATGCTTATATAAAAGTTTCATAGATGGCCGCGTGTTTAATTAAAATTTATTTTTAAAAAGCAGACAGGCCCAAGCCAGTAATATGACAACAACCTGATGCACTGCCAAAAAGAAAATGTGAATTTTTCTTCGAGAATAGTTGCATTTTAGTAAACTATGCTGGTGAAATGTGGAAAAGGGCAGTAGGGGCTATCGAATTTAGATGAGACCATACACCCCAATGGCCGTTTCTTTCATGCAGTGGGTGTCTGCCAACTAATGCACCACCAAAGCCATTTCTTACAGAAACAGTATTTGGTGATCACTGAGTAGCTTTCAAAATACATTTTTGTATTATAGCACTGCATAAGCTATTCTGACAGTGATCTGCTCTCAAATCATTCCCTGCAAAGCTTACTTTAAAAAGGGGGGAGCTGGGGATCCCTGGGTGGCGCAGCGGTTTGGCACCTGCCTTTGGCCCAGGGCGCGATCCTGGAGACCCGGGATTGAATCCGTCGGGCTCCCGGTGCATGGGGCCTGCTTCTCCCTCTGCCTGTGTCTCTGCCTCCCTCTCTCTGTCTCTATCATAAATAAATAAAAATTTAAAAAAAGGGGGGGGAGCTGTATAATGTGAAAGTTTTAAGTTAAGTACCTTAGGAAAGAGCCATGTAAATCTATGTAAGAAACTTGTAGCATATGTAAGGTTTTGCTGGCATTTATCCTACAAAAATAGAATATTTTAGTATGAATTTGCTGAATGTAAGACCATGGACTCTGTTTTTATACTATGACCTGATTTTAAAGGTCCAAAATAATTTGTTTTTAAAAGTTTGTCCTCGTGCTAAAGTGTCAGTGTATGTATAATTGATCTGGTTGTAAACTATATTTCGAATTAAATCCTAGTGTAATGACGTGGGCACTTGACGAGATGAGCACTGGGTGTTATTCTGTACGTTGGCAAATTGAACACCAATAAAAAAAATTATTAAAAAAATAATAAAATAAATCCTAGTGTAATAAGCTTTATATAACTAAAAGTTTTAAACTGCTAAAACATTTCCTATTTTTAAGAGATGTGAGATGCAGTATGGGACTATTTTAATTTTTCTTCCTTAAGCCCAAATATTAAACTATTAAAGGGTCCCTCCAACCTTAAAGATTCATTCTGGCTTTCAGTAATTTTTGTAATCTAGAATATGAATATAGTTTAGTGTATGATGTCAGTATATATATTTTTTGTTACTAGTCCAAGTGCAACCCAGGGGACCATTAATGCAAAAGATGTAATTTCTTACATAGTATCTTGATAAGGTGTTTTACATAAATATAACAGTTAATCCAACAGTAAATTACAAATCTGTATGGGAGACTCAATTTAAAAATTCTGATTGTAAGTGCCCTATTCTAATTTGGTGGTTTACATTTTAAAGCAGAGTGGCTAAATTGTGTTTCTCCAGTTAAACTTAGATGAGGTGACATGGCTCAAGTCAAATAATGCTATCCTAAAGTTTACATAGTACTTCATGTACATTTGTGAATTTCAAGCATGAAATTAAAAAATAAAATTGCCTCTTCCCCCCTCCCCCAAAAAAAAGAAAAAAGCAGACAGGATGCAACTCTGTGGGGTCAGAGGATGCAATAAAAATTGCAATAAAAATTATGCACAGTTCAGGTCTAAGGACGGGCTTCCCGTCGAATGGTTTCAGGAGGCCCCGCAAAGTGTGCTCGCTTCCCATGCCCTCCTGCCACACAGCAGGTGCAGCCAAGACCCGGGGACCCCGCAGGGCCGGCTGCTTGGGGGGGGGGGGGGGCTGCAGTCGTGGGGGTCGCAAAGGTTGGAGTTGGGAGGGAAGGCTCCAGACTATTTAGAGACTGGGTGTCTCCTCTCTCCTAAGGCAGGTCTGATCCAGATTTTGAGGTTCCTGAGAGGAGCCCTTCTCTAGGAAACAATCTAAGGAAATCCTACTGCTTTTGCATCCTTTAGGAAGCCTGTGCCCGCAGGTGCATATGCTAGGACACCCCCCTGACACCCTAGAAGGCACGGTGCAAGGGAGGGAGCATGAAGCTGGAGCTTCTCAACCCAGGGACCAGCTGTCCTCGGCCCTGGGAGCAAGCAGGTCAGCTCCACGCCCCCCCCAACCAACAGGATCCACATCCAGCTGTGCCAAGCACGTGTCACCTGTGGCTGTGCATCCCACCGTGACAATGTCTATGAGGTGATGATGCATCACCTCCAACAGTCATGCCATTCGGGTAGGCGATACCTTCTAGGCTTCTACACCATCCAGATGATTGGAGCGGCTAATGTTTTGTGGGATCTAAAACAAAGCATGACAATTCAGCCCCTAAACTGTGACTAGTCCTTAAAGTCTGTGCGGTAGTGGGCTCTGGGGTGGGGGTTAGAGGTAACTGGGCGAGAGGTAAAAGGCAATGTCCGTGCTCTACTGCACCTCTACGCTGCTGATTTAAAACCAGTACCAGTTACCATACTGATGGTAAGTTTGTAGTCATTTTTTTTATTTGCAGTTAAAACAGTAAGAGAAATCATTAAGGTGTGACGAAATAGCTCTTATAACCCTTTTAAGAGGCAGCGCGGTAAGGCCGGAGATACTCACTTATAAGTACTGTGCCACAAATCTAGCACAGCCAACATTGTAGGGTTCAGTGTGTTCAAGTGATCCTTAATATAATTGCTTGCAGCTAAAAAAGATTTCCTCCAAGGTTTGGGAAGAATTTCCATTCTGAAAACGAAGAAAAAAATCGGCTATCTTTAGAAATCAAAACAAAGTATTGTTTTAGCATACTTTTTGAGTAATAATGCTTTTTTTTTTTTCTTTAGAGATTGGTGGGGGAGCAGAGGGAGAGAGAGCACCTTAAGCAGTCCCCATGCCCAGCCCTGAACCCGACTTAGGACTCGATCTCACAAGCCTGAGATCCTGATCTGAGCCCAAATCAAGAGCTGGTCGCTGAACCAACCGAGCCATCAAAGTGCCCCAATAATGGCTGCATTTTAATAAAAAGTATTATGTATCCCTTACAGTCATAGCAAAACATATAATTATATATTAAAAAGGCCATACTTTCTATAGTCTAAGCCATATAATTTTAGAATATTAACATATGAAATTAGACTTGAATCTTTTTTTAAAGATTTTATTTATTTAAGAGAGAGCAGGGGGAGGGTCAGAGGGAGAGAGAGAGAGAAGTGGCCTCTCTGCTGAGCGGGAGCCCGGCTTGGAGCTCAATCCCAGGATCCCAAGATTATCACCTGAGCCGAAGGCAGACACTCAACCGACTGAGCCACCCAGGCGTCCCTGAGTCTTTTTCAAGTTTTATTTATTTAAGTAATCGCTACACTCAACCTGGGGGCTCAAACTCATGACTCCAAGGATCAAGGGTCATATGCTCTCCCAACTGAGCCAACCAGGTATCCCATAGACTAGAATCTTTAATACATACGGTAACTATTTTTCCTTTAAATACTTAACCAAGGTCACAAATAACTAATAATGATGAATAGAAATAGTAGCCAGCTTTTTTCTCATATATATCTTGAAAGACTTCATTTCAAGACACAAAATGTTTAAATTTTTCTGCTTTGGGTTTTCTTTTTTTTTTTTTTTCTGCTTCCGGAAATTCCCTTCAACTTAACCTCTGTTTATATGTAAAGGACACTTCCAACATCACCAACACTAACATCCTTATTTGAAGACTCCTATGACTTGAATAGTCAATCGTCCTTAATACAGCAAAGATATGCCATTTTCATCTTTCAGAGTATATTTAAACATTTGCGTTTGATGCCTACAATTTTTTTATTTTCACTGACTTTAAACACTTAATCTTGTTTTATTATATAGCAAGCTTAATTCAGTTTTCAGTCGTAGTCATAGCACCTTTACAATTAAAAAGATGATTTTTATCTCTTCCCAGGAGAAAAGCTGTTCTCCACATAAGATATGTTGGAAACGACTGAATAATTTTTTCTTGCCATTATATGAAAACGATCGGAGGCACTTTTAAATAGTATGAAAGAAGCAACACGGCATTGTTTACTAAATCCTAAAAATAGAAGCGCTATTCTTCAAACTATTTAAGAGATTTATTCCTAAATGTTAATTACTTAGGGAAATATATAGCAAGTGTATTTTTCTATTATGTGTCCTATATTTTAATCTAATAAATTGGAATATATTCTATATATACGTATTTTCCGCAATGTTCCCCAGCATGTTTTTATGCATTCCAATTGCCATTAAGCTCTGATATCCTATTACATCTGAAGCCTGTACTAGTAGCCATGGAAATACAAAGATCTCTACCAAGTTCTTTCACCAGTGCACTTCTGTTTTAAGCACACGGGTGTCCATATTCATCCCTCTGCCTACCCATTTACCCATGGATTTATAAACAGAACATAGCAGGGCTTAGATTCATAAACATAATAAGAATAAGCAGTTGTATATATGAAGTACCTAAGTTATAAGCATCTATAGGAGAAATGTAACCAGTGTATGAATATATACACATACACAAAACAGTCATATCATCAATATTCTTACAGAAACGTGATCACTTACTCAGCACGGTGGGGTGGAAGTTCATCTGGTTTTTTATCCTCTTCTTTTTCCCTAGGATCTTTTAAAACAAAATCAACTAAAAGAAAATTGAAAAGTTCTGATAAATAACCTGATGTGGATTATATTTCCAAGCAATTGCAAAACTAATTCCACTAAAATCAATCACTATGTCATCTAAAATAATGGAGCAGTTTGTGCGTATGACGACTAAAGTGGTTATGAGAAAACCTACGATGTCTGTGTCTTTGTGAGTGTATGGGCACTCTCCTAAGAGCAGGTCTCTATTATTTCACTTGAGAATAATAATTGGTCTTAAGATGACATTTCCTTCATAGCAACTCTACCAAAAGTATTTTCCGCTGAAGGGCAACAATACAGAATCCTAACAGTCTGCTTTCATTGAGGAAACTTAGGTATTGCTTTGTTCTCTTCAAAGTTGCGTAAAAGCATAAAACATAAATCAGCAGAAGGAGCTGCTGGTCCTTAATCCAGTTCATCTGCCCTTGAAGATGCTCTTTCTAAAACGCAACTGTGCCGTCACCCCTTTGCTTGAGGTCCTTTGGTGACTCACTAACCTTGATCCCTTTAAAAAGGGATGGAAGGCCCTTCAGATACTGGCCCCTCCCAAAGGCACCCTAGGCTTCCGCCACCACCATGCTTGCAGGCCTCAAGAGCCCTTCGCACCATTTTCTTCACTAAGTGCACCCCCCTTAGTGTTGGGTCTGTGTTTCAAGAGGGTTCGGGCATCTCTGGAGTCGGTACCGAGTCAGGTGTGAGTTTCTCTCCCTTACAGCATGTTCTCTGTTTCCCTCCTTACCTAGCCTACTGCTCTACCTTGTGATGGTGATTTGTCCACTTCCCTCATTACAACAATGAACTCTTTGGGAGCAGAGATTTGACTTTTTATTTTTATGTTATTTTTTATGTTATGTTATATTTATGTTATGTTAATGTTTAAGATTGAGTCTTAAATACAGTCAATGCCCTCCCACCCAAAAGGCCCCCCCAGACAACTCCAAAACATGAGGATTTCTCCAGCTCTTGAACACGGCATCAATTATATCAGCTTTCCAATCACACTTCATTGGAGAATTTTTTTTTTTTTTTTTAAAGAGTATAGATTCAAAGGCCTGTCTCCGGAAATCTTAATTCAGATGGATTAAGAAAACAGTAGGTCTGGTAAGTCAGCCTTAGAATCTAGTGGTCCGTATCAGGAATCAGCAAACTTTTTATGCAAAGGCTTGATTATAAAGATCTTCAACTTTATGAGCTACAAGGCCTCGATCACTACTCATCTCTGCTCCTGGAGCTCAAAAGCAGCCACAAACCATATGCAAATGAATGCGTAGGACTACATTCCAAAAAAATGTTATCACCAAAACAGGCAGTGAGCCAGACCAGATCTGTGAGCTGTAGTTTGCCAACCCCTGGGTCCGTAGCAACAATTTTTAATTAATCACCTTCTAACCTGTGAAATCAATAATATTAATGCTAATTAAATGATTAGCATTTTATAATTTCCTCAGTTCTGTCCATTACTGAGTGGATATAACCCTACAAAAAAAAAAAGTTTGAATTTTTTGTTTACTTTATAATGAAATTTCCTAAGATCTTAGGCAATAAAATAGCAATGCAAAAAAGCAGAATAAATATAATAGTTTCAAGTATAGCTACTAACTTTCAATTAGTAAGACATATTCAAATTAGGAAGGAAAAATACAGGTTTACCTATGGATTTTTTTACACTAAGAAGATAATTTTCTCTCATTTCATCGGATAATACAAGTATGCTATCGGTGAGGACTTTCAGATGTTGGGGGACTAAATTCAAAACATGCTCTAGCCAAGAATCTTCCATTGGGGCTACATGGTCTGTATCAATTCCATGGTGAATGTAATAGTAGTATCTCTGCATAAAGAAGATGGAGAAAATTCAGATGGGTTTAGTCCTATAATGAAAGAAGTCTGTTCATCAAAAATAAAACTGCTGAGCAAAATCAAAGTTGTAGGAAAACTCAAAGTATTTACAAATCATAAAAAAGTATCTTGTGTAATTCATGGAGACATTATTAAAGATCCCCTAAATTTAAAAAAATATAGGATACTTCATGAAAACTAAAGCTCTTATCTTAGTTCATAACTACAATGTAAAACATCAAGTTCTATTACCAAATATATGATGTGTTAAGAAGAACCCATGCTGAAGCAGAATTTAGTGTTTTATAAATGTGTGAAAATGTGGTAAATTGGTTTTGGGCCTTTTCTTATGGATAATCAAGTCGATCTTACAAACTGCGAGTGACTCAGTATTCCTACACAGTAAGTTCAGAAATCTAGGACAGGATTTAGGAAATTTTCAATCGGCCGATTAATAGTCCATCTTACATGTGTACATAAAATTACATGTGTACATAAAATATTCACTTTAAGACATGATAGTATTAATCTAACAATAGACCTTTAACTTTCATATATTTTCATAAATTTTTGCATGTCACCTATTAGAAAAAATTTAAACAAAGTATTTTTTCAAAATACTTCAAAATTAGCAATGTTCAAGGCTTTGATGTTTACCTTTTTAAAAATTCATCTGTATTTGATATATTAGAATAGTTCTAAAGTTACGATGCTTTATAATGTATACATTACATAACTAAAATAGTTTCTAACAGAAAAATAAAGACACGTGAAAGCTCTACAAGACTGGGGCTCATTCTCACAAATGGAGCCGGTAAACTTGAGATTCTTTCATTGTGGTCTCCGACGTCAAAGGAAAGAAGGATTTCCCCCCAATATCCAATCCAATCCAAGAGCAATTCTGTAGAACTCCCCATTTACTCCTCTGTCCACAGAGTTCCACAAGAGAGGAGCACAAAATAATCTTAAACCTTTAAAATTATCTTCAAGTGCTTCCTTTACATTCAATTATACAGACAAAAGAGCTCATTACCAAGATGTCTTTCTCTATTGCAGATGTGGTCGGTTTTGGAAATGTGCTTTCATCCGGGCTAGCTGAGTCTAAGGCATCTTGTTGCCTAAAAAAATGATAAACACACTATTTGATTGTACGTGAAGGGCAGTTAGAATACACATCAATGGATACACAGTTGACCCTAGAACAACTCAAGTTTGAACTGTGTAGGTTCACATACACTTTTTTTTTTTTTACAGTACAATGTTGTAAATATATTTTCTATTATGATTTTCTAAATATTTTCTTTAGCTTATTGTAAAAATACAGTATGTACTATGTAACACAAAAACATGTGTAAAATGCCTGTCTATATTATCAGTAAGGCTTCTGGTCAACAGTAGGCTATTAATCTTAAAATTTTCGGAGAGTCAAAAACTATACGTGAATTTTCAACTGTAGCAGGGGTCAGTGCCCCTAACCCCTAAGTGTTGACTGTCAAAACCTCAGGACTGTCTTCTACTAAATCTTGAGAACAAAATGAATTGTCGAACATTTTATTAGTAGCACATATCACACATATTTGTTTGATACCACATTGCTCCTAGAACCCTTTCTCTTTATTCATAAACAGATAGTTCTATTGGAAGTGATTGGCAAGACCTAATTCAGAGGCTACATTCTTCTTGATGGGCTTTGCTCATTCTTCCTCATTACTCCAAACTCAAGCTCTCTCTGAAATTTTATAGGAGTGCTCTTGCATTATCGCTAAAATATGTATGGTTATTTATAAATAAGGGATTTAAAAGAACACCAATGGAAAAGATTTTAGATGTAGTTTTCAGATACATTCTTAAAAAGACCATTTCTCAGATATCTAGAAATATCCAGTACAAGCTAGCAAAGAGTAACATTGCTCATATGTTCCTGTATATTATTGGCTAACTGTCCATAAATGGACAATGTTGACGGCTATAATTCAGTTCAAACTCTATACCAGATACAAGCCACATTTTGTGACTTCTCCTGGGACACCGTTGTGGAAAAAGACCTAAGTCATATCTTCATGAAAAATAAGAAGTGGTTCTGGGATAGCTTTAACTTCTTTATCATCGAATGTGTCATGCTCTGGATTCCAGCTTCACGTGGGATGGCTACAGGTCAGTGATGCTGTATAATAAAATATCCCCCCTCCACTAACTGCCAGTGAGTGGGAACCAGAGGTTTACTGATTATCTGTCTGAGATAGCACACTAAGACAGGTGCCACGATGCATCTTCTAAATTATTTCATCTTTTACAAATCCAGGAATCAAATATTCTGTGAACTTTACCATCATTATTTTCAATTATATGGAACAGAGAAAAGAGTCAATTCGAGGTCTCCTTTTAATTCAGAACATAGTAGGTGCTCAATAAATGTTCATCAAGTGAGGGAATAAGGATATAAAAGGAGCAATGGAAGATATTCTGTAGTTGGAGCAAGGAGGGTTAATTATTCTAACTACAAAAGTAGTCTTCTCATTATTTCTGTCGTAATGAGTTACTAATGTGACAGTAAGAGACGTCAGGAATCGGGACATCCACATATAGATTCTGTTACCCTAAAGTGCATGACCCTAATAACTGGGTTGTTCTTTTTTTTTTTTTTTTAATGGCAGAAGTGTTCATGTTATTTACCTTGCTGCACCTGGAGAATCCAACAAGCTTCATCCTCTGTGTGAGTAATGCCTGCCTAAAAGAGCGCAGCAAAGTCAGGGTAGATGAGGAGGGAAAAGGTTGGGGGCTACGGGAGTGGCTGCAGAAGTTTCTGCAGTCATCACAAAGATCCTTTCAGCTCTAAAACTCCAGGTATTCCATCCTAGGGCTACAGGCAAAGATTCTGCTAGTGGAAAACAACCATAAAAACTTTTTATTGATCACCAGTTAGGCCCTCAATAGTTTCACAGACCTTTTCTCTAATCCTCACACCTATTGTTAGAGGAGACAGAGAAATTATTCCCACTTCACAGATGAGAAACTGAATGTCAGATTAAATAACTTCCCCTTTGTCACGTAGTTAATTAAGTACAAAAAATGAGGATTTGCCCGTCCATGTGTGCTTCCAAACTGCCATGCTCTTTCCAGCAGAACAATACTGCTTTCAGGAATAAATCAATATGGGAGACACTTTACCTGACTAAAGAGAAAATATGATGTGCCTTATGTCCTGAAAATGAAAAAATATTGATTTTCTCTTTATTAAATCAATAGTGATTTTGCGTCAAGATGGTGGCAAAAACATCACTTTTTCAAGTTTCCTTGTGAAAATGGTAGTAATTTTAACTAATGATTGTAAAGAGACTAGAGGGCCATCAGTTGAGGAGATATTTCAACAAATTTCTGGAACATGAAAAGAAGAGAGGGCAGATAAAACAGAGTTGAAAACACCATAGGCCCATAACTCAGGCAGGAAGGCAACCAATCTGCCCAGGAGATCTGGAGAAAAGGTTCTGGTCTTGTAGTCAGCAGGTACCGAAGGAGAAAGGAGTAGAATGGCTGAAAATAAGGAATTTTTCTGAACTTTATACCAGCAAATTAAACTTAAGTGAAAATAGATTCCTAAAAAGCAAAAATACCAAACATGACTCAAGAAGAAATAGAAAATCCGAATAGATACATATCAGATAGTAAACTAATTGAACTAGTAATTAATAATCTTCCCACAAGGAGAACTTCAGGTCCAGATGGTTTCAAAAAGTTCTATCCAGGGGCCCCTAGGTAGCTCAGTCAGTCAAGCACCTAGATTGTTGCTTGTTCTTAGCTCAGGTCTTGATCTCAGGGTTGTGGGTTCAAGCCACACGTTAAAAAAAAAAAAAAAAAATCTATCAAAGGAGGAAATACCAATTCTACCTAAACCCATTCAGAAATCAGGCGATAAAAACACTTCCCAACTCATTTTGAACCTTAAAGCCAGACACGACAATGAAAGTACAGACCCATATCATTCATTAAGACGACAGACTTGAAAATCCTTAACAAAATATTAACAAATCAACTCCAGCAACACACAAAAAGCATTATACATAATGACTAAGTGAAAGGAATCCAAGCTTTAACATGAAAAGCAATTAATATGACATACTATATTTAAAAATTAAAGGACAAAAACCAAATTTTCATTTCAGTGGACACTGATAAGGCATTTGACAAAAATCCAGCACTCATCTATGAAAACATCTCTCAAACAACTAGGAAAAGAAGGATCTTTTTCAACCTGATAAAGGGTATTTTTAAAACCTACAGAACATCCTGCAAACACATGAAAGACTGAATGCTTTTCCACGAAGACTGGGAATTCCACTATCACCAATTCTATTCAGTAAAATACTGAAGAACCGAACAAGTGCAAAATGGAAAGTGAGAAAAATGAAAGGCATCAGAGAGGGAGTAAAAACTGTATTTGCAAACAACATAACTGTATATATAGGAAATTCCATGGAATCTTTTAAAATGCTGCAGAACTAGTAACCAAGTTTATGAAGGTCTTAGGATGCGAGATCAATAAGTAGAAATCAATTGATATTTCCTATATGCTAGTAAAGAACACTGAGAAAAATAATTCCATTGACATCAAAAAAATACTTAAGATATTTTTAAAAGAAATATAAGTTCCAAAAAAAAAAGAAATACAAGTTTCATACATTAAAAAGTACAAGACATTGCTAAGAGCAATTAAAGAAAAACTGAGTAAATGAAGAGAAATAACATGTTTATGGGCCAGAAGACTCAGTATTATTGTAATGACATCCCGAAATTGACCCATCGATTCAATGCAATGACTACTAAATCCTAGCAGGCCTTCCCCGCACCCCCGCCCCCCAGAAACTGACAAGCTAGTCTTCAAATATGTGCATATGAAAATGCAAAATACATAGTATTGTCAAAACAATTTTGAAAATGGCTAATAAATGTTGTGGACTTAAACTATTTTCAAAGTTTACTATAAAGCTCAAGTGATCAAGACAGCATGGTAGTGATGTAAAGAGGGACATATAGACCAATGGAACAGAAATAGAACCCCATATATGGTCAAATGATTCTTGACAAAGGTGCCAAGTTAATTCAATGAGAATAGACTTTTCAACAAAGAGGGTTGAAACATTTGAATATCTATATGAAAAAAACAAAATCAAACCTCAACCTTAGCTCATACCAAGGACATGCCATTAAACTAAATCATGTACATAAATGTAAGAGCTGAAAGTATAAACCTTCTAAGAAAACATGGAAGAAAATCTTGTGATAGGAAAGGATTTTTAGATATGACACCAAAAACATCAAAAAAAAAGAGAAATTTGATAAATTGAGCTTTGTTAAAATTTAAAGCTTTTACTTTCCAAAAAATACCACTTAGAAACTGAAGAGATAAGAGAAAGGGAAAGAAAATATTTGCAAAGATAGATCTGATAAAAGATTTTGTATAGGAAATATATCAAGAACTCTTAGCATGTATCAATAGAAAGATAATCCAATTTAAAACAGGCAAAAGATTTAAATAGACACTTCAAAGAAGTTCTGTGAATGTCAACCACCTATGATCATTAGGCATTAGGGATCTAGAACTTAAAGCCATAATGAGATAAAATAACACATCTACTAGAAATGGCTAGAATAGGCAAAACAAAACAAAAACCAAGGATGTGGAAAAACTAGAAACCTCTTCTCACACTTGGAAGACAGTTTCAGCAAAGTCTTTGAAAATTAAACATATCCTACTATACAATCGAGCATTTCTACACTTTGGCATCTACCCAGAAGAAGAGAAAGCACATCCACGGAAAGTTCAGATGTTCAGAGCAGCACTCTCCAATAGCCCAAAACCAGAAACAATGAACAAAATGAAAGGATTTAAAAAAAAAAATAAAAGATTTTATGTATTTGAGAGAGAGCATGAGAGCAGGAGCAGGGGAAAGTGAGGGAGGGGGCGGGTAGGGGGAAACAGACCCCTCCCACCCTACCCCACCCCTTAGCAGGGAGCCCAATGTGGGGCTGATCCCAGAACCCTGAGATTACGACCAGAGCTGAAGGCAGCTGCTTAACTGCCTGAGCCACCCAGACACCCCCGAGGATTTTAAAAACATACATATTGTATGATTCCATTTAGATGAAATTTTAGAAAAAGAGAAAACTATACAAACAGAACACAGATCAATGACTGCCTGCAGCAACCAGTAACAGAGAGAATTAATTGAAGTGTGCATACTTTTCAAACAGATGATAGAAGTATTCTTAATCTAGATTTTGGCTAAGGTTGCACAGCCATAGAAATTTACTGAAATTCATTCGATTGTACATTAACCTGGATGATTTTAACGGTATGTAAGTTATAGCTCAGTAAAGCTGTTTTTAAGCCTATCTAAAAGGCTTTGAAAAATAAAGTGTTCAGGAAAAAAAGAGAGAGAGAGAGAGAGAGAGAGAGGTTGACAAAATACAAACACAGATTGCAAATAAAGTAATAATGAATAGAGTGATGTAGGCTTCTCGTCAACAATAATACGTCATGGTGGCTACAGTTGATAGTATTATATTTGATGATGGAAATTTGCTAAGAGAGTAGAACTTAGGTGCTCTTAAAAAAAAAGCTAAACATGTGAGGTGATGGATGTGTTAATTAACTTGATTATGGGAATTATTTTACAATATATACATATACTCTCACATTGCAGACTTCCAATATATTTTAATTTTATTTGTCAATTATACCTTAATAAAGCTGGGGGATATAATACATGCCAAAAAATACTGGTTCGTATTTTTCAATCTAATGTTTTCAGATGTAAGGTAAAAATCATGACTATCATTTAATTTTGTAGCCAGCTTCGTCATTAATTCAAGAATAAGAACAGAGAACTTTACAGAGATGAGAGTCTCAACTTTACTCCTCATAGATCCTCACTGAAACAACTACATGAGGATGAACGTCGGCAAAAAAGAAAATACACCCACAAGTGAAGAGTGGAATACAAAGAGAATTGTCTTTAAAAAAAAAAAAATGTTTTATTTATTTATTTATGAGAGACACAGAGAGAGGCAGACACACAGGTAGAGGGAGAAGCAGGCTCCATGCAGGGAGCCCGACACAGGACTCGATCCCAGGACCCCAGGATCATGACCTGAGCCAAAGGCAGACGCTCAACTGCTGAGCCACCCAGGCGCCCCCCAAAGAGAATTTTCTAAAGAACTAGAAAACACATTAGTAAACCTAAGTGTTAAGGGAAAAAAGTGTGGGGAATTTAAGGACTTGGCAGAATGAAAAGTATTAGAGAAATATTGGTAGAAATAAGATGCAAGAATGATCACATGGAAAATGCAAAGGAAAGTTTAGAGCTAAGTTAGAGCGATCCGAGACCCCTCTGTGTTATTCAGGGGGAAGTCTGATAAAAATTGAATTTTAAACTTTAAGAAGTATAAACTGCAATATGAGGCTTTAAAAATATGATGGTAACCACTAAAAGAATAGAAATGTTTAATAGCTTTTAAGCCAATAGAAATAAAGGGAGAAGAGAGAATTTGATTCAATAGAGAAAAAAAAAATAAGCCAAGGTAACATATAGTAAATAGAAAGTACAAAATAAATCGGTAGAAGCACGTATATATAAGAAATACCAACCACTACAAATGGGATTAGATGTGCTATTAAAGCATAGAAACTCTAAAATTGAATTTCAGTATGTCCAGCCATATCCTGTTTATAAAAGGCATAGCTAAAAAAGTGACATAAAATGGCTAAAAGGAGACTGCTGTTTCTTATAATACAACAACAAAGATAATCTGAAAAAAACAATTCCACTCCATAAATATTGGATAACAAGACACATTCCTTTTGAATGCATAGCCGAGCTGACAAAAAAGAAAGGAAACACTAGGAGTTAAAAAAAAAAAAAAAAAAAGGAGTGGCAATCGGCAAAACCCTGAGGCCAGGCTGCTCCTCTGGGGCCCAGGGCGGTGGACCCTAAGGCCCACGCAAATCAGGAGGTCAGGTTCTGAACAGAACTGAGAGAAATGGAGAATTCAAAGTGAGACCCCCTCTGTGAAGCTGAAACCCAGGACGGGCTCTACCCTCAACCAGAGAAGGCCCAGAAATGACAGGCACAGGAAGTGGCTTCGAGAAACATCACCATCTGTCTCGGCCAGATTTCTGGGTAGAAAAAAAAAAAAAAGTTGCTTCCAAGGCTTTGCAACCAGAGGCCTACCTGACCCTTGGTCTTGGGTTTTGATTGTACCCTGTTTGTGGGATGGGAGTGCTTAACCCAAACAAGCGACGTAAGTGGGCCCAGCTGGTAAGACTCCAGTGGCCACCAGGGAAGGCCAACTCCAGAGCGCTCTAGCAGAGGCACACACCCACTGTCCGGCTGCACGGGGCTCCCACAAAATCCCCTTGCCCTTTGTAAGCACACAGTAAGCACTGTCCCCCCTTGGGGATCGCCATGGGGCCAGCCAAGTACCATATGGGGACCATAACACAGGGTTCCGCGGGGTAGCTATGATGCAACATGTCATGAGATCATGGCCCCAGCTCGCTGTGTGGGGGCCTCGAGAGTCACACAGAAAGGAAGAGGAGGCGAAGCAACCAGCATGAAGCAGTGAGGAAAAGAGTGAAGAGGAATCAGTGACTTGGGTCCACTTTATCCTTCGTAATGGACCTACAACTCAGACAGGGCGAGCCTGGCCCTGTTCACACTGCTGATCACTTCGAACTAATTCCTCTTTTTTCTGGACAAGGAGACCCCCGATACCAGAGAAGGTGCCACATCGCCCGAGTTGATGAGATGAGGGGGGAAAAGACTGCCCCGGATCTCCCACCAGCCGTCGTGGGCCTCACCAGGACCCCCAGCCTTTCCACTCTCCCAGCCAACATCGGGATTAACGGCAGGACCTTTTCAGCTCATGATATTTCAAGGAGGGACACAAGGTGAGGCTCCATCTTTCAATCTTTATGTGTACCCTGACCTCACTCCAACAGGCTTTAAGGCGCTCTTAGAGGTGCACAGAAATTTTAGACTTTTAGATAAAAAGTTCCTCTGGGCTCTACCGAGGGGGGCACACACTGATTAGCTTACAGGACTTACATGATGACGTTAACAAGGGTGCTTCTAAAGTTTTCTCGTTCTTTATGTAGAGATTTGCTCCTGGCTTTCAAAGTAGGTGGTCCAGCATAATTATCATCATTTTGATCCCGTATTTTGCCCTTTTTTCCAAAGTGTTCCATGTATTCAGCTTGAATTAAAAAAAAAATGAGTTAGTCATTTTAAAAGTAAGCTGGACTATGTAAGTGGTTAGAATTAAATGCTAATGCACTTATCAAAAAAAAAAAAAAAACTACACACTATAAGTTCTCAAGTAACCATAAGCACAGTTAATCTTCTTTCAGTATTAGGAAGTTAAACTATTCTTGTTTTATATCATCATAATAGAAATCTCTGTTTCAAGGATACTTAATATATATTTTGATTAATATGCTAATAAACTTTAATTTTCCATTGATTTGCATAAAACCTTTTTAAAATGAAGATTAAAATTATAATTAAGAACAGAATGCAAAACTATCTCAGAAAATTTAAAGAACCACGATGAAAAAAATGTTAATATTCAATGTAATCAATCTGATGAGTCAAAAAAATAAAAAGTACAAAATGTGAAAATGAGTAATTTGGAAGCAACATTTACAACTTATTTAACTCCCTCTTAGAAAAAAAAATAACTTCTTAGTCTAATGTAGAGAATTCTGACTACACTAAATCAAAGTTTTAATATAAACACCCTCCAATTCTTAAGATATTGCCTTTTATAGCGTTTACAACAGCCTGAAATAATTAAGAACTGGAATCAATTATTTTATGAAGGAAAACATTTGGGATAAGTTTTTCTACTTGGTATCAATGTCATTTCAGTTTTACGATTTCATTACTCTGAACTAAATGTAGGATTTTTTTTTTTTGTCCCCTCTCGAAAATGTCCTTAAATCTAATTTGGAATAAAGTTCTTACCATAGGACTGTTCATTTTTAACAGTAAACTGTTCTGGAATATCATCGTCCTGTTTTATCCTCAAATGGAATGATGGAGCTGCCTGCTGCCACTGGGGCCTTGTACTTACCTGAAATATGAAATTTAAACAGCATTAATAAAACAAGATTGGGGTGGGGGGGACCTTTTCTCATAAAATGCGTGTTTATAAACACACACATTTTCTCAAACAAATCAGGGCGTTGGAAGAAGGCACACTCAGCAGCAATTCTTATTCAAGCCTGTGAGTGGCTGTAGTGTGTGACATTTGTGACATTATTGAAGGCTCTGTGCTGGTGTGGGGTGGGCATCTCTTCCTCAACACTGGGGTGCTGGTTCCCCAGAGCCTACTCACTCCTCAGTGTTGGCAATGACTTTTAAGCCTTCCGTCTTAATGAGAGGAACACTCTGTGGGTCTCCACCACTAATGAGCTTCTCTGCATTCCAGCTGCAAAAGACCATTCTGTTCTCATGGCTTTGAGTGGCTCTAGATTTCTCTGGCACCTTGGAAATCTATTCCACAGCTTAAGGCAGGGTTCGTGAATTCCTATACCTACAAGAGCCGGGTGGGTGCCCTAAAAGAGGGAGGAAGGCTAGTGATGAGAACTAATTGGCTCTCAGCTTCAGTGCTGGGAAATGATAGAGGGTGGTGGGGACTGCGGCAGATGGCAAGATACCCAGGTCTTCTAAAATGACAGCAAAAATGAGCTCAAGCCCATTATTGCAATACCAGAACACACATCCACCGCTGCTGGGATCTCGGACTCTTAATAAACCCAGATGGGTGGGTTTTACTAACTTTTAAAAAAAGACATTATTTATTTGAGAGCAAGAGCAGTCACAAAGGGGGGGGGGGGGGCGAGCAGACTCCCTGCTGAGCCCTGAGCCCCAGGCGGGCCTCAATCCCAGGACAGATGGGTGTTTAAGGTCAAAATTACGTTTTACTGACAACGGAGTCTGCGTCCTCCTTTCAGATCCAGGCCAACTTGAAAGCCCATACTCGCACTGGCTTCTTCTTCCTAGTTTTACTCTGTCCAATCTTCTACTCCTGCTTTCAAATAAACTTACCATACACAAGTCCTCATGTCAGGCTCCTCTTTCACAGGAAAACAAGCTAAGACAACTTAAAAATCAATGCTCTTCCCGCCTCCTGTCTGCCCTACTGTTTCTGTACTCTTGTCTTTCTCTACCAAGGATTTAGGATTTGCGGGAACACTATGAGCGAGGGGTACAAAAAGGATCAAGTCACCGGCTGAGACTGGGAGCTACCAGTGCCAAGTTATCCTTGATTTCAACTACAGGGATCACCTCCAGAAGCATGAATTTCTGGAATGAAAAAAAAAAATCACTCTAGGTCTCAACTACTGCTAGAAAATCTCACCCAGGTGCAAACCTTAATATTCAGATGAAAATACTTTGCTATGTTTTCATCAGTGGATTTTTAAAAACATCTCTTAGAAATATTTCCTTCACAACACACGAAACTGAGAATGCTGAAAAAATATTAAGATACAAATAAACATAAAGCCAGGTTGAAAGCAGCCAACAAACGCATTTTAGACTATTAGACGCCACCAACAGGAAAGGATTATTATACAACTTAGCCACTGAATAGTAAATAAGAAAGTTAGGTTTATATTTCTAAACCCATATACTAACAAGACACACACACTAAGGGCCTTTTTTTTTTTTTTTTCAGTTTAAAAATGTGTTAAGTTTTTAAAAGAAAATGCCTATTGTACCCTTGTCCTTTAAACTAGAAAATTTAAAAAAAAATAAAATAAAATAAACTAGAAAATTTACGGTCGATTTTATAGAATGAGGGAAAGCATTCTACGGCTCCATTTTGCAGAACTTGGCATGATCAACTGGCATCATCCATAAAAACCTATTTTTAATTAAAATTTGTATTTTTTAATATTCAAGGTAACACTTAAGAATATTAACTCAAGTTTCCCAAGAGAAAAATTGCTATCCATTTTCAGTTATCAGGAATCTTCCCTCCAAAAAGCCACACAAATTCAATTTTATACTCGGTTTGTAGCTTTTAAATTATCTTTTAAAAAAATAATGCTTTAGATAAACCTTGAAAACATTATGCTAAATAAAATAAGCCAAGCATTAAAGGATAGGCACTGTATGGTTCCACTTATATGAGGTACGTAGAATGGTCAAATATGGAAAGTAGAATGCTAGCTGCCATGGGCGGGGGGGACAGAGTGGGGAACAGAGAGGTATAATGGATGCAGAGCCTCACTTTGCAAAGATGAGAATTCTGGAGATGGATGGTGGTGACGGTTGCACAACCATGTGAGTGTACATAATGCCACCGAACTGCGGTTCAATTACAAATAATTAAAATGGTAATTTTATGTTAGGTAAATTTTATCGCAGTTAGAAAAAAATATTGTTTACATTGAACCTCCACTTAAGCTCCACTTCCAGAAGTCACAAGAGCACAATTCAAAAGCATTAAGCTCAACATAATTACTAGTAAAATCATGGGTAAAAATCTATTACAGTGAAGTATATTGTACCCAGCACTTACCAATTGAAAATGCCTCTGAATTGCTTCTACCATAGGACAATGATAATTTATAATCATAATTTTTTTTAAGATTTTATTTATTCTTGAGACACACAGAGAGGCAGAGACGTTAAGTAGAGGGAGAAGCGGGCTCCCTGTCAGGAGTCCAATGTGGGGACCCTGGGATCACGCCCTGAGCCAAGGGCAAATGCTCAACCACTGAGCCAGGCGCCCCTAATCATAATTTTTAGAAAGGATACCAAGATCAGAGGCCTCTTCTGCGGCATAGCATTTCGGCGCTGGATGACGTAGCTCAAAGAAACTCTTTTCATTCTCAAACTCAGAAACAGCAGCTCAGAAAGATAAATGACCCTTTCAGATCCTGAGGCTGCTAGTGACAAAGCCATAAGCTGAGGCCTCATTTCCTGACTCCAACACTGATAAACTTGCTGCTGGTCCATCTTGGAAATGCCCTTATCCAGAATATTGAAATACTCTCGACATACTAGGAAAGTATAGCTTACAGTTAGTTTAAGATTGTTCTTTTTCCTGATATGTGCTCCTTGTAGAACTTCTCCATCAGAACATAATCAAATGGAGCACAAAATTCAAAATCAGATGCCCAGTTCCTTATTTACAAGTCTGAAACCATGTTTTCAAAAGGGCAGAGATCCAATGAGAGAATGTAGGTAAGTTACCGTAGCCAACTGTGGTAAAACTCTTCCTGGTATCTTGGGTTTTTCTTTGGTGGCTGACTTATCCTGCATGAAAACACGAGAAAAACGGTTTACTCTTAATGTCACAATTGATTCACTCAGCCAATTTTACAGAGGGTCTATTATAAAGTAAAGCACATTATCTCAAACACTTAGAGACCTATTTCCATTACTTCTACATTTCTCCACGCTTGTCTTTGAAGGACCTCCTCTGTAGCAAGGAAAGACAGGAAAGTGGCATCCCACAATACTTAGAAAGCTTTAAGGAGTGTGCAAAACTTTTTATCCATCACATCTTTGGAGAATGGATCTGAACCTAGTGACTGTCAAGGGCTTACCCAGCTCTACTACCCGTCTCTATCACTGAAATAGCATTTTTGTTCCATTGACAACTGTGATGCTCCACTTCCTACGGTAAAAAGGCATTCTAATGTGCTCTCCAACTGCCATAACTTGTACTTTTCAGAGAAAAAGTGTTGCTGTCTCCTTTGAGTAGAAGAGAAGTGCAGGGTAGGAGTTTCATCCATGTAAGAGGAAGCGCTGTTGAGAATGCTACTTTGATCTGTAAAACAGGACGCATGCTGTGGCCACTCAACTCATTGCCTCTCAGCATCAGATCTTTACTTTTAACCCAGTTTGCTGGCGCAGTGTATAGCTCTTTCCCAAACATAATTAGTAGGACTTTCACTCTCAATGGCATCTAGGTTTGGGTGAGAAATTCTCTTATTTATCATGCAAGGCCATTCAAAGAGTTATTTCATAAATGGTCCTGGCAGCAGTAAACAAGGTATATGAAGAAGACCCTAAGGTAGGCAGTGAGAATAGTTTAGTGGCTTTTTAAAATCTAGGCAACGGGAGATATGGGCCTTGATTTAGAGAAAATACTAGAACCTGAAGGTCACCACAGCGTTCTTGAACACACGGTTTGATCATACTGTTCCCTGGTCAGAAACATCAAAAGCTCCCTATTAAAGCAGACAAGTCTTCATCACCTTGGTGTTCAAAGCCTCTTCAATATGCCCCAAACTACCTCATTTTCCAGCCTCTCTTAGCTACTCTGTAGCCATATGACCCCTGCTGGATCTTGAAATGTGAGCACTGACAGGACATATATGAGCTGCTGTGCTTCTCCAGGCTCTCCTGCCCCTGTCACTGGAGTGGGAGGCCCCATGTACCCACTGACATAGCTAGAAGGTGGAAGAGGACTGCCTGGCCCATATCAGACTTCATGCGACTAAAGGCAATCTCTGTTGGATTAAGTCTCTAGAACATGGGAGTCTGTTATATTAGCTAGTATTAACTATGCCAACAAACCGACCCGCCAGGATGCCTCTCAGTCTTTTCTTGTTTCAGTCCAGTTCTTTCTTCAGGACCAAGGTCAAAAGTTTAGATTTTTCTCTTTTAGCTCCAATTGAATATGTATCGCATGCTTTGGGTAATTCTTATTGTTTAAATCCTGTCTGAAATATAATTTGTGTATGTGTGTCCTACTCTCCTACCCCCTCAATCTCAACCTACTAATTCAGTCTTCCAGAACTGAATAAATGGGCTTTTTTTTTTTTTAAGATTTATTCATGAGAGACACAGAGACAGAGAAAGAGAGGCAGAGATACAGGCAGAGGGAGAAGCAGGTTCCATGCAGGGAGCCTGATGTGGGATTCGATCTCGGATCCTGGGATCAGGCCCTGAGCCAAAGGTAGACGCTCAACTGCTAAGCCACCCAGGCGTCCCAAATCAATGGGTTTTAATTTTAATTTTATCTTAGAAAAAAATTAAAATTGGCTAACCAAGCTCTAAGAGAAAAAAATGTAACTGAAGAAGAACCACCACCAACAACAATGAATTGCAATGAGCTTCAAACAGTATTCACCAAAGTACATCAGATTAGGTGAATGTTTCATGTATATCCAGTGCTGTAACACGAATATTTTCTACAATTCCTAGTGAACCACAGGATGTGGAGAAAAACATGAGCATGAAATTTTCTTTTTTTTTTTTAAGGTTTTATTTATTTATTCCTAAGAAACACACAGAGAGAGAGAGGCAGAGACCCAGGCAGAAGGAGAAGCAGGCTCCTTGTGGGATTGATGTGGGACTCGATCCCAGGACCCCGGGGTCACACCCTGAGCCAAAGGCAGACGCTCAACCACTGAGCCACCCAGGCATCCCAGAATGAAATTTTCAAGCTAAAATGTGCAACAGGTGTTCTCAAAGTAGAAGGCTGCCCATTGAGAAGAACGAGGGAGCAACAAGAATGAAATTGGAGACAATAGAGAGGAAAGGTTGGGGATATGTGTTCCAAGTGACCTGGAACTTTCACACCAAGCCTCCTACACAAACCCTCACACACCTGACTTAAGATCTCTACACCACCCATTCTGCATGCTGAGCTGTCAACACGGATCTCCTCAACACCCTGGGTAAGCGGTGGTGAGGGCCTTATGTTTCCCATAGTGCAGTGCACAATGTATGCCTAATAGAATATTTTATACACAGTTCTCTGACCAACCAAGAAGAGCAACCGCACATAAGCCAGAATAACATCTAAGGTTGTTCTTCAATAAGATTAGAGGGGTGGTTTTTGAATAAGATCTACATGTTTTTGCTGATTAGCAATTCTGTTTTAGTCTGCAGTTTCCTGTCCGATGATGACCGAGGCATATGCCACCCTTTCCCTCTTCCTTGGCACTCTTGTGAGATTGGCCCTAAGGGACTTCCAATGACAAACTCGTGCTTCACCTCCTTTCCCATCCTTCTGGTGTCACCTCTGATTCCACACATGGCTCTAACGAACAGTTATCATCTACCTTCATTTATATAGGAATGACAGTGTTTCACCTCAAGAAAACGTCTTTTGCTTTCCACTGTGGGGTTTCTCCAATGCCATAGACTGGGACTCTCAAGGTAGCCCCTTCTGCACCTGTGTGCAAGCACACACATGCACAAGTGACCAAAAGGGGGTGAAAGTTAACACTCTCAGGAGGAATCGCCACCAACGTAGGATGAGGGCTGATGGATAAATACTACTCCCTAATCATACCAAGTACACGGTTTCAGGGAGCATTCGATAAGCTCCAGATGATGGCAGGGTCATCCCAAGTTCTCTAACGTGGCAATGAACTTGCTAACACATCCTCAGTTCGCTTTTTCTTCTTCTTACTTTTACTCTCCCCAATCTCTTATTCCTGCTTCCTGGGATCACCTCCCAAAGTGCACACAAATCCTTTTTTCAGGCTTTCCTTTCACAGGAAAACAAACAGACAACTTAAAAATGCCCTTCCCTCCTTCCACTCTCATCTTGCTCCATAAAGGATTTAGGATTTGTGAGAGTGCTATGAGCAAGATGTGCAGAAAGTATGAGAATCCAGTCACTAGGTCATGGACATGGGGAACCACCAGTGCTGAGTCACCCCTGATTTCAACTACAGGGATCATCTCCAGAAGCATGAACATCTATAATGAAAAATCACTCTAGGTCTTAACTATGCTGGAAAAATGTCACCCAAGTGCAAACCTTAATATTCCAATGACAATATTTTTAACTCGGACTATTTAAAAATTTTTTTAATATTATTTAATAAGATTTTATTTTTATTTGTAAAAACCCAAAGGATACAAAGAAAATTGGTAAGATACAGTCAAATAAGAACACAGTATATATTTTAAAACAGGCAACAAAATCATTTTAGACAGTTATATGCCTCACTGGCTAGAAAGGATTAGTCATCTCAGCCACTGAATATTTATTAAGTAAATTTAAATTTTGTTGATATTTCCAAGCCTATATACTAAACATAAAAAAAACAAATGGCAATTTGTTTTTCAGTTTTAAAATTTGTTGAATTTTTAAGGGAAAAAATGTCTATTTCAGATCTTTGTCTTTAAAAAAACAGATTTTTGCAGAACTAAAAAAAATGATGCTATGATTTTATTTTATAAAACACGGTGCGATAATTTTGGCATTATCAACATAAACAAGTTCACAATTAAAACATGTACTTTGAAATGTTCAAGAACATTCACCTGCAAAATTTCATGCAAGATTTTTAAGCTGAAAGCAGCTTTTATTTCAAATTATTAGGGATCTTCTCTGCAAGAAGAAATCCAGATTTTATAGTTTATTCTGAGGTTTTTTTTTAAGATTTTATTTATTTATTCATGAGAGACAGAAAGAGAGAGAGAGAGAGAGGCAGAGACACAGACAGAGGGAGAAGCAGGCTCCATGCAGGGAGCCTGACGTGGGACTCGATCCCGGGTCTCCAGGATCACGCCCTGGGCTGAAGGCAGCGCTAAACCGCTGAGCCACCCAGGATGCCCCAGAGTTTTTAAAAGATGTTTTAAAGCAAATAACGTTTGCATTGAACTTCCACTTACACCCAACTTCCAGCAATCACAAGAGTGTAACTCTATGGCATTAAACTCAATATAATTACTAGACAGTAAATTTTAATGCAGTAAAATCTAATGTTTCTAATGCTAAAAAATCAACTAAAAATGTCTATTAACTGCCTTTTCCACAGAATAATAATTTAAAATCAAAATAATGACAAAGGATGCCAAGATCTAAGAAGTCATATTTTAGCGCTGGAAGAGGCATCTCCTCAAAGATCATTAAGTTAATTCTTCTCATTTTCAGACTTAGAAACTGGGGCTCAAAGATGTAAGTGACTTGACAATAGTCACAGAGCCATTAGTGACAAAGCTATCACCTAAGACTTCGCTTCTGGATTCTAGTACTGCTTCTGCTGGCCCATCTTCACAATTCTTTTATTCAGACTACTCAAACATTCTGTGCATACAGTAACTATAACTTACAATTCCTTTATTAAGCTATTTTTCCCAAGATATATAGATCATAGACAGTATCCATCAGAAAAGATTGAAATGGAGCACAGAATTTAAAACCAGAAACTGAGTGACTTATTTGAAAGTATGAAACTAGTAAACCTTATTTTTAAAGCAATAAAGTATGATGATATATTGGTAAATTACCGTAGACAACTGTGGTAAAAATCTCACTGGTGTCTTGGATTTTTCCTTGTTGGCTGATTTGTCCTGTATGAAAAAAATACAATCAATTACTGTTCACTATTTATGAAAAAAGAAAATAAAAAAATAAAAATAAAAAAAATCAATTACTGTTCACTCTTAATGTTAAAACTGATTCACTCAACCAAATTTTACAGTGTCTAATACTAAGCATACATCATTCAAAATATCCTAAAACATACCCTACAGATGGTATAATATTGTATACAGAAAGTTAAAAGGGATCCACAATTATTAGAGCTAAGGAATAGGTTAATGCCAGCAAGTTACTGGATGTAAAACCAATGTGCACACACGCAAAAAAAATTCAACTGTATTTTTTTAAATTGTATTTTTAAACACTAGCAATGAACAGTCCAAAATTGAAAGAAAAAAGTCACTTACCATAGAATCAAAAAAGGATAAAATAGGAATAACTTAAGAAGTGTAGGACTTGCACAATGAAGGTAATAAAACATCACCGAAAAAAAATTAAAGATAACTTTAATGGAAAGACATCCCATGTGCATGGATTAGAAGACAAATATTAAGATGCAATACTCCTTCTGCCCAAAATTATCTACAGACTCAACACATTCCCTATCAAAATCTCAGCTATAGTTTTAAGGTAGAAATTAACGAGTTAATCATAAAATTTACACAGAAATATAAGGACCCAGGACAGCCAAACGATTTTGAAAAAGAACAAGTTGGCAGACGCATACTTCCATATTTCACAACTTCCTACAAAGCTATGATAATGAAGACTGCATGAGGATAAACATCAAAGAAATAGAATTGGAAGTTTCGAAATAAGCCCACCTATCTACGGGCAATTGATTTTTGACCAGAGTACCAAGACAATTCAGTGAAAAACTGGTCATATCTTCCTCTGGATATTTATCTGAATCTAAACGGTGTCCAAAGTTTACCCAGCCTTGCCTCCCTTCTCCATGGCTAAAACTTCATTCTTTCCCCCCAGAATCCTTTACTTCCTAAGGTTAATATACTCTGAAGTTCCTACTAATAAGTACAAAGGTTACTTGTCACTTTCAGAGAATCCCTTTACCTTCTTTGCAGTAGAGAAGAGTTCTACTGCAGGAAGCTCATCCAAGAAGTGCTATTGAGAATGATACTTTGATTTATGAAATGGATACTAGGAGTTGGGCTTTGGTCACATAAAGTCCTTGCCTCTTAGCATCAAATCCATGCTTTTGTCCTCGCTGGTGGTTCTCGAACAGGACCAAAAGATTTCTCTAGGTTCAGAAGGGACACCAAGATGAGAAAAACGGCCAAAGGGCCTCTTCTTCCTGGTGGCAGTGCTGTGCCTCATCGCTCTCACGGCCTGGCTGCCAGCAGTCCACCTGCTGGCCCCCAGCACCTTTCCAGCCACTGGTATGTGGCCCATCTGGTGGCAGACGACGTCGAGGTTTCACTACCATCTCTATCAGTAGCTTCCCGGCAAGTTTCCCTGACATCAGAGGGAGGAATCCTTTCAAACTGTTCAGGGTGCAAATCCGTGATTTTCTCACACGTGGATACCCTCTTCACTGGTTTTCACAGCTGTAAAGTGTTCCACCGTATGAATATATTGCAATTTATCCGCCCCTTTTTCTTGTGAGTGGGCGGATAAATTTAATAAGTTAAATAACTTATTTCCAATTTTTGTACTTTTTATACCATCTTCTTGCATGTGTGTGTACTAGTACTATAGTTAAGCACACACACATACAATTCTTGTGTCCCCCACATACAGTGCTAGTATATTTGATATGCATGTATTATGCATATACTGTGTATATCTGGTTTTGTCCCTTAAATTCCATTGATATATTTGTGGACCTGTAAACACATTGTATCAAATTACTGTAACTTCACAACAGGTCTTGAAATACTTGTAATTCTCTCCACCTTATTATTGTTAAGCATTATCAGATCCAGGGTTCTGGTCCAAGACGGTGGCATAGGAAGACTGAACTCCCTCCTCCATAGACACACCAAATCCACACCTATTTGTAGAGCAGTTCCTCCTGAGGAAGGACTGAGGACTGACTCAACAGCTTCTGCACAATAAAAGATTAAGAGGCTGCAGACAACAGGCAAGAGAGGTGGAGACCCAGTAAGGAAGGGAATGTGGCTCCCCACCAAGTCTGCGAGCTACAGTGGGGAGGGCTAGCACTGAGGGACCGAGCTGATAGATCTGTCTACCCTGGGGCACAGGAAAACATAAAACAAAACAAAAAAAAAATACGGTCTGAAAGAGCAACTAGAATATCGAAGATCCAGCCTTAGAAGTCCACCAAATAGCAAGGGAGCTACCGGAGTGGTGTCCAAGTTCAAGAGCCTGGGCAAGCACTGTGGTTGACACCCATCTTCCACATTGATAGTATAGACAGGGGCAGAGTCTGGGCGCTGTAGGGAGGCTACTGCCACAGTGAGCACCAAGTCTCTAGCTCACCCCAACCCCAGACACCCTGGGACACAGAAAAAAAAACCCCACAGTTTAGGAGAGCAACTAAATATAAAAAATAATATAAAATATAAGAGACTGAATGGCAAGGGAGCTGCTGGAACCCAGAATTAGAGGGGCTGGTGAGCACCATGGTTTACATTCTCCTTCCACCTTGCTAGTGTGGACAGGACCAAGGTCCATGTGCCATAGTCAGTCTACTGTCTCAGTGAGCCCCAGAGACCCTAGCCCACACCAGCCTTAGACATTCCCAAAGTGGATGTTCTCTAGATAGGGACTGGCCGCCTTGGTGGGTTTTTTGCATCTATGTTCATCAGGGATATTAGAATATTGAACTATTCTTACAACCCCAGGGAAGGGAAATAAAAGGCTAAAAGCAACTTTTAGGACTACACCAATAAAAAGCTTTTGCAACAAAACAAGAAGGCAGCCTACTGAGTGCAAGGAGATCTTTACAAATGATTTAACTAATAAGGGGTTAATATAAAAAATACATAAAGAACTTCTACAACACCAGGGGAAAATAATTTTTAAAAAAATACAGAGGGACCTGAATAAACACTTTGCCAAAGAAAACATACAAATGACAAATACACATGAAAAAGTGCTCCCCATCCCTAATCATCAGGGAAATTCAAATTCAAATCAAAACCACAGTGATATATAACCTCACACTTGTCAGAATAGCTAGAGTCAAAAAGATGAAAAGTAAGTGTTGGTGAAGATGTGGAGAAAAGGAACACTCATGCATCGTTGAGGTTATGTAAATTGGTGCAACCACTGTAGAAAACAGCATGGAAAAAAAAAAAAGAAAAAGCATGGAGATGCCACAAAACATCAAATCTATCATGATCCAGCAATTCCACGACTCATATTTACCTAAAAAAAATATAAACATTAATTTGAAAAGATATGTACCCCTATGTTATTGCAGTATTTACAACAGCCAACATATGGAAGCAACCCTAGTGTTCATCCATAGATGAGTGGATAAAGCTGGGGTATATATACACAAATATACACACACACACAATGGAAATAGAGGCGAGACCTTGCCATTTGCAACATCATGGATGCACATAAAGAATATTTCGCTAAATGAAATAAGATAGACAAGGACAAATATTACAGATTTTGCTTATATACGAAATCTAAAAAATAGTAATGAACAAAAAGCAGAAACGGACCCATAAATACAGAGAGTTGGTGGTTCCCAGAGGGGAGGGGGGTTGGGGATGGGCAAAATGAGTGAAGGGGAGTGGGAGATACAGGCTTCCAGGTACATAATGAAGAAGTCATAAGAATAAAAAGTACAGCATAGTGATGCCTGGGTGGCTCAGTGGTTGAGCATCTGCCTTGGACTCAGGTGTGATCCTGGAGACCCGGGATCGAGTCCCACGTTGGGCTCCCTGCATGGAGCCTGCTTCTCCCTCTGCCTCTGTCTGTCTCTCTCTCATGAATAAATAAATAAAATCTTTAAAAAAAAAAAAAAAGTACAGCATAGAGAATGTAGTCAATGGTATTGTAATAGCATTTTATGGTGACAGAAGGTAGCTATGCTTGTGGTGAGGACAACATATAAACTTGTCAAATCACCACGTTTACACCCAAAACTAATATAACGTTGTAGGTCAACTACACCTCAATTAAAAAAAAAATTATCGGACAATCTGGACATTTTTTTCTACCGGGTGAATTTTCTCATCCATGTTGTATAAAACTTTGAGGGATTTTGATTTTTGATAAAAGTATGGTGAATTGCTAGAATCACTTGGAGGAAGCTGACATAATTAGGATACTGACTTGTTTTTCATGAATATAGGATTTATTCATTCAGATTCGAGGAATGTATCCTTCAAAAACATTTCATACTATTCTTCGTAAGAGTCTTATATACCTTTATTAGATTTATTCTTAAGTATAAAAATTTTGAATGGGAAAATGAATCATAGCCTCTGAACAACAGATTTACATATTATGCCAACTGCTTTGTCAATATGGAAAGGTCTCTGAAAGCCGCATCTACTTATAATTGCTGCAATGGTAAGGTTTTGTTTTCCCAAGTCTCCACCCAATTTTTTTTTTTTTTTTTTTTTTTTTCCTTGCTGGGAGCCTGGAAGGCTAAATTCTATGTATGGGCACCACCTGGGCTCCCAGCCCTCTGTCTTTTGGTGGAGATTAAGCAATGAGAGGCATGGGTGGGAGACTAAAGAGCAGGAGGGGAGAGAGTTTGGGATAGTTCTTTCCTAGGACTCCCTGTTGCCCACAGTTCTGATAGTAGCTGAATTCTTTCAGAGCTCAGCCCCAGTCAGGAAGCTACCATTCCAAACCCCCCACCCCCTCTCACCAGGTTTTGATAACGTGGGGACCGGTCAGGCCTGGGAATGGTAATGACTTCCTGTTGCTATTCATCCTTAAGCACCTCCTCATCATCCTTGGCTCTTTCCCTTAACCTTCCCCACACCCCTGCAAAAGGTCCCTAAGTTTTCTTCAGTTAAGTCCTTGTGAGCATATCATCGGTTTTCTGCTGAGGTCCTGACTAATCTAACTTTCTATTATTAAAGTTGAAATTGCTAAGGAGTCTAGATCTTCCTGGAGCAGTCTGGCTTTGCATTTAGTTTTTATTTTGATTTTCAACTACTTGTTTATTGGAAGGGATATTGTCATCTAATCTTAACTACCCCGATCAAATGGCCAGACTCTGAATGTGTCTGGTTAAATCAGCCATTTAAAAAAAAAAAAAAAAAAAATCAGCCATTTTATGAAGTTGACTGGTTAAAACAATAACCTTCCAAATTTTAACAGGGTGGATTTAACATAGTGGCCATATATTTGCATTATGGTCGTTAAAGTTATCACCAAGGTGAGGGCTTCATTTTGAACTGGTTTTACTCTGACCTCCCTTTTTAAGCAAGGGCATCAAGAAGATAGGAAAACTGAATGAGCATCATATAAATGCAAAATTACAGTAGTTGGTCTAACAATTAGAAAAAGCACTAGGGTACAGTTGGGCTGACAAATCTTTCCTCCTTACCTGCCCACAACACGTAGTGGATTTGTGGGGGCGCTCCATGGGTTTTGCCTATTTTTTATCTTGAAACCCCTGGAAGTTCCTCAGTGAAGCTCAAATGCCTTACTTTGTTTTAATTTTAAAAATGAAATGAGCAGTTGCGAAAGATTTATCTTTGTTTTAAATACCTAACTTAAGAACTCAGACTGCTATTCCTGAAAAATGCCATGTCACTCTCAAAGTTCCACTAATGAGATGAATATGTTAAAATCTCCTTCAGCAAATATGATTTACCACCTGCTCACTTCTTCAAACTAAATGAATACATAAGTAAATGTCACAGAAGAATGGCATTTCCAAAAGTTTAATCCATTCCATTTGTTTTAGGTTAAAATATAAAAGCTTTCATCCTTTCCAAAGGAACACTGCACTTGAGATTAGCATAAATGAGAGGACCAAGGGTTTTGAAATTACTGAGCAACCAAAGTAGTGAAAGAGGGACCTCTGCTGTTTAAATATGGTGTTTAAACAGTGGAAATCCTAAATGGGCTCATGCAACATTCTTTCAAGATCCCAATAACATCTCTTCAATAATATAGGTCCTTTTAGGGGATGGGGAGCGGGGGGGGGGGGGAGGAGATGAGGGGTGTCCTCTCCAAGCATTTTTATTAAGATAAAGCAAAACTTAACTGCCAATAGGTTTTTAGTAGATGCTTTTTAGTTGTAGACTGGTCAAGCTGGGGGCTTTGGAAAAATAATAGCAATTCAGAAATACCATCATAAGTACGGTAAGCATGTGTTTTAAATTTCAGCACCACAGGGTGTGGTTCAAGACCAGGCCAAAGACTGATAAGAATATCAAGCAAAGAAATTGCTTAATGTATATTGATGGTGAGGATACCAAATGTTTTTAAAAGGATTTTGATTACAGTATCATGTAAAAAAAAAAATCACTAGTAGAATCCATTAGTCTAACTGCTCAGTTTTTTGGCTACCAATATCTTTTTTATTTCTTCATTGTTCTTTTACCACTAATTACTAAATATATGGTAAGTGATTCAGCGTGTTTCTTAGTTTATTACACATTTCAATAAGATGTTAAGACTAGGTTTACTTGATCATGATTGATCATGATCATTTGCTTCATGAATTATGGACATTTTATTAATAATCTACAAACCAGGGGGCACTTGGGTGGCTCAGAAGCTGAGCGCCTGCCTTGGGCTCAGGTGGTGATCCCAGATCTTCGGATCAAGTCCCTCCTGGGGCTCCCTGCTCAGAGGGGAGTCAGCTTCTCCCTCTATGTCTCTGCCTCTTTCTCTGTCACTCATGAATAAATTTAAGTCTACAACCCAATGGATAGAGGAATAGATAAATTACCTTTTAACATCCTTTCCTCAATAAACTAGCACTACGAAAAAAAAGTATCAAAAAGGGAAGAATTATAGTTTAGTGTTAAAACAAAGAAGCTAAGCAAAATCTGCAGACTTAAAAGCAACTGTTCTCCATTCAGTACCAGGATGCTTAAGGGGCTTTTCCCATATTCATCAAGGGAGTTAGAGCGGTTTTCCCAGTTGCTAGATCATGCCCATGCTTAATGCCTTCCCGGTCTGTTCTAGCATTAAAGACTTTGGCCACAGTTCTGCATTTCTTTTGTTTACAGTTGCTCATGAGTTAAGTGAGGAGAGTTCTAAGAAGTACTGCGACACCCAGCTTTTATTACCGGTCATGGGGATATTTTCTTAAGAAACTCCATTTGCCACCTACCAAACCCTTTCACATATAGTGTGGAGCCTTACTTTTACGTCACAACCTCAATAAAGGAGATGTACTGATTCCCTGTCCCCTTGCACAAAAGGGAGAGGAGGCTGACAAACATGAAGCGATTTGCTAGAGGCCTCACAACTAGACAAGGGCTTAAAGTCCAGCCCTAGACTGCCTGAGCCCACGGCGAGCTTCCCCGCACCCTAGCGAGCTCAGCATCCCCACGCTGGGCACCCTCGGGGCTGCAGCTCTAACCGGGGTAGCTCGGCCGGGCACCCTGGGGCTGCAGCTCTAACTAGGGGAGCTCCTCCGGGCACCCTCGGGGCTGCAGCTCTAACCGGGAAGCTCCTCCGGGCACCCTCGGGCTGCAGCTAAAACCAGGGGATCTCCTCCGGGCACCCTCGGGCTGCAGCTCTAACCGGGGGAGCTCCTCCGGGCACCCTCGGGCTGCAGCTCTACCGGGGTAACTCCACCGGGCACCCTCGGGCTGCAGCTCTAACCGGGGGAGCTCCTCCGGGCACCCTCGGGCTGCAGCTCTAACCGGGGGAGCTCCTCCGGGCACCCTCGGGCTGCAGCTCTAACCGGGGAAGCTCCTCCGGGCACCCTCGGGCTGCAGCTCTAACTGGGAAGCTCCACCGGGCACCCTCGGGCTGCAGCTCTAACCGGGAAGCTCCTCCGGGCACCCTCAGGCTGCAGCTCTAACCGGGGCAGCTCCTCCGGGCACCCTCGAGGCTGCAGCTCTAACCAGGGGAGCTCCTCCGGGCACCCTCGAGGCTGCAGCTCTAACCAGGGGAGCTCCTCCGGGCACCCTCGGGCTGCAGCTCTACCGGGGTAACTCCACCGGGCACCCTCGGGCTGCAGCTCTAACCGGGGGAGCTCCTCCGGGCACCCTCAAGCTGCAGCTCTAACCGGGGGAGCTCCACCGGGCACCCTCGGGCTGCAGCTCTAACCGGGAAGCTCCACCGGGCACCCTCGGGCTGCAGCTCTAACCGGGGCAGCTCCTCCGGGCACCCTCGAGGCTGCAGCTCTAACCAGGGGAGCTCCTCCGGGCACCCTCGGGCTGCAGCTCTAACCGGGGAAGCTCCTCCGGGCACCCTCGAGGCTGCAGCTCTAACCGGGGGAGCTCCTCCGGGCACCCTCGGGCTGCAGCTCTAACCGGGGGAGCTCCTCCGGGCACCCTCGGGGCTGCAGCTCTAACCGGGAAGCTCCACCGGGCACCCTCGGGCTGCAGCTAAAACCAGGGGATCTCTTCCGGGCACCCTCGGGCTGCAGCTCTAACCGGGGGAGCTCCTCCGGGCACCCTCGGGCTGCAGCTCTAACCGGGGGAGCTCCTCCGGGCACCCTCGGGCTGCAGCTCTAACCGGGAAGCTCCACCGGGCACCCTCAGGCTGCAGCTAAAACCAGGGGATCTCTTCCGGGCACCCTCGGGCTGCAGCTCTAACCGGGGGAGCTCCTCCGGGCACCCTCGGGCTGCAGCTCTACCGGGGTAACTCCACCGGGCACCCTCGGGCTGCAGCTCTAACCGGGGGAGCTCCTCCGGGCACCCTCGGGCTGCAGCTCTAACCGGGGGAGCTCCTCCGGGCACCCTCGGGCTGCAGCTCTAACCGGGGAAGCTCCTCCGGGCACCCTCGGGCTGCAGCTCTAACTGGGAAGCTCCACCGGGCACCCTCGGGCTGCAGCTCTAACCGGGAAGCTCCTCCGGGCACCCTCAGGCTGCAGCTCTAACCGGGGCAGCTCCTCCGGGCACCCTCGAGGCTGCAGCTAAAACCAGGGGAGCTCCTCCGGGCACCCTCGGGCTGCAGCTCTAACCAGGGGAGCTCCTCCGGGCACCCTCGGGCTGCAGCTCTACCGGGGTAACTCCACCGGGCACCCTCGGGCTGCAGCTCTAACCGGGGGAGCTCCTCCGGGCACCCTCAAGCTGCAGCTCTAACCGGGGGAGCTCCTCCGGGCACCCTCGGGCTGCAGCTCTAACCGGGGGAGCTCCACCGGGCACCCTCAAGCTGCAGCTCTAACCGGGGGAGCTCCACCGGGCACCCTCGGGCTGCAGCTCTAACCGGGGGAGCTCCTCCGGGCACCCTCGGGCTGCAGCTCTAACCGGGGGAGCTCCTCCGGGCACCCTCGGGCTGCAGCTCTAACCGGGAAGCTCCACCGGGCACCCTCGGGCTGCAGCTCTACCGGGGTAACTCCACCGGGCACCCTCGGGCTGCAGCTCTAACCGGGGGAGCTCCTCCGGGCACCCTCGGGCTGCAGCTCTAACCGGGAAGCTCCACCGGGCACCCTCGGGCTGCAGCTCTACCGGGGTAACTCCACCGGGCACCCTCGGGCTGCAGCTCTAACCGGGGGAGCTCCTCCGGGCGTCAAGGTTGTTATGACAACACCGAGGAGGCCCGGTTGGGAAGCAAACATTTAAGAGTTTCCACGGAGAGCGCTCGGAGTCCCGGAGGGCCCTGGGTGAAGGGGCCCGCACCCCTGCACCGCCGCCCCGGGGTCACCACAGGCGCTGGAGGGCCCGGCTGCCGGCCTCTGAGGCCGCGGGGAGGCCCGTGCGCCCCCGCCCGCCGCATCCTCACCTGCTCGTCGCTCATGGCCGCGAGGACGCGCCGTCACCCGTGGCTCCGCGGAGGCTCCGTGGGCGCCGCTCGGGCGAGGGAAGGG
This sequence comes from Canis lupus baileyi, assembly GCF_048164855.1. Classification (NCBI taxonomy): domain Eukaryota; kingdom Metazoa; phylum Chordata; class Mammalia; order Carnivora; family Canidae; genus Canis; species Canis lupus. The sequence continues at coordinate 25,121,201 of NC_132873.1, read as the reverse complement.
CGGCCTGGGACCCGCTGCAGCCCCGGCTCCCGCAGCGCCCGCCGGCCAGCGTCCTCGTTGCTAGGCAACGGCCCGCCGGCTCCATTTCCGGTCACCTTCCCCCCCACCCCGCCCTGGGGCGCCCTGGGCGGCAGGTGCAGGTGGCAGGTGGCGCCCCCAGCTCAGCGCACAGCTGCTCCCGCGGTGCTTCTGCCTTGCGGGGGGCTTCCCGTTGATTAGGAACGGCCCCACCTGTCCTCTAACCTAACCGGCTGCTCCAGGCCCTGGCCAGCTTTCTGTGCCTAAAAAGTCTCAGAAAACTAGTGGAATAAGAAAGCAAAATCACCTGCTAACACCTAGAGGGAAGCTTCCAGGTCTCGGCTGTTGTAGATACTGAAGTAAGCACAGGGGTGCGTAGGTCTTTTTGAATTAGGGTTTTTGTTCTCTTTGGTAAGTAGTGCGATTACTAGATCTTGGGGGTGTTTCTATTTTTAATTTTTTGAGGAAGCTCCATAGGGTTTTCCACAGAGGCCGCACCAGTGGCATTCCCCCCAACAGGGCACGAGGGGTCCTAACCCTCTACAGTTCTCGCCAATGCTTGTTCCCACAGGTCCTCTAGTCATTCCCGCAGGTGTCAGGTGATAGCTCCCTCTGGTTTTGATGCTCATTTTCCTGATTAGGGATGTTGAGCACTTTTTCAGACGTCTGGTGGTCATCTGTAGATCTTCTTTGGAAAAGGTTTATTCAGGTCCTCTCTGTCCATCTTAAGGAAAAAAATAATTTTGGGGTTTGAATAATATATAATTTAATATCCATATATGTAAAGAAATTAGATCATTTGCAAGTATCTTCTCCCATTCGGCAGGCTGCCTTTTCAAGTTTTTTGATGGTTTCCTTTGTTGTGCATAAACTTTCTATTTTGGTATAGTCCCAGGAGTTATTTTTGTTTTAGCTCTCTTGCCCAAAGTTTATGTAGAAAAATGTTACTATGGCTGACATCAAGAAGATTATGGTGGAGGTTTTCTTCTAAAAGTTTTATGGTCAGAGCAGAAAGAATAGGCGTGAGGGTATGGACTCTGCAGTTTCAGAAGAGGGGCGATGCCAGGCATCATCGGGGTGCCCGGGATGGCCTTGGAAGTGGGTGACTGAAGTGAAGGCCTGTGGTCACGGCCGGTCAAGGAACAAAGTTGCTAAGGCTGTGGCTGTTCCCAGGGAGGCTGAAGTCGCAGAGGCGGGTGGAAGACTGTGAGCCAAGGTCTTCAATGAAGGAGGCAGGAAGAGAAGATGTGACGAGCCTAAAATTAGTAAGAACTTTTTAGTGGCAAACAGATGATGAATGTTGCAGACCCCATGTCCTGAGCTGGAAATGTGGAAGGATGGAAAGTCCCGCCCAGAAGCAGAGCCTTCGAGGAGACAAAGTGCAGTAAACACCTGGCGGTCGGCCCAGGCTTCCAAGAACAGTAAGGATTGCGTGCACTTTCATAGCCCGAGAGCACAGCGAAACCTCTGAAAGCCTAATAGAGTGCTGGCGGGCTGATTCCTCAGCCAAAAAGAAAAAAAAAATGCATTTAGAAGGTAAGAGTACGAGAAGCTAAAAAAATTACCCCAAAGTGCTTACACCACAGGCAGTAACCAAGAGATGTGAAGGTACGACTGGTTTAGTGGCTGCCAGTGTGGGGCCAGCAGGACTGCCCCGGGAGCTTGCAGGTGTTTAGAAGGACTTGATGGAAAGCCAGCATCACCTGGGTCGCTTCATGGCAGGTGGACGTAGGCGGGCCAGCAGGATACAGGTGGCTTCACTGCAACAGTCTAGATAGAGATGAGCCTGAAGAAGTCAGCCATTCACTTTCCCACCCTTTCCCCAGCTGCCAATTTTCCTTTTTTTTTTTTTTTTTTAATTTTTCCTTTTTCCATCCTCTGCTGTCTCCGTGTGCGCTCACCCCAACCTCAAAAGCCATGATGGAAATAACCAAACATCAGGTGTTCTGACTGCCTTACCTCTCCCGGACCTCCATTTCTGGCTCCTATAGGGGTACAAGGGCTCATTCACAGAATCCTGTTCCTGGACCTGTCTTCTGTGGGGCACTTTGCCAGAATGATGGAAGGAAAAACAATTTTATAAAAATTGGGAAGACCATTCTTTTGTTTTTGTCAGTTATTGTGATTCCTGACAAGCAAGAGGAATGTGACTCCTGGGACTGAATTTCCCTAGTAATTCTCGCAGTAATCAGCAATATCACCAACCAGACCGAGGCCGGGACCTAATCCCTGTCCTCACCATTCAGGTTTAGGTCCGCTCGAAACCCTGAAAAGAACTGATACATTTCAAAAATTGTTAGGAATGGAATTTTAGATTAGGTGAATTGGACAACTGGATCCTTCCAATTAGAGAGACGCTTTATCACCATTACTTATTTCCTTGGAAGACTCGCTTATGCATCCAGCGTTTAATTTGGGTAGAGCTATCTTTACATGCTTTTGATTTATTAATCTACAAATCTGGACGTCTACTTTAAGAGAAGGTGTCTGGGAACAGAAAGTGGTTACCTCAGTTAACCAAATATAAAAGACCAAATGAAGAACAGAAATTGACTTGCTGATATGTCAGTTCCCTGGGTGTCAAGTTCAGCTGCATTTATGATTTTGTGTTTTCTCTCATGGTTTGGGTGAGGTTTTTTTCTAAAATGATTTTATTACACATGAACCAAATGCTTGCTTAGGATTTTATGCCCAAATATGTGCTGATTCTAAGGGAATCTTTTATGAGGCATTTATTTTCCTTTAAAAGGTATCATATAAGCTGCTGAGTTTTGTTGCGTTATTTCTTACTAATTTTTTTTTACCTCCTGCTTTTTGAAACTCCAGCTTTATAGAAGGAAAGAGTGCTGGAATGTTATGCATGCTTCTTTTGAAGCAGTGTGGCTGCTTTTTATTGTGGGGCATGATATGAGGTTGAGAAAATTGAGTGTACCTCTTAAAGCAGAGGCCAGAATCTGGTATTCTTTTCTCTACCCATGCCTTTCTCTCTCTCTGTGCACCTATACTCCTCCCCATCTTCCTCATCTTGCTCAGTTGACAAGGATTTCTTGAACACCTGCTGTGGGCCAGGCATTGTTCTAGGTGTGGGAGAGAGGGGAGGCAGCCAAGATCCCATCTCCTATTCTAGTAAAGAGGAACAGAAAATTAGCAAGAAAAAAAATATTTTGTTTGTTTATTTCAGATAATGAAAAAATACAGGAAGTAAATGAAATGAAAGGTTAATAGGAGAAACTGCAGCCCTAGAAAGTCTCTCACAGGAGGGACGTTTGAGCTGAGATCTGAATGACAAAAGGAGGAGCCAGCCCTTCAAAAAAATGTCAGGAATGAGTTCCCCCAGGAGCAGGTGAGCCAGTGAGAGTCAGGCCTGGATGTGAGAATAAACTTGACACACTCAAAGCCTGAAGAAGGCCGGGGACACAGTGAGGAAGGATCGTATTTTAATAAGGTGAAGAAACCGTGAATTGAAATGGAGCAAGAGTGGAAGCAGGAAGGCCGGCTAGGAACCTACTGAAAATAGGGAAGCGACAATGGTGCTTCCACTTGGGGGAAGTAATGGAAAGTGGAGAGAAGGGGACACATCAGGGATATATTTTGGGGGAAAACCTGAAAGGATTTGCTGATGGACTAGATATAAGGAATAAGAATGAGGTAAAATGACTATTAGGGGTTTTTTCTTTTGCCTGAGTTACTTGGTAGATAGAAGGTGCAAGAAAATTTTTAAAAACTTGGTTCTTAAAAATGTTAAGTTTGAGACGTCTATTAAATGTCCAAGTAAGATTTTGAGGAGGTAGGAAGCTGTACAACTCTGGGTATAGCTCTGGTCAAGGGATAAATTAGAAGTTCATCCATAGATAGATGATCATTGACCATGAGAGTAGATGAAAACGTCAAACAAGAGAGTGTAAATAGAAACAAAAAGGAAGGTGATCCAAGGAACAAGTCCCAAGACTCTTGTTTTCTCTTTCTGGAAACTTGCAATTTAAAAATTGCCGAATTTGTCAACCCTTTAACAAAGAGGCAAGCACAAAGAGTTGCAGCAGATATCTCAGATACAAAAGGAGCCCTACAAAATGTGGTTGACAATTCATGCATGTGGTATTTGTTTGTGAAAATACTGAGCTATATATGGACCAAATCCCATAAAAACAAATAATGATGCTATTTTATTACCACACGTTGACCTTCTACTAATCACAACCAGATCTAACCAACCCAAATGGTTGCATTCAATTTCTTTGAACACTAGAGGGAGATATACTCACCTGCAAACCGGAGAGAAAAATGAACTTGTGTTTCTATAGAACTACTCTTTTACCGTAGAGCCATAGACTATTTTAAAACTTGATATTTTTGCAATCATCAAGAAAGAAGTCTTGAGTAAATTATACTTCTTGGAAAGTAACTCGATGTCTTTGCTAAATCAGGTTTCAGTAGAAGGCTATGTTGTAGATGACTGCCATGTGGTATATTTTCAGGTGATAGCTTACATTTTTCCTTGGACAATGTGGAGCAATGATATAAAACCTGTTAGTTTTTATTTGGAGAAACATCATTTCCTCCTTCCTAGGAATTCTGGCAGCATTTCATTGTAAGTCAAAGTGTCAGAAGCTTTGACTCTTGACCTTATGTCTGTGGACCTGGGGAATGTGCTGTGCTTCATCACGTTCAGTGTTTTTAGGTGGCTTAAAGGTCACTGGCGTTGACTTCATTCTGGACTTTTTATTTGCCCAATAAAATGTTCTTTGACTTTGCTAGGTAATCGCATAGATATGTAGTGTTTTCATGATTGCTTGGGGCAGCTAGAAAACTTTCTCTTTATTTACTTTGGTAATCTTTCCAAAGAACATACTGTAAAACGTCCTCTCTTCCTGATCAAAGGTTGAATGTGAACACTACCCAACAATTCTTAGCCTACCAAATACTTTATTTGACCTTGTAACTAATTTACAAGTCTTTTTTTTTTGTTTTGTTTTGTTTTGTTTTTGTTGTTGTTCAACACTGAAATGCTTCTGTTAATTAAAGGGGGAAAATGTGTTTTCTATCTCTAGGGAAGAAGGAAAGTGTAGGAAAAGAAGCTATTTTCTGGAATCAGAGCTGGTATGAATCCTGACTTTGGACAGATGTCAACTAAACTTATTATGGTCATTGTATTACCATATATACATATTGTGATTATATATTATTTGATATGCATATCAAGTAATTATACAACTGAAAGGAATACAATGTTGTAAGTCAATTATATCTCAAAACAAATTCCTGAATTTGTCTCTACTGATGAAAGTAAACAAGTCGCTTTCTATCTCTGAACTATCATTTTCTTTTCTCTAACTTAGAATCACAGCCTTTTAGAGTTGTTGTGGGGGCTCATTCAGACAATGTACGAAAAGCATCCAGCTTAGCTTCTGGTAAAAAAGCAAACATTCCAAGTTTCCTGGGCCCCACTCTTTCTTTCCCTGTGAAGTGCTTTGTAAATTGACCCTATAAATCATATGTTCATAGATTATGTGCTCTGAAGTATTTGTCAAGTGCTGGTCATATGTACAGAATGTGACCCAGGCCACGTTTGCAAGGCAATCTTGCGGGCATTCGTGTGTGGTCAGAGCTGTATTGCCTGCCCTGTGCTCTCCAGGACTAGGTCAGAAAGAGGACCTCACTAGGCGATCAACTACTCCTAATTATGGGCTTATGAGCAGAGAAAAAAGGAGACACTGAAAGTCTGGTGAGGATTATTATCCCTGCAGGGAATGACTTCCCCTTTCCCTCCACAAATATCAATTTTACCTCCCACCCCCATAAAGGTCCAGCTCAAATCCTTTGTCCAACAGACATTCCTAGCCTAAATGAACTCATCTCTCCAAACACCTATAATATTTATGCAATTCAGTCACCCGCAACTCATGCCTTGCATTCCTACTTACCCTTCACCTACACGGTCTCCCCAACCAGGTAGGTCCTTACAAGGCATGGTTGCTACTAAGTCATATTTCTTAGTGGTTCACTTTAACGCCTTCCACGGTACTCTACTGGAAGCAGCCACTGATGCTTCCTTGAATGTATTCCCAGGTCAGTTTTCCTTCGCCTTCCTTGCCACACACATTTTGACAATAGAACTCATCAAGGGTAAACGAATCCGTACTGTTTAAATCATTCTGCTGACAGCATCTGCCAATTATCTCTTTAAACTACAGATTCTTAAAAAGAAAAAGCCCCAAAGTCTAACCTATTATGCTTACCTTTATGCTGTTTACTTTGCTACCCATGGCATAATTCTTGCCAAGTATTCACTCTCAGTTGGAACAAACTAGCTACCATGGGGTCATTTACAGGTATAATATATATGATAAACATTTTTATCATTGGCAGCTGACTTTTTTCTTTTTAAATTCCATAGTCAAGTGTTATTATTGGTCATAAAACGAGCGATAATTTGACACGTGTCAAACTCTGACATTGTCACACACGACTCCATTTTTACATATGCAGAACTGAAACAGATGGTGAAGTTTTATCATCATTTATTATTCAAGCTGCAATAAAGGGTTGCTAAAGCTAGAATTAGAATGCTCTTCAAGGTCGTGAAGGATAAAGAATCACACATGAAATGCAGCACCTGTTCCCCGAGTGTCAAACCATAACACAGGAAAGTCCTAATCCTCGGTCTTGACTACAGAGCAGCTCTGTGATGTGGCCGACAGGCAGTGCGAGGCTGCTTTAGGGTGGTCGCAACCTGCCTCTGAGGCACACGAGGCAAGATTATATGCTCTTCAAGAGGACAATACAGGGAACGTATTTTCAAATACTGATAATTGAAGTAACATTTTCAAAAGAGACACATGGCAATGTATTTTTTATTTTTGTATTTTTTATTTTTTTTAAATATCCTAGTAATGGGTAGTTTTTCAAAAGCAGATGCAGAAAAAATATGGGAGCAGACTCTGCTCTTAATCATTCACAAATCTCTTAGCTAAATTTTATGTTTAATTACATTTTCTCCTAAACTCTACTCCATTTCTCCTTCCTTTCATATCTCAAATCCTCAAGTGAGTGGTCTTTACTCACTTGATCCACTTGATCCACTTTTTATTTCCTTGCCATTTGATCTCTTTGAAAATCTATAATCTACAATAAATCTATTGAATCTCAGTTCAAATAATCTACTTGAAATCTATTTCCACAGTCCATGTCTTCAAACCGCTAACAACCTTGACCCATTTCTTGTTTTTCTTAACTACTATTCAGAATTTGAGGTTGCTGTTACTTCCTTCTTAAAATTATTTTCTTCCTAGTCTTGCATGACAGCCAAGCCCCATTCTTCTACTTCTCTCACATTTTTCTGGCTCTTCTTCCTTCCCTGTCCATCCATTTGTAGACAATCCTTACAGCCTTGGTTGTGCTCTCTCCCCTCATTGCTCATGCCAATGACTCATCTACTCTTAAAGCTTCATATTCCACCTTTATGCTTACAGCTCCAGAGTCTTTGTTCCCTGCCATTTTCCCTCTGAATACTTATATCTTGTGCTCAATTATCTACATGACTTTTCCCTTCAAACTACACTGCTGTCCGAAACCACAGATCCAAAACTGATCTCCTCTTCCCAAGTTTTCAGCTTTACCTGCAGCCTTACCAATCTTCCAAGATCAGTATCTTGAATTCATCTTGGTTTTCTCCTTGTTCTCCAAGTCTGCATTAGCCATCTGTTGCCATTATTATTATTATTATTATTATTATTATTATTGAAATGTCTTAGGATCATCTCTTCCTTCTCGTCCTACTGCCATTAGTAAAAGCCAGGCTCTGAGCACCTAGGTAACTGGGTGGGTCTTTTTTTTTTTTTTTTTAATTTTTTTTTTTTATTTATTTATGATAGTCACATAGAGAGAGAGAGAGAGAGAGAGAGAGGCAGAGACACAGGCAGAGGGAGAAGCAGGCTCCATGCACCGGGAGCCCGACGTGGGACTCGATCCGGGGTCTCCAGGATCGCGCCCTGGGCCAAAGGCAGGCGCCAAACCGCTGCGCCACCCAGGGATCCCCTGTGTGGGTCTTTTAATTGTGGTTTGTTTGGTCCTCAGTCTGTCCAATATGCACACTTAAAAGCAAATAACACTAAAATAATCCAGAATGATTCCTTCTTGGTCTCATGTCATCAAACTCTATTTCAGAAGACTACCCATCAATTCCTTCTTCCTTATCAATCTATTCTTTTTTTTTTCATTTGTTTCTATTGAAGTTTGATTTGCCAACATATAGTATAACACCCAGTGCTCATTCCATCAAGTGCCCTCCTCCGTGCCCGTCAATCCATTCTTACCTTCCATAACCCTCTTCCCTATGCAGAGTCTCTATATTGTGCAACATAGAACCTCTACTCAGGTTGTGATCCTCCACATTTTAACTGACTCTACTTATCCTCTGTATCTTTCTTTATCCAGCCTTATCCCAAACCAATTCAAAGGCATTCCATCAATAAGCTTTTGCCCAAAAAAAAAAAAAAAAAAAAAAAAAAAAAAATAAGCTTTTGCCCAAATATCTAACAATGGTCCATTCCTTTTTAAAACAAGAATTCACATAATATAACCTTCCAGTTTATTAACTATTATTGTTTGTATAAAGGCTATTCTCCTTTCTTTACCTAATGTATTATTTTTTTCCATTTTTACTTATTCTCTAAGTCCCAGTTTAAAGATCACGTCCTCTACAAAGTCTACCCTGGCCATCCCAGTCACTTGTGTCCCCTAAACATACCTGGCATAGTCTCAGTTATGTACCTGAACAGATGTAAAAATCTTCCAGTTGTACTATATTTTGAAAAAGAATGACCTCAATGGAATTAATTGCTTATTTAGACCCTAAGGATGCATACATAAATTAACAGGTAAAGATGATATTTTTCTAGGCCAAGGCTTCGGTGTTATTAGTAGAAGCAATAAATAGAAATGAATTCTCAGAGCTATTCTATTTTCAGCAAAGCTAAAAAATAGCTTATCATCAGTCTAAGAAATATTTATCACTATAGTTTATATAGTAATCATTATTTTTGTTTTTAAAACTTTATCTCAAATTACAAAAATAACAAACTGATACCATAATGGTTATATCGATCATAATACAATTGTCAAAATCCATATGATTTTGCAAAGAGCAAACCCTAATATAAACTATGGACTTTACTTATAATATATCAATATTTGCTCATCACTGTAATAAATGTGTTACACTAACACAAATACTAATAATAGGGAAAATGGGGATAAGGGAGATTAGGAGGCATATAGGAACTCTCTACTTTCCACTCAATTTTTCTGTAAACTTAAAACTATTCCAAAAAAAATCCAATTTATTAACTTCTTTAAAATAACGTATTTATTATAGAAAATGTGTAATGTCCTGTAAAAAAGGACAAGGAAGAATATTTAAAACATCTTCAAGCCTATGACTTTGTCATTGTCAGTATTTTGATATCCCTTCAGTCTATCATTCTGTTTATCGATCGATCCATCCATCCATCCATCCCTGGAAGATACTTTATCCACTATTGTTACATGACTATTTTCTTCTAATATTTAATCATATATCACAAGCAGTTTTCCTGCCATTAAATAATCTCTAGCAATAAATTTTTTAATAATCACATGATATAAACCTCTTTATCTTGAAGCTGTATTTCTAAGATTTCCCTGAGCTTTAATTTCTGCAGCATGATAAACCCATTTCCTTTAGTACTTTCTAAACCTGCATCACTGTTTCCTTCTTGGTATTCATATCTGCATTTTTTTTTTAAGAGAGAGCACAGGGGGAGGGGCAGAGGGAAAGGGAGAGAATCTTAAGCAGGTTCTATGCCCAGCACGGAGCTCGATCTCACAACCCTGAATTCTTGACTTGAGCCGAAATCGAGAGTTAGACACTGAACGAACTGAGCCACCCAGGAGCCCCCATATCTCTATTCTTGCTATCCCCTTCTCAGGATGCTTTACAGTGACTTATTTATATTACTTACTGATTTTCTATGTAGCAGTCCCTTTCCACAGAATCATTTTTTTGTGTGTAACATTTCTTTTCTAAAAATACACCAGCAAAAAAAAAAAAGCAAAAAATACATCAGCTTATTAGCTAAGAGTAGTTTTTGACATAAAGCAGCATGCGTACTGTTATACAGCTCATCAGTGATTAATTAGAACATATACTAAAGTATGCCAATGACTCCAAGATCTTTTTCTACCTGATGCCTAATCTTTATAGCCTATGGCCCTGAATTACTATTTGGGTTTATTTAAGAAAGAAACTTAGAGATGGGGCTGATTAGAAGTAGTACCCTACAGAGTCTCTCTATATTAGAACCACATAAGAGTTTCTGAATTAGTGCACATGGGTTGAAGTGGTCCCACTGATAGGCCAAAACTGTCCTCTGGTTCTGGCTTGTATTGCTATCGAGAAGTCAACAATTATTGTTCACCTGGATGTAACGTTCCTTTCCTCTGGCTGCTTTTAATATGTTCTTTTTTCATAGATTTTTGCCAATTTGATTATGAGGTATGGTTTGATGTGATCTTTGTATTTATCTCCCTTCACATTGACCAGTTTCCTTGGGTTATATTTATCATCCATTTTGGAAAACATTTAACCACTATTGCTTGAAATACCTCTCTGCTCCAGTTATACTTTATCCAATATATAATATAGTATATATTATAATATATATATATGTATATATAGGAACAGCTTGTTTAAATTAGATAATCATATATATGTGTGTGTATATATATACACATGTATTACACAGTATTTATATATGTGTGTGTGTATATATACTGATTACTTGATCTGTCTACAGCTCTCTGAGGCTCCGTCCACTTTTTTTTTCAGTGTCTGCTCTCCATGCTTCAGTTTTGATAGTTCCTGTGTCCTTGTCTTCAAGTTGTGGTTTTTTGGTTGTTCTCCTGTAGTGTTAAACCTATCTTGTGGTCATTTCATTTTATATGTTGATACTTTTGGTTCTGGAGCTTCTATTTGATTCTTTTCTTAGAGACTCAATTTCTCTGTTAAGATTCTCTGTTCTTTCAATGTGCTTATGTTTTTCTTTTAATCCTTGAATATATTTATAACAGTGGTTCAAAAGTCCTAGCCACTAATTTTATCATCACAGTTATTTCTCGTTCGGTTTACATTGGCTGACTTTTTCCCCTCTGGCTGTACAACTGGGACTGGCGTATTTGGTAGCATAACCCCCACACAGGGTCTTTGGTCTGTGGGGGTATCTTAGAGCTACCATCCTGGGGAGCCCAGTGGAAGCCTCTGGAGCTTCCCTCTACCGCCTGTAAAAAATGGCATATCAAAAACACATCCATCTATGGGGTAAATGATTTATGGGGTAAATCAGTGCCACCCTTAGTATCTAAAGGAAAAATACTTTTACCAGGGCCCACAATAAGAGTTACATTGAATCATAAACTATGACTTCTGCTTTGGTACTTTAAGCAAAAATAAAACACATTAAGAATGAAAAGAAGAACGTAAGTACAATTGCAGGAAATATTAAAATGTAAGGGAAAACATGATAAATAATGTTATGTCCACATATTTAAAACCTAAATGAGTTGGGGACACCTGGGTGGCTCAGCGGTTGAGCATCTACCTTTGGCTCAGGGCGTAATCCCGGTCCCGGGATCGAGTCTCACTTCGGGCTCCCTGCATGGAGGCTGCTTCTCCCTCTGTCAGTGTCTCTGCTTCTCTCTCTGTGTTTCTCATGAATAAATAAATCTTTAAATGATTTGGACAAATCTAAATCTAAATGATTTGGAAAAATTCCTAGAAAAATATGACTAAAATACAAACAAAAGACTAAAGAAGAAACAGAAAATCTGAATGATCTTAAAATTATTATTGTAATTGCATCAGTAATTAAAAGATTTCTCAAAAGGTAAAGCCAGCTCAGAAAGTTCCATATATGAATGAAACATTCAAGGAATATGTTCTAATTTTAAACAAACTGTTCCTAAGACTAGGAAAAGAGGAAAATGCCCCAACTAATTAATAAGCCCAACTGAACCTTCCGAATAAAATTAGACAACGACAATATGAACAGGAAAATTATAGGCCATTCCCACTGTGGGAAAGCCCTAAATAAAATATTAGTAGGCCAAAGTGAGTTGAGTATATAAAATACAAGAATGCAAGAATTGTTTAACATTAGAAACATCTATTAATATAATTGACCTCATTGTGGTATAATGAAAAAATACATATGGTCTTTGTCCCACATTCTTGGCACAGAGCTTTTAAAATCCTTGGCATTTCCTGAGGGAGAGCAGTGACTATTGTTATTCATAACAAGCCCCTTTCTACCAAACCTTTGGAAGACCAAGCATGAGATTAGAGGTTTGGGAGTTTCAGTCCCAGCTTCTGACATTTGAGGATGGAAGCGCAGGGGACTGGAGGTTGTTTGATCACCAATGATCAATAAGTGAATCAATCATGCCTACTTAATGAAACCTTAATAAAACATTCTTAAACTACGAGGTTCTGGCCGCTTCCAGGGGGTAAACACATCAGTGCTGGAGAAGAGGTGCCTGGAGAAGGCACGCGAGCTCCGTGCCTGACCCCCTCTGCCTCCCATCACCTTGCCATGAGCATCTCTTCCATTTGGCTGCTCCTGGGTTGTATCCTTTCTAATAAAACTGTGATCCTAATTCTAGAGCTTTCCTGAGTTCTACAAATCATTCTATCGAATTATCAAACCTGGTCATGGGAAGACTCCTATTTATAGCCAATTGGTCAGCAGTGGGGGGGGGGGGGGGCGTTCCAGCAACTTGTGACCAATATCTGAAGTGAGGACAGTCTTGTGGCACAGAGTCCTTAACCTATGGGGTTGATGCTAATTCAGTGTAGTTAGTGGAAGAATTGAATTGAATCATAGGACGCCCAGTTGGTATGACAGACAAAATTGTTATTGGAAAGATACCATATGGTTCAAGACAAATTAGAGGGGAAAAAAATCATATAATTTCCTCAGAAAGTGGAGCAAGAAAATAGGTAGCAAATCCTTTAGGTCTATCTGCCCAGATCCCACACGAGTGCGCACTGTGTACCACTAATGGGTTACAAGTGAACCAAGATCGTGAAGGCTCTGAAAGCCAGACCCCTTAAGCTCGTTGCTTCTCCAGCTTCAAACAGATTCCTAGGTTTTTTTCTACTGTCATGAGGGAATAGTATAATTTTCTATGTGCGCGGTCATGTCAGAAAGTATAGAATTTTTTTTTTTTTTTTTAGTAGATGAGTTTAACTCAAATGGCTGTTATTCTATGGTTCCATCTCCTACTCATTGGTGGATGAGATCCATCAGTTTTTGAGTAGAGCTTCTCTATTAAAAAATGTTTCAATCTCTAACTACTGGGAACTTGCTCTTTTCTTCCCTCCACGCCTGAACTAATGTGACACAAGGATCACGGGTAAGAGTGTGTTTTGCAAATGCAAATTTCCCTCCATTGGGCTGAATTAAGGCCAAGAGGGAGGGCACAGAGTGTGTTAGCCAGCCTATTTCACCACTTCCTCACACCCTCCAATGTAATTGCTTTCAGCAATCAAGCTGATATTTTTAATCTCCATTGATCTGACTGGCTCCAAGGGAACTTAATTTCAGTTATTAACCGCTTAATATGCCAATGCTTAGAATTTTTAAAATGAGGAGCTATTCTGAATCAAAACCCATGGATGAGCCAAACTTGAACCCAGGTTCACCAATGATTTGCAAACTTTGCACTTACTGCAAACGTTTTCATACACGGCTCTTCTCCTGCTTTTATTCTCTCTGAACTGTCCCTGAAAAAATCTCCCTGAGATCTCTGACCAACTTCACTTTAAGCCACCTGCCCTCTTCTATTTCTGCCCAGGAGGACTCTGTGACCAGTGTCAGATGGGCCTGTCAGAGCAAGGCGTGTTGCCCCTCCCTTCCGCTTCCCCCTCTCTTGCACTGGGGGATCTTCCTCCCTTAAAGGATCTCAATGATGACTCTGCTCCACAACCTGAAGTCACACTTGGTGAGCTTCCAGCCTCATTTTTTTTCCTGTTTTTCAATCCTCGTTAGTCAGGAGCCCCTTCTAGAAATCAACGCATCATGACTCTGTTCTGGAGCATATCCCTTCCAGGTGACCCTCACGTGGAACTTTGAGAATAGCAGGTTTATTTCCATAACATTGGCACCGAGCAAGACACTCTCTTTCTATTCCCTTTGCAGATATTTATGAAGTGCCGTCCCTCCCTGTCAAGGCAGTCTTGCATCTGTACCCTGAAGAGAGAACCTCCACGGGCCATATTACTACCAAGGCTTTGTCCCATCACACTTTCCACCCCAACAACACACGGATGTTATACCCCTGCTAGGACCCACTATAATCACTGTTTCCACGCTCACAAATACAAAATGCTCTTATGTTAAGAGATGGTCAGCATTTTGTTTTTGTCACAGAATCATTATCTCTATAGGTTTGCTCTTTGGATTTTAAGTAATAATCTGACATAGAGGGTACTTACACAGACCATGGTACTTAGCCAAAGATATCCAGAAGGTTTGCTCAAAAACAATTCTTGTTGGGTCAGCCTTTATTAAATCCTCCCCAGGAGCTGATATTTTGAGAACAAAATATTACTGGTAAAGAGAAGCATGTGAAGTTTCCAAAAGCAAAAGCGTATGTAACCAATGAAAGGATAAAATTTCAAGGCCTGTACAGTAAAGCAGCTGTTAGATGATTTACTGGAAAATTCTTCCAAAACATAACAGAGGCTTCCTACTACAAAGGAAATATTTTCCTTCAAGTCCATACTATTAAAGTTCAATATGTAACATACTCAAAAGACCTCTCTAATAAAATCTGAGATTTTCACGAAAACCTCCACCTTAGGGACTTGATTCTCATTCCATCCCTCTGCACAGCCCGAGCATCACTGGTGTGAGATTCGTGATGTGTGTTCTAAACTCCAGACTCATTCCTTCTGTGCAGTTTCCAGTATCAATAGCAGAGGCCGGGACTTCATCTCTCCAGCCTACGAGTGACTCCTGTTAAACTCAGCAAATCAGATAACCTCTCACTTGCAATCAGAGAAATTATCTTAGACCTGCCAGCAGAGCTCTGGGGATTTACAAGGCAATGAGGACAACTGCAAAGCAATACTTAATGAGGGGGATGAGGGGGGTCAGCAAGGGAGAGAAAAATAGACTGTTTCCAGTACCTGCCTTAGCTTTCTACATGGTCGACCAGAGGCAGAAGGCCTTTCTCGGGTGTTCTCCACCTGTTTTGGCCAAGTCCTGGAGGAGAGAATGAAGGCAACTCTGAGGTATGCAGCACATTGCACGCTCACTGCTCCACAGCCCAGAGCAGTGATGGATGAGGACCCCAGGCAACGCTTCCCATCTAGCCTCATTCTCGACTCTGCTGACCCATGAGCCCATTTATTAGGAGTCATCGGAAAGCTCTTGGGCTCTGTAATGCCGTATATTCACGTCGAGCATCCCCTGGCTCAAATGACAAGGACTCCACCTGTACAAAGGGCATTACTGAGCTTCCTGGGGCGTAATTACTCCTGAGGCTTCGATCCCCACAGGAAAAGCAAAGTGGCAGTGGACAGAGGAGACACAGTGGGGCAAGTCGAGGACGAGGAAAGATGTGTCCTGCCACCTGCCTCCCTTCCTATTCTGAACGTGCCAACCAATTCCAGCCCACCTGTCCCCCATGTGCCAGAGTGTGGGGCAGGCCCCTGGAGCAAGAGACGTTCTCCTGGGCAGACAGCTCTTTATCTGATTCCTGATTAATGGTAAAGTGGCTGCTCTCAGCTCTGGATGTTCACACCATAAGACAGGACACTTGGCTTCCACACGTGCATCTGTTTGATTGAAACTCCAGGCTGCACAGGCCTACTTTTCTGAAGAAAGGAACGTGAAAAGGGCCCAATGGCAACAGGAACATTGATACAGGAATGGTTTGGTCAATGACTACGGCATATGAGCTAAAGGTCATATTTCGGTAAAATAGGTAATGGTTTGGTCAATGACTACGGCATATGAGCTAAAGGTCATATTTTGGTAAAATAGGTAATTTTGGGGGGTGGGGAATGTAGAAAGTAACTTCAAAAAAAAAATTCAGTGAATACGAAAAAGGGCATATTTGGTCCATGATGAGAACTTTTTCCTTCCTTGTGAAAGCACTACTATCTTCAAAGTTACCTACAACTGTTTACTACATGGACCCTTTGAGCTTCATTGATAAGGAGGGAGTCAAACACTGCTTCCAGTGATACTCTGCTCACGTGGGTGACAGCAGGCCCCCTGCCTTGGGCCATGCCACCCTAGTTCCAGCTGAGGAGCCGCTGTAAAGTCTGTCCCGATCAAAGCAATGAATGGGCCCAGGGTCTGCTCGTTCCAAGCGTCAGGAGATACCTTGGGATCAGTTATAGAGCTGTTTCTTCATATGTGTCTTAGCACCCCACAGTGTGCACGCTCCCCTGGTGTCTCCTCTTCTCCCTTTGCTGGCCGACTCCTGGGTATCCCCTAGGGATCAACAGCCCTGAGCTCACAGCACTTGGGCTCAGGCCCAGGGATGAGTCAGGATGGCCTTTCCTCTTGGCTAGTGACTAGTGTAGGGATCAAACCAAAAAGGAAACACTGCTAAGGGCTTTGGAAAAAGGCTTTCCTCCCTAATAAAAGGCAACTTGACGTGACCGGGAATAGAAAGTAGATGGTAAGTGCAGTTTCGCAGCATGCTGTTCCCTCCACGAGAGTATACAGTGACCTGGCCATGACAGCAGCTCTCCGGCGTTGGCTCAGTTTACCTGATGTGGTAGGCTGAATGATGCCCCCCTCCCCAGAGACGTCAGGGTCGTCATCCCCAGCGTCTGTGACTCTGCTCCCTTACATGAAAATGAACTTTTGATTAAGACAGGGGTCTGGAAACAGGGAGATTATGCTGGGCCATCCTGAGAGGTCCGGTGTCCCTCTCAGAGGACAGAAAGAGATCCCAGTCAGTAGTGGGAGAGGTGCTGTGGGAAGCAAGACACTCAGTGATGGGAAGGGGGGACTATGGCCAAGGAAGACAGGACGTCCTAGAAGCTGAGAAGGGCAAGGAAACTGCTTCTCTCTTAAACCTCCAGAAGGTACTCAGCCCTGCCGACGGCTTGAATTTGGACTGCCCGGACTGTAAGAGAATAAATTGGTGTGTTTTAAGCCAAAGTTGGTGGAAATGTGTTATACTAGCAAGAAGAAACTAGCATTTCTGGCTAGCCAGGTAAGACACGTTCCCTATGTCTTACATGTAGTCCCTCTGTTAGTTTGGATGTTTTGCTGCACATAACAGAAGCCCCAACTGAAAATCACTTAAACAGTTAAGGGACCTAGGACCTCACTTGTTAAAACAGAGAAGCAGTGTCAAGGTGTTACAGGTTGGTTAATTTAGCAACTCAATGACATCTCAGAGATCCATGTTTTGGGGGTTTTTTCCCTCCAAATTCGTGCTTGGCTGTTCTCAACAGGAAGGTTTATCTCTTTGTCTTGGTCCACACATGGTCAAAATGGTGGTTGGGGTTCTAATCACTAATCCTTACACACTAATATCCAAAGGCTGAAAGATAAAATCACTCTTTTGATGCATCTTTTTTTAAGCACCAGGAATATTCTCCCAGAAGTCCCCACCTCGATGTTGCTTCATGGGAAAAGAGGATTTCCACTACCTCCGTTTGACCTCAGCCTGAACTTCCCAACTGATGAAGTTCTTCCCTCTGGCTTATGTCTCAACTCAGGCAAAAGACCCTGCAAGCAAAGCATGTCATGATGGGAACCCTCAAGTAATAAGGACTGCCCTGAAGTCAGCAAGACCCCATACGATCGACCCCAAAGACAAGGATCACCCTTGACCTTTACCATCCACCTGCATGTACCCACCAACTCTTGTCCCACATTTTCCCTACATAAACCTGGAAGTACTTTCAGTACAATGGAGGCATCTTTGAAATGCTAGTCCATGGTCTTCTCAGTGTGGCCTCCCTTTCTTTCTAAATACCTTTCTTATTTCACCACCACCCATCCTCTACACCTTTGGACTCTGTCAGCAGCAAGTGGCTGAAACCTGGTCTGTTTGGGACCCCCAGAGTGAGGTGCTCTTGCACCCCTGTGCCCTGGTCGTGGTGTGGCATTAGCAAGAAGCTGATTCACCTACTTCTAAACCAGTCACCAGGAAGGGGGTGGACTCAAGAACCCCGTCCTGGGACAACAGAAGAGCTGGTCCCTCCTGACCAGCTAGGTCACGGCATCCTATTTTCCAGGTTGCATTAGTAAGAAAGAAGCGAGACAGTAGCTGATGTGCAGAAACACATACATTCCCTCCTCGAGGATCCTTTTGAACAAACAACTACATCAAAGACAAAAATCTTCCAAAGTTGAAGAGGGCTGTCCTTTCAGCAAAATGTGCGAATGTCTATAACTTCCACTTCTTTTGCTCAAAATCTTCTGACCTGGAAGTGCATTCATTTATTTAATATTTTTCTTTGCTTAGTGCAGCCCCCGAATGAATGTTTACTGAACCAAGGGTCGATAATAGTTATTTTGTGCCTCTAGCGATATTATTTTCTTATTTGATTCTCAACAGTTGAGCGGGTGTTTAGAGTCTACTGGAGATTTTATTAACATAAATATTTGTGTTAGATTGAATAAAAATAAAAATACTAACTGTTACATAACATTTTCTCTGAGCCTGTTGTTACACTAAGGACTTTACATAACTCATCTAATCCTAGCTGTACGAAGTAGTACTGGGTTTTGAGCGAGAGGGTGTGAGTGGGGGGGCTTGTTTTTTTCTTTTTTTTTTTTTAACATGGAGCTTAAACTCAGGACCCTGAGATGAAGAGCCACATGTTCTACAGACTGAGCCGGCCAGGTGCCCCCAAAGTGGTACTGGTTTTAATCCCCATTTTGTAGATGAAGAAATACAGACAGAGAAAGGAAAACCATTGATAATATATTCCTTCTTGGAAAAGGTAAAGCAGTGGCAAGAAGTAGCTCTCATGATATTTTATTATTTTTTATTTTTTATTTTTCTCATGATATTTTAAAAGGAAATAAAAACAACAGTTAAGCATCTGACTCTTGATTTCAGCTCAGGTCGTGATCTCAGGGTCGTGACATCTAGCCCTTTGCTGGGCTCTGTGCTAGGCACTAGGCTTGGAGCTTGCTAAGGATTCTCTCTCTCCCTTACCCTGTACCCCTAACCCCTCTAAAGCAGAAATAAAATAAAATGAAATAAAATAAAATAAATAAAAAAATAAAATAAAATAAAAAAGGAAGGAAGGAAATAGTTAATAAAAATGGCGTTATACATGACACAAACTGCAGGATAATTTTATACCAATATTTCCAAAAAATTATTTTTCCTGTAAGATTAAAGACAAGCAGCATTCAAACCTAAACTGAGGGGTGGACAAAAACATAGCACAAAATGAAAAGTGTGTCTGTGGGAAAGACACCAAAAGAAAAAAGATACACTTTATAAATTATGGCCTAACACTCATGAGCAAGAGAAAAAACTTGAGGTTGATTTGGAATCAAGAGCATTTGGCTGTCTCTACCTGGAGACCAATATTTTTAATGTCTTTTATATGTTTGTAGAACTATGTTGACCCTTCTCTGAACTAACATCTTCTTTTAAAATGTGTATGGGGTATTGTGCTACAACCATTCTGGACCTAACAGGCCTATATTATGCTTTGGCTCTTGGGCTTTTCTAATCACTACTTATCCACTTTATTGTTATTGGGCTTAGATATAATGAAACCAAATGATTTTATCCATTCTTGCATACAGACAGACTGTAATAAACTGCATATTAAATGTATTGTGATTCCCTCCAGGGGAGAAAATGATGCCCACAAATCCTGGCACCATTATGTTTGTATTGGTTGGCACCCCAATGGAGACTGAGATGCTTTTTAAATAATCTACAGAACAGTTGGAATTTCTATACCAAGGAAAACAAAAATTCCATCACCTGAATCCTATTAGAGCTAACAAGGCTTTCTGTGAAGTTAGATAGTTATTTAAAGATGAGACACTGTAGATTTCATGATGCCAAGTAAACCAAAGAGTGCCTTCAAGCACACGCCAACTTGAAATCCAGAAAGGGAAGGGGAGGCTAATTTATGGTCAATGCAAAGCATAAAACACAATAATTCATAAAACAAAACAATTCACATGTGGCAGTATATTGGCTTAATTCAGGCTCTACTTAAGCCAATCAGATGTCCAGAAAGAAAAACTGAAAATGTTGCCCGTTTATCTAAATGATTCCAAATAATTGTATATTTGACATGGTAGACGTAAATAATAAAGACCTAGATTTTCTTTTCTTAGTATTTGCCATCCAAAGTTATTCTTGTGTCAGCTACTTCCCAAAAAGAGTAGTAATTAAAAGAGTTCACTGGTGATTGTAAATGAATTTCTCTTTTGCATCTAGCTTTCCTATGACCAGTTCACTGTTGCCAAGCATGGCGGGATAGGTTATTTCCTCTAAATATCCATTATTTTACATTTAATTTTTAATTGAAGTATAGTTGACATATAATATATTAGTCTCAGATATGCAATAGGGTGATTTGAATGAATATCCAGACTTGTGCAGACTTTAAATTGACATTTCCATGGCACTCTGAATCATTGCTGGTAGAGTGTAAATTAGTCCAATACGCTGCAAACTGATTTGGCAGTATACACAAGAGCCCTACAATGTTAGGGTATTTGACCACATGCTTCTGCTTCTGGAAGTCACTTTCAGGAAATAACATAAAATTCAAAAACCATATTTATGTCCAATAGTTTGTTTACATGGTAATTGTACTTGCTGAGAGGAGATACAATCTAAATGCCTAATGACAAGATGGTTAAGTGAATAATGATATATCCACTGAATGACATATTATTTCTAAAATTTAAAATAAAAAGATTTTTAAAAAAGATTTTTTTTATTTCTTTATTCATGAGAGACACACACAGAGAGAGGCAGAGACACAGGCAGAGGGAGAAGCGAGAAGCAGGCTCCCTGCAGGGAGCCCGACGTGGGACTCGATCCCGGGTCTCCAGGATCATGCCCTGGGCTGAAGGTGGCGCTAAACCACTGAGCCACCCGGGCTGCCCTAAAATTTAAAATAAAATTTAAAAATTCTTGAATATAATAATAAGTACAGAAACAGGAAGAAGGCATAAGCAAAATTGCATTTGGCATTTGATCTTAACATCTTAAAATAACATATTTTTTTCAAAGAAATATATCTCCAAATGCCCATTAACCAGGGAAAGGATAAATAAGTTGTGGTATAAGCACATAATAAAATATTATAAAAATTTTATAAATGCATGAATTTCAGCCATATAAGCCAACATGGATGAATCTTAATATACCTTTTCTTCAGATTTATTTATTTTAGAGAGAAAGAACATGAACAGGGCAAAGGGCAGAGGGAGAGAATCACAAGCAGACTCCCTGCTGAGCATGGAGCCCACAGAGGGCCTTGATCTCATTACCCTGAGATCATGACCTGAGCTGAAACCAAGAGTCAGATGTTTAACCGACTAAGCCACCCAGGTGCCCCGTGAATCTTAATAATATATCTTAATAAAAATAATATATCAAAATAAGCTAACTAAATATTATGTTATTTAGGCACATTCGTATACCTGTGCGTGTTTGCATGTGTACATGCGATATGTGTATGCATGGTGAAACTAAGAAAAGAAATAGTAAAAAACACAAAATTTGGGGCAATAGTTATCTCTGGCAGGAAGGCACAGGGTCAGGAGGATTGGAGAAAAACAAATAAGTAACAGTCTACTTCCCAGGCAGGGCAATGGGTCATTTGCCAGTTGCTACGTTACATAATGATGAATAAAATTAAAGATGGCCATGCATGAGCCAATGACCAAGAGTTACGATTTATTTAATTCTCCCAAAAAAAAAAAAAATTCTCCCCATTGTTGGATTATATTAGACTGATATTTTTCCCTTTATACATTTCTACAATTTCTAATTTCTATGATTAGCATCATACTTTAAAATTTTATGTAAAACAATACACTGATCTAGCCTGTAGGTCTCAAATTCAAAAGACACATTATACCTGAGTCTGGATGAGTTAGAATTACCAAATGTATGTCAGGCCATTGAACAAAAGCTAGGATTCAATTAACATTAAGCTATAAGCAGTTAGTAGTTACGTTATCTAGGCCTGGTTTTACCTTCTTAGTCCTGATGATTCAGATTCTTCTCTGAGAATGTGACCATTTGGGGCCTACGTGTAATGATCTAAAATAAAAGTACTATATTTTCTCATGACAATAACAATAGATGACATTGATTGTTGATATGTGCCAGGTACTGGGCCTGGAAAGTATTTGAACCTATATCTTCAGTTCCAGGCTGGCATTGAATCATTCATATAATTTTCCAATGTTTAACACTGGCTTACAAATTTCTAAAATTTTTAGGATACTAGTCTTAACAGTCAGATCCAGAAATTGGGCCTTCACTGCCCAAGCATTCTATTTTCAAAACACAATGATAATAGCTGACATTGATTTTTTTAATATTTTATTTTATTTGAGAAAGAGAGAGAGAGGAGTAGCTAGCTGATGGAGAGGGAGACTCTCTGCTGAGCAGGGAGCCTGGTGTTGGGCTTGTCCCAGGACCCTGAGATCATGACCCGAGCCGAAGGCAGATGCTTAACCCAATGAGCCACCCAGGTGCTCCAATAGCTGACATTGATTATTATTGATTATTACTATGTGCCAGGTACTATGCTTTTCATCCATGGTCAGAGGTAATGGCCACACTAAACATGTGATAGTTAACTATTATTGTCCAAATTTGACAAATGGGGAAACTGAGACACAAAGATGATAGGTGTTTTGCCCAAAATCATGCATCTAGTAAATAGGGGAACTCAACATTGGAGCCTAGACTTAATAGGGATCAAGTCTTCTCCTGAGAACAACCAAAAAAGTCTTATCAAATACTGATTTTTTTTAAGGTTTATTTATTTGAGTGAGAGAGAGAGAGAGCATGGGCACACATGTGAGCATGAGTGGAGGAGGGAGCAGAGGGAGCCCGAGAGAGAGAATACTCAAGCAGACTCCCCACCGAGCACGGAGCCCAAGGCGGGGCTCCATCCCAGGACCCTGAGATCCCCAAGATCGTGAGTCAGATGTTTAGCCAGCGGAGCCACCCAGGCCCCCCTCGAATGCTGATCTAAATATATAATTATTTACCACAGTGGAAGCATAATCAGTCAGGAAAAAGGGCCCAGAGTTCAGTTCTTAGAACCAAGTGTGAGAGAAGATTCAGGGGCATAGTATCTCAGGGCCTGGATCTGCAGACAGAAGTTGAAGGAGGACAGACCCCAAGGGTATATTTAGGAGGAATAGTACAGCACGTGGGTTCCTGGCCCACAGCTACCAAGGCTTCACGCCATACTAGCTTTGTGACCCGAGAAAGTTACTGGAATTCTCTGAGCTTCATTTCCTATGATTGTAAAATCAGGAGAACAGTAGTACGCCCCTCACAGAGTCATTGTGTGTGCTAAGTGAGCTAATCCGTGTGGAACACTTAGAACAATGCTGGCGCACAGCGCTCACTACATGTTAACTATTATACTTCTAGGGCAGAGTTCCCAGGGTCTGATCTCCATTCTTCCTCTCCCTCTCCCTCACTCTCTCTCTTTCCTGCTTGTTGTACATTCATAGGATGCTTTGAATAGCTTTGAGTTATTTGGGAAATGAGACCAGGCATACGATATAGAGCGGAATGTGGCGCTACTAATACTAATACATCACCACTCTCCTGATGTGGAATGGCTTAAAGATGCACAAGCTGGTTTGCTTTGCTGTTGAGAGAACCTAATTCTAGGAACAGGAGATCTGAGTTTAGGCTTTGACTCTGTCACTAACTGTACAGTCTTCAAGAAGTCAACTCTTAAGCATCCTCGGTCTCCTCATCTGGCGGTGCAGGGGATAATGCCAGCATCACCCCCCTGCACGCTGTCTGCTGGTGAGCTTTGGCCGATCTGGTTTTGCACTCCATGCTCCACGTTTGGTGAGCACCGGGGCTGTGCCAGACTCAGCGCTGGAGGTGGGACCCGCGAGCTCTGTTATGGTGAGGAATTTGGGGCAGGGTGGGAGGGAGCTGCAGTCCCAGAACAGGTGTGCACACGGGCCTGTGAGTGTGCAAGGGTGCAAGTGGCTGAAGAGACCAGAAGAGAACACGCCTACTGCAAATGATGAGATGTAAATTCTCAAAAATACACCAACCCCACACAGCACAGAGGAATACTAGCTGTTCAAGAACAGGTTCTTTTCTTTTTGACATGAAACATAACACACGTTTCCATGGGACTTTTTACCCACATTTGCCGCCATCTGAAATGTTTGTTTTGCATTTGTTTTGGATCCTTTAGGATTCCACAGATCTTTAACTCAGCTTCTTAGGACAGAACATCTGTATTTGTTTGTCAGAAATTTTCCCACCATTCATGTCCAATAATTAAGTAAGTTAGATAGAAAATAATGATATTACTACTCCTTCATGCTTATCACCCTTGACATTTTCCATAAATAGAAACTTTGTTCATTGGCTGAAGTCCTGTTTCATGCTAAGCACTGTCAGAGGCAGGATTTGGAGAAAAAGATGTGGGTCTCTAATTCAATTACAGATGGACCTGAATTTGATAGCCCAGACTGTTTGCCAGCAATATTTCTGTAGCCACAAACAACCTGGTGACTCAGCATTTTAGTTCACAGTGAGGTCAGGAAAGGGTCTTATTAGTCATTCGTTTCCACATTTCTCCAAAAGGCAATTCAGTGCCCATCATGATCATGTCACTCAGAGCAGGAAGGCCCACCAAGTTACCAAAGCCACAGGGGTAGGTGTCAAACACTAAGGTACCCCTCGACCCCAAAATTCTAGGGCCTGGAGTCTAAACCAAGGAGAAGGACCCCAGGGAAAAAAGAATTTAAACTTTTTTGTCAACCTATCATCCAGATATCTTCTATTTCATTAGACTGAACCAAAAGTTGTCTAAAATTTTCTTCTCTGGCAGCCCGGGTGGCTCAGCAGTTTAGCGCCACCTTCAGCCCAGGGTGTGATCTTGGAGACCCGGGATTGAGTCCCACGTCAGGCTCCCTGCATGGAGCCTGCTTCTCCCTCTGCCTGTGTCTCTGCCTCTCTCTCTCTGTGTGTCTCTCATGAGTAAATAAATAAAATCTTTAAAAAAAATTTTTTTTTCTTCGCAAAATGTAATGAAAGGAAAAATACAAATGGCTAAAAAACCAGAAATAGATATCTGGCCTCACACTGATTTCAAAACACGAAAAATAAAGCAAAATATTTTTCTCCTATAGAATTGGTAATTACTTGAACACTGATAATACCCAAAGTTGGCAGGGGTAGAGTAACAGGCACTCTCTTAGCTGTGGAGCCTTAAGGTATTGGCAAAATTTTTCCAGAAAGAAAAAATCCTAATGTTTTGCATATCCATTGATGCTGAAGTTCTACATTTAAGACTCTATCTTAAGGAAATAATTATAAATGTACATGAAGATTTGCCTTCAAGGATAATTGTTGGATTGTTTTCAATAATGAATAGTTAAAAAATTAAATGTTCAAAAATAGGGGATTGGTTAAATAAAAGATTCTAGACTCATACAGTGATACAGTATAAAATCCTCAAATATGTTATGTCATAAAATTCTGTGGCAGGAATATGTTCATGATACATTAACGAAAAGAGACGTCATCATACGAGGAGTGGCTATCCCTAAAGAGATGGATCTACATTAACTTCTTAATTTTTTCATTTTTTCATTTTTCTGTATTTTTTGTGGTGAATTTACCACTTTAATAAAACTAAAAATATAATGTAGCAGTCTCAATAAGAAAAAATGGATAAAATGTGGTATCATGCTTCTTAAGCTAATATAAATTTATAAATGCTGTTAAAGCAAACAGAGTTGGGCATTCACCTTCTAATTCCCATGAATGTCACTTTACTAGAATGTGTATTTTCCTAATTTTTATCAACTGCATTCCAAATAAATAGGGAGTGTAAGACTGGTGGAAGACACTGTAAACACATAGGAATCTAGTGCTCCTGCCAGACATTTCGTCTAATAGATGAGGTGGTTGTGGACTATTTCAGGGCACAGCCGGGATTTGCAGACTTGCACTCCTGTCCATGGAAAGCACGTGGAAATAATAGGAAGAGCTGACAGCTGTAGGTACTTTTGTAGTTGAGTCCGAAATAATAGGGGTAGAAAGCCAACATTCGCTGGTACGGGGTGGCCTGCACTCAGTTCCTGCGTCTGCCCTGCATTGGCTGTGTGATCTTGACCTTGGCCGACTCTCGTAACCCCAGCAAGACAAGGGCAACAGAATAGTGACCCCTTCCAGAGGTTATGAGACTTAAATGAGAACAGGAATGACACAGATAGAATTTGAAAGTCTTCGCGACAAATAAGCACTCAGTAACTTTAGGTGTCATCCCCGTTGGCAGGTGTATCACGCGGTTGGCACGTCGAAAGCTTCCCACTCGGTCCTGTGGGGCCAAATCTGAGGAGGGCTGTGCAAGAAGATGATTGGTTGGTCAGCAACTACCAATGGTCCTCAACCTCGCCTGGGGCATAGAAAGTGCAAGCCACAGAAAGAGACTGAACTTGGAAATGCCCTTGCACTCCTACCTAATGTGTGTGAGGGTGTGTATGTGTGTGTTTGCCTTAATGGAACCCTTTTGTTAAGAAAAGAAAAGAAGAAAAGGAAAAAAAAGAAAAGAAAAGAAAGAAAAAGCAGAAGAAAAGAGGCTCTCTCTGTCCCCCATAGTTAATATTGCAAAGCCTTAGGGAGCAATCTATGCCCTACCTTGTGACCTAGAGCCCAGCAGGGGTTATACATACTTCAGGGGATCCTCTTTGAATTGCATGATTCATTTTTTCTTCTTTAAGGTTGCTTAAATGTTACCAAACTGCTAAGTCCCTGGACGGACGAAAGTCTCCGAGCAAACTGGTTAATGTTGCCGAAGCCCGGAGATGTGAGTCCTCACACAAGGAAGGGCCTGATTGATTCGGAGCCCTGAGCCCAGGGAACAATGACCACTTTATGTGGTAAAATAATTAACCTGGTAAAACAATGATGACTTACAGGAAAAATGTGAGAAAAGTTTACTTCAACCAGGAAGACATTGGTGAGTTCACTGTCGCCTTCATGTACAATCAGTGATTGAAAACCTGAGCTCCTTGCTCCTAACGCAAAACCCCTCTGTCTAGAGCAGGGCCAAAAAAAAAAAAAAAAAATTTGTTTGCTTCCTGAAAAACACAAAGCTTATTTTTTCAGATCTTAAAAAGAGATGTAATTTAGAAAAGGGATAATCACAAGCAACACTTTCTGCTGAGAACAAAAACCAAAGCAAAAAAATATTTATGGACATTCCCAAGAAACCACTATGGCAAATCTCCTTGGAACTTTAATTCATGTGGAGGCTTTGAAACCTCAGCACACAGCAGGAAATGAAAGGGCGCTGGAAGAGCGGGGGACAACTCCAGTTTCTTCTCTATCCGGACCTCCAGAAATTGCTAAGAAAGTCCTTATTTTTAGCCAAATTGCTATCACATTTACAGAACAGCAGTTCTGGCCCTGTGTCCACAGCTCTGCGCCAGCCTCACTGCATCTTGGGTCCAAACCCACCAGAACATTCTGTTTCTCTAAAGCAGCCCTGCGTGGAGCACATTCGCATGTGGACGGTCACAGATGGCGACAGCTCGGGGCCTGGAGCAGAACAAAGCTGCCCGAGATCTCGAGGGCACACGGCGAAGGGCAGGCCCTCCTCAGCCCGTGAGCTCCGAGCAATTAGGGGCTGGTGTCGCGGGGACAGCATTGCAGGATCCACGGCCCTGCCGGCACCCCCAGGCCTCCCGGGCCACACGGTCTGCCCTTCAAGGCTTTAGGGGCCCCTCTCTCAATAATACACGAAAAATAGAACAATGAGCAAGAACAATTGTCCTTGATCAGGATTTCACAGATCTTCCCAAGGAGAGGGATGCTTTTGAACCACCAAGTATGGTTTCTGAACAACCACCAAGTATTGTTTCTGGCCAATGGTTGGCCAAGCTACTTCCAAGAAGTTTCTTAAACACGTGGGGAAGTCAAGTCCAACATAAATGGTCGTGGGATTTCGCAGGTAAGAGGACTCTAACTTGCTGGCGTTACTCAAAAAGATATAATGATCTGCCATGAAAAACCACCTACTTCCAGAATCATCAAAGACAGTATTTATTCTGGTTTTACATTCTTACGTGTTAGTGCTCAGTTTTGCCTCCTTCCCCATCAAATGCTTGATTCAAAAAGAAATGCATGCGTATTGAAGATAACTGCAAGGCATAAGGAAAATGTCACCTGTCATCCACCGCCCACGTGCTGCCACGACTAACATACCCGAGTATTTTTTTTTTCTTGTCTGTTTTCTATATTTGTGAAAAGACATAGTTAAGATTATACTTTGTTTGTGGTGTGTGTGTTTGCTTGATGTTTCGTGGAGGTTTTCCAAGGTCATGGAGAACACTTCATAATTGTCATTTTAAAGGCAGCGTTATGTTTCATCACACAAACATGCCGTAAGTCGCTCAACTGTGTCCTGCTATTGTACACTTTGCATATTATTTTGAACCTGTGTACA
Organism: Canis lupus baileyi; assembly: GCF_048164855.1. NCBI lineage: Eukaryota > Metazoa > Chordata > Mammalia > Carnivora > Canidae > Canis > Canis lupus. Next base: position 25,092,442 of record NC_132873.1, on the reverse strand, counting down.
CTTTTTGAGTGTTTTCTTAGTACAAGTAATGAGGATATTTTCTTGCTGAAATATGGAATGGGGACGCCTGGGTGGCTCAGGGGTTCCAGCGCCGCCTTCAGCCCAGGGCGTGATCCTGGAGACCCGGGATCAAGTCCCACATCAGGCTCCCTGCATGCTTCTCCCTCTGCCTGTGTCTCTGCCTTTCTCTTTCTGTGTCTCTCATGAATAAATAAATAAAATCTTAAAAAAAACATAGAAAAAATGGTATCTTGCATTTATTTATATGTATATATGTATAGCTCAATTTTGCATGCCAGATATTTTTATTTATTTAATATTATTTTCTTTGAAGTAGTCTCTCAAAAATGAAGACGACTTTTTTGTATCTAGACTATATAGAGAATGTCTAAAAATCCATAATAAAAGATAACCTAACTTGAAAATGGGCAAAAGGTTTGAATAGGCATTTCTCCAGAGAAGATTTACCAATAGCCAATACACATGTGGAAAGATGCCCACCGTCATTAGTAATCAGGGAAGTGCAAAGCAAAACCACAAAGAGATATTCCTTTATACCCACTAAGAGCACAATAAGCAAAAGGACAATAACAAGTGGAGGTGAGGATGTAAAGAAATCAGAACTCACGTATCTGCTGGTGGGAATGTGAAGAGTGTAGCCCCTTTGGAAAACAGTGTGGCAGTTTCTCAGTGGTTAAACATACAGTTATCCTGTGACCCAGGAATTCCCTTCCCAGGTATGTCCCCAAGAGAAATGGAAGCATATACCTACCCCCAAAACTTGTACGTAGCGGCCTAGTAGTCAAAATGTGGAAACAACCCCAAATGTCCACCAACCAGCAAATGGGTAAACAGCAGGTGATGTGGCCACACAGTAGAATGGGACTCAGCAACGAGAAGGACTCCGAACTGATTCGCCTGGAGGAACCCTGAAAACACTATGCTAAGTGAAAGAAGCCAGTCACCAGAGATTGCTTATTTTCTGACTCCCTTATAAGAAATGCGTAGAATGGGCGAAGCCAGAGAGACAGCAAGCAGTCTGGTGGTTGCCCAGTGCTCAGAAGGTTGGGAGGAAGTCGGGAGTAACTGCTAAGGGGCACAGCGGTTCCCTATGGGGAGATGGGAGATGTTCTGGAATTAGTGGTAATGGTTGCACAATTCTGTAAATAGATTAAAGACCATTAATTGTACACCTTAGATAGTGAATCATATAGAGTTGTTATTTAAAAAGAGAAATCTTGGCACATTATGGGAAATATTCAGACACTGGCTCAATTCTCATCGTTTAAAAAGTCCCGATAACAGAACCACTATATTCTTGGAAATATAATTTTCCTGGTTGCAAAGCACCCTCTGGTATCAAGTTTCTCTATATGTATTGAGGTGATCTTCTAGCCACAGGAGATAATTACTAAACTTTCTAGTCAGGTTTTCGATGGTTAATTCATAAATGCTTGCCTTTTTAAGAAAGAGTTTAGGCTTCCTGAGAGAAGCTAAACAAATTATTTTTTAGAGAAATTAATCAAACTTACAGGCCTTTACTGTCAGTTCAAAGCAAATGTGGGCTTTCTTTATCCAAGGACTGGAACAAGATTGATTTACATTTGAATCTCAGACACCGCAAACATTTTGAAAAAACTCCATATAAATCTTACATGTGAAAAGATTATTCCCATTGCTAATTTTTCTAAGAATAAATGTAGTCTGGCCAGTTTGATTTAGTTGGCATTTGTTTATTTTTTCACAAGCATTTTCTTTCTTTTCTTTCTTTCTTTCTTTCCTTTCTTTCCTTTCTTTCTTTTTCTTTTTTTTAACTAAGCTCCACACTCAGCATGGAGCCCAACAGGGGGCTTGAACTCACAACTCTGAGATCAAGACCTGAGCTGAGATCAAGAGTCAGGTGCTCAACTGACTGAGCCACCCGGGTGCCCCCATAAGCATTTTTGACAGCTCACAAATGACACCTATCTGTGCAATTGCACAAGTAGAGATGGAACACGGGAGAGGCAGGGTTATAGGAGAACGTGAGGGATCATAAGTATTGCTGCGCTTATTTTCAGAAAATGCAATCTGCCACTAAAGATCATTTCCAAAGCTTCTATTAGTCATTTTCACTTTTGCGTGAATGTATTTCAGATCCTTTCTGGGAAGAGACTTTCATAAGAAGGGGAGAATCTGAGTCCACAGCCCTCAAGGAGTTGGGAAGGGGCCATCAGTAAGAGAAGGAAATGGGGTACATCCAGGAGTAGAGACAGATTGTACCTACCACTACTCCTGTAGCGCTACCCAAGAACCCATAAGTCCACACCTTTTAAGTAATTGTTCTTCACTGTTGATAGGAATGATGGAGATTTCATTAAGAAGACATTTGGATTCCTCCCATGCTTTCTCCAATCACTTCTCTCCATCCGGTCTTACCCCCCTCCCTCTCCCAAACCCCGTCTTACTAAAGACATGGCTTCAAAGCAGGTGACTATGACTGTAATACGGAGACTGAATCGTGGAAGGCTCTGTGGGGCCCGGCTCAACTTCACCGGCCTCCTCCAAGCTGGTCACTGCATTCAAACAGCAACGCAATGACAATACCTCAGTTTATATCCCCATCGCTGACCACGCCTTACGATTCCTGACCTAGGTGACCGCAAGGCATCAGCAACACATCCACAACTGAGCTCATCCTCCCCTCGGACCTGCTTCTTCCCGCAGTGCTCCCCTGTTTCACTAAAAAGACAACCACTGAAATGGGTGCTCAAAAGAAAAGCTCGAGGACCAGCCCTCATACATCCCCTCATCCTACACGTCCCAGTAATCAGGGAACTCCACCAGTCCTAATTCTCAAGTCTCATTGTCTCAACCCTCTGTCCATCTCCCTTGGCTTCCTAAGCCATCGCCACCTTCTGCCAGGATGACTGAAATAATCCTGCTAAGTGGATCTCTGCCTTCAGATTGACCCCCTCTCGAAACATCCTCCACACGATGTCCAGACAGCAAACCTTCCAAGACACAAAATAGGGTTACGTGCAATTCTCACTGAAAAACTCTTCAATGGCTCCCTGTGAGCATGAAGTAAGAGAAACTGGTTAACATTGTCGCTGCCCACCTCGGCAGTCTCTTCCTCACCTGGCTGGAGAGCTTCCAGTTCCTTGAGCCTCAGAGCCAGGGGAAGGCTTCTGCCTGGGGAAGGTCTTCACACAAAGGCTATCTTTGCAAGAGGTTTCTCAGACAGTAGAGATCAAGAGGTATGGAAGATTCATTTTATACCAGAATCCGCTCCACATGCATCAAATTATGTGTCGACGCAGGCCACCTGCGCAACCTGTTTGTAGACTACAAAGGCCTAACTTGAAAACACCAGTGAATTATTCTTGTTGCTCTTTTCTATTTAGCAAATACTACAACCCGTAATGCTTCAAATAGTGTGATTCAGATTATTCCACCCTCATGTTGACTTGAGGATACATTTAAAATTTTCAAACATACGTAAATTAAATTTTTTTAAAGATTTTATTTCTTAATTCAGGAGACACACACACAGAGAGGCAGAGACACAGGCAGAGGGAGAAGCAGGCTCCATGCAGGGAGCCCGAAGTGGGACTTGATCCCAGGACGCCGGGGTCAGACCCTGAGCCCAAGGCAGATAGACGCTCAACTGCCGAGCCACCCAGGCGTCCCTGTAAATTAAAATTTTGATCCAAATATGGATCAAATGATACAGATTTTTAAATGATACAGATTCCAATCACCTTCTCCTAGTTTTTTTCATTTAAGCCATTAAATTTAATTTAAATCCGGTGTGATAGACAGGACACAGGTGGCATTTGAAGCCAGGTGGACTTTAGCTTAAATCCCCAAGTGTGGTCATTAGGTAACTTTGAAGAACTGCTTACCCTCTCTGTGATTCAGTTTCTTCACTTATAATATGATGATATTCAGGGTTGTCGTGAAGAGTAAATGAAGCAGCATGAATAATGGAACCAAGTATAATCCCTGATTCATAGTGGGCCCTTAGCAAACTTTATTCCTCCTCATTTAGTTTATACCCTTTATATTTCTGAATGCAGACACACTGGCTGGTGGTGGGTTTTTTTTATATAGACCCACAAACACCCATTTTATAAACACATACTGTAAAGACCTTCCAAAATTGATAATTAGATACAATGTTGAGGGACTATTTGTGTGTGTTATTTGGGACGCTGGAGCAAAGCCAAAGTAATTAAATCTCTTACAAATTTAGTAATATAAAAGGCCCCAGGCATTGACCATTGTAATTATTCTATTTCTGGGAAGAAAAGAGACAGGTTTATTTGCAGTATCCCATGCTTAATCATTAGTATTAAATGAATTCAGACCAGAACTAATCAAAGAAGCAAACAGCTGATTACTGCTGTTTTGTAAAAGAAAGAAGTAATTGATGTTCACATAGGTTAAAATAGCCAAAAAGGCTTTAAATAAATGGCTCAGCTCCTTTTCTCCCTTTATAACTTGTTTTCAATGGTCTTTAGTCTGTGATTACTTAAATATTCATTTATTTCAGAAGCCTTTTTGTGCAAATCCCAATTAAAAAACCAATCACGTTCTTAATAAATTGGGCTAACAACTGCTTTCAAAGGAAGAAACAAATAAATCACAATGTTTCATCTATAAAATTTGACTTCATATGACATCTAAGCAGTTAATTCAGTTATACCCAGGAAAGATCACGAAGCCTCATAGATTTATTCCTGACAACTGAGTTCTAGGCAAGGTAAGGCTCTGATATGCCTCATATGACATGGAGACTGTGTTACGTTTTATTGGTTCAATCATTATACCTTATGATTTTTTCCACATACATTTTGTACTCACATGTTGACTATTCAGTAGAACTAGAGTGACTGCACATTTGCAATTGTGTCTGTAATTGGTGACCCAGTTGCTTTTTTTATGATCTGGCTAGCAATATTGGTATAATTAGCATGTATCTTTCTTTTGGCCTTTCAAAGGGGTATTACAAATCACTAAATTTAAATTCCAGTGGTGAGCCACAGAGGGTGAAATCCCTCCTCCTAATTATAAAATAATGCCTTTTTTTGCTTATTCTGAAAGTTGACCACAGTATAGGGTTGGCATAGGACCTAAACGTGAGAGATTATTCGATTCTGACCACACTTGCACCCACCCTGCCTGTTAGAGATTCTTTAACAGTTTCCATAGTAATATGTCTTACAGAAAAGGACCTAATTTCATTAAACTAGATCTATTTGTTTCCTATAACTAAAATTTTTAATTTTCCATATAAGAAGATGATAGAAAGTGTGTGTGTGATGATGAAACTATGTATAAGGGAAAATGTTAGAACTTCTCTATTCCTATAGGAAAGCTTTGATAAATAAGGAAAGAGCCAGAAGATATGGAAAGGCCTATGATGCTGAATTTCATGTATCAACTTGATAGGGCTAAGGGAAGCCCAGATAGTTGGTAAAACAGTATTTCTGGGTGTGTCATTTGAATTGATAGATTGAGTAAAGACCACCCTTACCAATGCAGGTGGGCATCATCCAATTAGTTGAGGACCTGAAGAGACAAAAAGGGAAAGGGAAGGGAACATTTTTTCTTTTCTTGAGCTGGGACATCCATCTTCTCCTGCCCTCAGCATTGACCCTTCTGATTTTCTGGCCTTCAAAATTGGGCTAGGATTGACACCACCAGCTTTTCTGGTTCTCCAGCTTACAAACAGTGAACTTCTCCACCTCCATAATCATGTGAGTCATTTCCCATAATAAATCTCCTCTTAAAATATGTCTATATATCCATGGGTATCCTATTGGTTCTATTTCTGGGGAGAAATCTAGTACAAGGCCTTTGGTTTCAGATGTGGAAAATACACAAATGAATTGACAGAGAAGAAAAAGCAGTGAGACTGCCGTCTGCTCGTGCTGGAAGCCAGGGCACGGCCAAGCCGCGAACCCAGCAAAAAGCCCCACCATTGACCTTCTATCAAGGAAATATCATCAAATTATTGAGAGCTCAAGAGAAACAAAGTGGGCTGTATCAGAACCTAAAGGGGATTGCTAATAGAAGTGTCAAGCTCACAGTACTACAAAGAGGGGTACTGAAAATGGTCTAACTTAAATAAAAAAATAGGAGTCTGTCCTTCTCAGTCTCTTCTCCAATACAAGAGCTGGTTCTTACAGAGTAATTTGAATTCTATTCCTGGATAAGCCAGCTCTTTAGGGATATTACACTGATTTAACATCTAGTATGGCACTTTCCAAGTGTCCAGGGACACATCCAGAGAGATGTTAGCATGAACAAAGCCATTATAGCACACACTACATGCTAGGTTCCTCACTTGGAGATTCCCAGTGTAAACTAAGGCCTCCAAGGAATCCTGCAGTAAAAATGCTCATCTAACACTGTTGAACATGGTGTTTCTAAAACCCAGCTAGGTATACGTGCTTTCTTTCCTTGTCACACATCTAATAACATTATGAGGGATGTGAATTTGGAAACTATTAACATGTGTGTCAATTAACATGCTTTCAGCTGCAAATAACAGAAAATCCAAAAGAGAGTGGCTTAACCAAATAGAACATTTATAAAAATCACAAGCTGAAAAGTTAAGAAGGAAGGGACTGCTGCTGTTCCACCAGTTCTGTTCAGTAGGACAATAATGCCAGGGCCGGGACCTCCAGGATTACCCCGTCCCTTCATTCATAATTACAAAATGGTGGAAACAGCTCTTCTCCAAGATTGTGGAGAGGTTGGGGCTGTCAACATTTCTTGTTTTCATCCAGAAATCAAAAGCCACCATTTCATCCCTTGCTCCAGGTGAGCTGGATAGTGCAAGTAGAGCACAGAGAAAGAAGTGGGCTGCGGCTGGTGGGTTAGCCTACCTACGGTTTCTTCAATAACGGTCGAACTGCTTTTAGAGACTTGCATTGGGTTGCATACCTTCAGCTTCCACCGGCCAATACTGTTAGAACAATTCTATGACACCCACAGTCGTTCTTCTAATAAGAGCATTCTGTTCATGAGGATGTTGTCCAAAGTGAAACAATGTACTGAGACCCACGTGAGAACCTCCTTCAGGCTCAATACTATCTTTTCCCTCCCTGCCGTGTTCATTCCAGAACAATGCCTACCCCACTAGCCTTTTTGGTTCTACCTTAGCCCTAGGGGCCACACTGCTGCTGTTGGACCATTCTCTACAAGGTCCCACAATACTCGGTGTGCACAGGGACCTGGGCAAGTTTCATACCGCTCCAAGACCTATAGATCTTTCTTCTTGTTGCCTTCGGAGATTTTCCCACTCTTTTCAAACTCTATTTTTCTCAACAGATTTAAGAATTTATAAATAAAAGCCCCAATGAAACAGGTTTTTTTTTTTCCTTTTCACTGCTACTATATATGTCCCTGATGCAAAGAAGCACAGTCTCCTGATATAAAAGGAGAAGATATAGGCAGAGTTCTAGCCTATAGTTGACTCCTGCATTTGTGCTCGTGAGCGCGTCACTTTCTCTGGCATTTTCTATCCTCAATCAACCTGCACTCTTACTCTTTTCAAGTGTTGCCTCCATGTGGACTTTTCTCCTTTGCCTATTAACATTTTCAAGTCTTCTCCATTTTAAAACATTTTTTTAAAAAACACTCTTCAAACTATAGTTCTCCTTTCCCCCTTGATTTCTTGGAAGATCGATACATACTTGTGGCCTCTACTTTCTATTTTCTCAACTAGTTGCAAACTCCCCATTCTAGTAAAATCATTATATCCAACGGCTACTAAGTCCTCTTTCTCTTGGATGTCTCTGCTTGCTAGACAAAGTGAGTGCAGATGAAGCTCACTTCCCTGTGTCTTTCTGGCTCTCCTCCCATTTGAATCATGCTAGTGCTAAGAGAATTAATGTGTTAATCTAGATTGGGATCAAAAAACTAAATGTAACTTTTGTTTTTATATGTACAGTTTTATTCGCACATTCATTTGTTTGCATATTGACTGTTTTCATGCTTTAAAACCAAAATTGAGTAGTTGAGACAAAAACACTGGCCTGGCCTGCAAAGCCTATAGTTTTTAATAATTGGCCCTTTATTTATTTTTTTTTTATTTATTTTTTTTTTTTTTATTTATGATAGGCACACAGTGAGAGAGAGAGAGAGGCAGAGACATAGGCAGAGGGAGAAGCAGGCTCCATGCACCGGAAGCCCGACGTGGGATTCGATCCCGGGTCTCCAGGATCGCGCCCTGGGCCAAAGGCAGGCGCCAAACCGTTGCACCACCCAGGGATCCCAATAATTGGCCCTTTAAAGAAAAGATTTGCAGAACTCTTTCTAGATGATCTAAACAATCTAGATGAAAGAATGTATACCAGTAAGAATCAAGAGAAAATAACTATAAGACATATAAGAAGATATGGATAGAAATTTCTATTGGGGGTGCTTGGATGTCTCAGTTGGAAGAGTATGTGACTCTTGATCTCAGAATCATGAGTTTGAGCCCCATGTTGGGTGTCGAGATTGCTTAAATATATACATTTTTAAAAATGTTTAAGGAAATTAATGACTACTGGAAGAGGTGCAGTAAGGAAACAAAATTTTTAGAAATTTTTAGAATTTAACTGGAAATATCCAGTTGTGCTGTGTGGGTAAACAGTGCTGTGTTAACTAAGGGAAAAAACATGAAGCCAGAAAGTTTGGGTGAGGAAGTGATACAGAGAGGGAGAATGTGATCTTGATTTTACTTAGAGCTGTTTTACATTTGAGTATTCTTACGTCTAAGCAAGGGTAACATGTATGACTTCAGTGTCTGGGAGGAAAATTGGGTCTAAAGAGAAAAATTTGGAAATGCCATTGTTAGAAAAAGAAAATATGGAACCTGAAAAGAAAGTGTTCACAATCAAAAAGTTCCAACACACAGCAATTTCTTCTTCCTACAGATTCAATGAAGTTCTGCACACTATCATCACACTTCATACTTTTGACATGATTTTAGCATGTAGAGTTGACCCTCTTTATTAATTCCGTATTTGTGAACTTACATACTGGCTAAAATTATTTGTAACCCCAAAATTAACATGCATAGTGCTTTCATAATCATTTGCAGACATGATCACAGTGGTGACAAATTTGAGATGCCTGACACGCGTTCCCATCTTAGGTTGACCAAAGTGACGCTCCATCTTATTTTAGCTCTCATACTCTAAGATAAATGTCCATTTTGTAGTCTATTTAGTATCATGTTTTCTGCATTTTTGTGCTTTTTGATGGTGATTTTAGTGTGTGTCAAATGCCCCCAAATCATAATTTTGAAGTCCTCTGTAGTTATGTTCTATGAATAGCGCTGTAATGTGCCTTATGGAGAAAATGTGTTTATCTTTTAGATAAGCTTCATTCGGGCAGGAGTCATGGTGCTGTTAGTGTGAGGTCAATGTTAATAAATCAACAATATATATTAAATAAGATTCCCTTTAAATAGAAACTGCATAAAACAAGGTTATGCATTGATTAGTTGGCAAAAATGTTATCAACACAAGCTTGTAGGAACCTAACCCTGTATTTCCTCTAGCAATATTTTAGCATTCACTGTTTGTGGGAACTTAATAGAATGTAACTACATTAAGTAACATGGATTGATTAGTCCATAATCAGCTTATAGATTGCTTAAAGAATCCCTTATTCCTCGTTTGTTAAAATTCATTTAAACTGAAAACAAAAATTAAAAAAAAAAAAACAGAGTTCACCCATTTCTGGGTAAATAAAAATCCCTTATTCATCCTTATGCAACACGTGGTACATTGACATTCACTGATATTTTCTGAAAGTATCTAGCATTACCAGAGAATAGACTTGTGTTCAAATTTATGTGGCTTTTTAACAGACAGGATCTAATAAACAGGTATGTACTGAACAGGGAGTTTAAAGATGACATGTGTCAAGGCTAGGAGGTTTGCTCTTAAGAAAAACAAACTTAGAAATACCTTAAAGCAAAAGACAATCACAGATGTAAAAAAGTGCTTTTTAATTTTTAACCAAAAGGACCATTAAGTTGATATAAGGTTTTTTGTTTTTTTTTTACCGAAATATTCATCATAATGTCAGTCAATATGCGTAAGCAACATGATTATTTCATGAAGGTTGAGGGCACTTGTAATTTGTGTGAATTTAACAATTAGAATTTAAAATTCTTTAAACTCTTATAAAATTATAAATTGATAATATTTCTCCAAATTGAAGTCAGGTAACTTAATCTTAAAACAATTTGAAATTTAAGTACAATTGTTAACACAACAATGAATAAAGACAAGTTTGCAAGACAGATATAAAGATGAAAATTCAAAAATAAACAGAAGAAATGTAAACAGTTATAAACTAGCAATTTATAAACATTGCTTAGAGCAAGGCTATTCAAAGTATGGTCCATGAGCTATTAGCAACCCATCCCAAACGAAAGAAAGAACTTGTGCCAGAATGAAAATCAATTATATCATTAATCAGCTTTTTTTTTTTATAACAAGACTTTCTTTAAAGGAAGAAATGTACTGATATATACTCTGGCACAGGTGCCTTATCTCCTTACCGGCTGCAGAACACATACTGCTTATGTCCTTAAAGTGCCACTATAACTTTACCACTGAGTTAACTTGACCGTGGAGAAAAAAATTAAAATAACAATTGTAACTGTCTTCTATACTTTATTTTTTTAACCCTATCTATCCAAAAAGCAAAGTTATTAAACTTTATAAACTCATCACAATTTAACATTAATTTTCAGATGTGTTTAAGTGTTACTGACATCTGTTCACCTGACAGGGACTAAGATTCCTACTTTTAACAAGATACTTCATCCACTTCTGATAGATACTTGTTTTCAATCTTTGGAGAAAAAAAATGGAATCATTTGTTAGATTCTCTCTAAATACTGGTTTCATTTATTTTCATACTTCAAACAGTGAAAATATTTAAATTCACTTTTACGAAGAAATTGCATTTTTATACTGTTTGTGCAACTATTTTTTATTTTTTACAATAAAAATAGGAAAAAAGATATGAAATTTACAACTTTGTGTATTCTATTACTAAAGGGCAGCATATGAACTATTTTAAGATTCCTCAGATTAAAAGAAAGCTGGTATAAAATACTTTTTAAGAATTAGCTTATAATTTAAAATTCAAACTTTTTTTATTCTTAATTTTTACTATGGCATAAATTCCTCTAGAAATTTAAAAATATGATCTTTTGTAAAAAATCCTCTTCACCAATGGCTTACCAAGCTTTACCTGCATTAGCTTAGTATGGAAGGCAAATAAATGGATGATCAACATGTTAGAAAAAAACTTCTCAGTTTTAGATATACAAGAGCCCAATTTAGCTTCTGTAATGGCTAGTTTATTGAACCAACAAACTACTTCTTAAAGAACTTAAATGTATATTTACATGTCCATCAGAAGAGAGCTCCTTTGGCACCTGAGTTGAACACAATATAGTAGAGCAAAGAATCTCTAAGAGAAGTTGTCTAAAGACTATATTTTATCTATCTATACATAAATACATATACCTATACATATACACATATGCACACACAAATAGAAATCACATTTCCTTTAAGAAATGCTAAAGATTTAAAAAGAATTCACCAGTTAGCCAAATAAAGTGAACTGATGGCTATTAATAGTTTTAAGTTTTTTGTAATCTTACCAAATTAGAGTAATATACAATTCAAGGGGGGAACTCAAGAATTTTTTTGTCAAAATATAATTTCTTTTAATATAGTAACATGGTCATGAGGTTACAATTAACCCAGCATGGTAATATAACTGAATCTTTAATAGTAACCAGGTGCCAAGTCATCAAAGATAACCAAAAAAGGAATACATTTCTCCTCTATTAGCACAACAGTCACCAGCCACTCTGCTGACCTTAGACTCTTACTTGCATTGGTCTCAGCAAAAGACCATTAAAGGTCACGCTGCAGATCACCTTCTGCTGAGCCTCATCACTCACTGGAATCTTACATGTGAGTAGAGCATGATGTCACCAGGTTTTATGATCATGTCCACCTCGCTGTCACGGACTCTGGCCCTGAGTTAATAGTCTTACTGGGCTGTGATATATTTTTATGCGTACTTTTAGAACTCCGAATGATTGGCTTATATCCTAAGACTTAGAAAACATCTACAATTCTGTAAGTTGCCAAATTCAGGCAGCATTTTTTCCCCCACATTTAATTAATAAATATGTTTTGTCACCCAAAATGGAGCACATGGTTTTGTGTAAGTATCTTCTACTCCTGAAATTCTAGATGAAAATCCACTACACCATCTAATTTTCCATCTTTCAGACCTTATTAAATCTGAAGTATGTTGCGAGAGGGCAAAAGACAGTTGAGTTAAAAAATGATGCCATGCTGCTTTTTTTTTTTTTTTTTTTTTTCTGCTCCAACTTGTATAGGATATTCCTAATCAGGTTTCTAATTTCCTCTTGGCTCTGGTTAAAACACCTGTCTCATGTAGCAGACCACATCCTGGAAATCTTAGGCAGTTTCAAAATATTTATGATTGAAATATTTTCAAGTATAAAATATTCCTTGAGCATCTATAAAATAGTACATATTCTTAAACTTGACACTATTATCCTAACAAAACTTTGTCAATAGAGGCATGGTGTAGGACTTACCTTAGAGAACCTATTAAATTCAAATGTCTTCGTTTTGTTGAGTTTATTTCAACCATAATAAAACCCAAATCACTGTTTCCCTCATCTGTAAAACATTGTGATAAATCCATTTGAACTTGAATTATTTCATTACCATGTAAACTCACATGCATTTTATTTTTTGTCATATTTTAAAATATTTCTTCTTTTAGAGTTAATATCTCAGAACAGGAAATGAAATTATGCTGGTAACCAGTAATTTAGCATCAAAACACTTCCCTAAACTTTTCTCTGCAAAAGTGCATTTACAATATAAACATGCCATAAATGAAGCTACAAACTACAATCTCACATTGGAGTAGCCCAAATTCAGTCCAAATAAGTCAAAGAGCAAAGTGCTAACACAGCAAATCTGAAACAAGTTCATGGGGATTGGGCAATGAGTTATCAAAGCGAAATCTTTTGGAAACCATGCTGCTGTCCTCTGGAATATTCTCTTTGTCTTCTCGATCACTACAGGTTCCATTACAAGAGGATTTAGAAGTTTTGTCTTCAGAGGACCTTAATGAATGATCTTGACTTTGAGAGGAACTGGAGGTTTCTTCAGGATGAAATAAGTTTCCAAAGTCCCACTGCTGTAGCCAAGAATGAGACAGGCAGATTTCTGCTGTTGGTCTTTTCCTTTGAAAAAAAGGATCAAGTGAAAATTGAGAACTAAAAATCAGGTTGGAAATGCCTGCAGTTTGATATACTGTAGACTTTTATTTAAAATTTATTATGAAAATAACACATATGGATAATACAATGTTAGCCTCACAAGTAAAAATTAGTAAAATTATAAAATCGCTTGGGTATACAAACTCTGAAAGAAAATATATATAATTTATAACATTATTGTTTTGTGTTCTTAAAAATACTGCTAAATCTTGAAAATAAAGCCTGCTCTCAAATAATGTTTATCCAATATTTGAGTTTTTACTTTTTGTTTTCTCTTCTGAAAATAAGTCAAATATCACAATATGTCAAAAGTTAGAAAAATACCTATCTATAGTCAGAACTCCAACCTTAACAAACCACCATTTCCACTGAACATGTTTCCTTAAGCTTTAACTTCATTTTTTATGATCATTTTCAGTTCATTTTTTTCTGATTACAAAAAGTTAATGTGCTCATTTTAGAAATTTTAGAATCTAAGTAAAAATATATTTAAGAAAATGAAAACTGCTTATAACCAGAAGCAAACAGTATTTTTACTACTACTACCAAATAACCATTCATGTCCAAAATAATGGCCAGTTTAGAATTTGTTCAGACTTTCATTAAGCCACGAAAATAATGAACTAACCTGTGAGTTCTTTCTCAATGAACAGATAAAGAAATTGAGTCCTCTAAGAGATTAAGTAATTGTCAGAGATAAAAGATCTGACAAGTAACAAAACCAGGATCTGAGCCCGAGGCACAGTATCACAGCTTGCTTCTGCATGAAGTATGACCAGGCCATTTTAAAGTAAATGGGACTGATCTGAGTAAAGAAAAGGGAGGTCAGTTTTTACTTTTCCTGCTCTGAAGTTGCCAGTGGGTGAGATAAGAGTCCTAAGCCACAGGTTCTAGTCCTTTCTTTTGCAGGTGGTCAAAGAACATCTGATCCTTAAAGATCTAACAATCAGTAATTTACACTTACCACTTAACCATAATTACTTGACTACAGATTATTCACAACAAAGTCTATCACAGCCAGTCATGTGTATTGTAAACTTTCTATTTCTAATTATTTTAGGAAATATCAGGGTTTAGTAGCAAGTTGAGAGAGAAATAACCCAAATCTTCTCTTTACTCAAAAATTTCCTGTTGTATGTTTTCTATTTTTTCTATGTTTGAAGTTACTGATTTGTTATGTAATGATCTGTTACACCACCTCTCTTCCCGTTTTATCTGAAACTTGAGAGCATATTTCTAATAATTTTATACTGTTTTACAATCTATTTTTCTTAACTGACATACATTATTACTTTTGTAATGGTACTCAAACAAATTAATGTTATAACTTACTCTGGATTTTTTACTAGAAGCCTCTGGATAAAGTCTGTGGCCAGCTGTGAAACTGACGAAAAAGTTTCTTCTGAATAATCTACATTAACTTGAGAAATATTGAGGTATGTTTCTTGGTTATCTTCTCCCACAAATGGAGATGTATGAGTTAACAACATATATGCTATTATACCAACATTCCTGAAAAAAACAAGGGACAAGAGGAGAACTTAAAACGTGTTAATCTGAAAATATTTACATAAAGTAATAAAAGTGATACTCAACATACTCCTGTCCTCAAAACTTATAGTTAATCTACAGACTTAGATTGCTTTCAGATTTCCTATATTATTAAAACTAAAAAATGTGTTATCTCAAAGTCTGACTCACAGAAAAAGATGAGGGGAATGCACATGTGTTACACAATTATAAATACAATGTACTAAATATATATCATGATATCTGTATCTACCCTTCACTCAGACACCTGTTATGGAGTACACAGAGCCGCCCGAAGGGCAGCATTTTCTAAATGATGTCAATGACACACTTATGATCTGTGAGACATAAACAGCAGTTCTGTGCAAAGAGAGTCAGCAAATTTGGCAAAGCACAAAGTTGCGCAGGCAGAGGTTCTTTTTTCATTGTAAAATTTTTCAGAGCCTTAAATATACTAATGAGAAAGTCTGGCGGGGCCTGAAAAAGACAATACATACAGTACATGTTTTCCATTTATGTAGCCAAGGACCGTTTTTCCTTGGCAAGCCCATCACTGTTACGTAGAACACAGGGAGTAAGTCTAAACTCTTCCACTTGGCCTGTGGAGTCAGCCCCACTGTGGTCCCAACTAAAGTTCCAGGAGGAATTCCGGTTTTATTCCCTAGGATATCTGATATTCAAAATATCACTTTGCCTGCCACAAAAACTCACAATACCCCAGAGATAACATCTCATAAAACTAGACTTTTGCATGAACCCAACCCTTGTCTTTCTGCCTAGCATATACCTTCCTGGTTCTTCCAGACCTAGATCAGATATTTTCCATCTGGGGCTTGTCTGCTGCTTCCTCCATGCTTATTAAGTATTTTACCTTACTACAGAACACGTAGCACAGTACTGGGACTGTTTTGGCTTTTTAGTCCTCAGGAAAGAGATTTTCCTATTTAGTTCTGTATTTTTAGCTCACAGCCAAAGTATTACTTAAAAACCATGGACAGGTAAATGTCTTCTGTGGCATAGTAGTGATACGTAAAAAAAAATCTTTTATAGAAAGCCTTATTATTTAAATCTGGAATCAAAGAACTCTAGAATATATATATATATATATATATATATATATATATACACACACACATATATATATGTACACACACACACACACACACAAATCAACTTTTAATAAAAGCATTCAGGTAACTAACAAAATCTTACCACATATCTGTTGCTGTGGTAATAGGATCATAGTTCAGGATTTCTGGAGCTAAGAGCAAAAAAAATTCAAATTCAATACTGACAAATTTAAAAACATGAAAATTATTTTATAATAAATTAACACTAGAATCTTTTTAAAAATGTTGGTTTTATTGCTCTGTTAGACATTAGTTTGTGTTATTATACTGATTTAAGTTTTTCTTTTCGGGGGAAGAGAACCATATGTATTTACAATAACATCATGAGCAAATTCTGCTTCCTAGAAGCACTTTAAATTTTCAAGTAGATTAAATATCCCTCTTAAACTATCAAAAATTTAAATTCCTATGCAATTAATTTCCCATATTTAATTTCTCTGCTAATTTTTTAAGTGCAAAGTAAATTTTCTATAACTGGTAAATATTATCAGAAATTTCAAATTAGTAAAGTCCAAACTAGGATTTATGCTTGAATAATAACTTGTTTCACAGTATGGTTTCATAATTTCTCCATGAGAAACTATTTCCTGAAGCCTAATGTTTTTATGTATATATATTTGTCAGTCTCTGCCCAACACACAATCTATAACCTTACACATACTTCTGTGAGCTGTGATCTATAATTACAATCATTTATTTATTCTAGGACACTATAGCCCCTATTAGCATTCAAAAATTAGTAATTTGCTTTGTTTTCATTTGGGAAAGTCAGCTAGCTGCCTTGATGAGAAGACATGTTGTAGCTCTTCAATGCTCACAAGGGAATATCAACAAGCAACAAAAAAAAGTATAAAAAGATTATTACTATAACTTAAAATGCTTTAAACTTATATGCTGCTTCAGGTAACTTATTTTTTTTTCATCTCCATGATCCAATTCACTGATAAAGTACAATATCCCTAGATTATCTAATCGTATGATCTTTCTGGCATTTTTTTCCTTCAAAATCCTCCTTTTACAATCCTAGACAAAACCTCACATTTTTAACACAGCAGCAACAAATAGCAACAAGCAATTTTGCTAAAAATTCTTGCAAAACTAAAGATAATGTATATTGTAAGCAGCTTCAGAGTTGGGACCAGGACAGAAGTAGAAATGACATCTATCCAATAGCCAGGCTTCAAAGGCAATAATGGACCATGTGACTCTCTTATTTTCCTCTTTTTCCATTTTCTCCTCTTCCCTAACTTCCACTTCACCCATTTTTCTTTATGTACAAAGCCTTTACACGCAAACACTAACTTGTGAACTTATATGCCCAATATCCTGTGAATTTTGTGAATGTCTCAATAATCTTATATTCACTAAAGTTCATTTAAATGTGTCATAACCAAATTTCAATGTATGAAAATACCTGAGCTAAATATATCTGGAATTACATGCTCTAAAATATGGTTTTATAGAGGTAACATTTCATTGATAAATTTCAAAAACGGTGTAGAAAATAAAAGGAAACTCTTACCTAAGTATTCTGGTGTTCCCATGATTTCCCGAAGTTCACATGCATTTCCTATTTTTCGAGACATTCCAAAATCTACAATTTTTATATCTCCAAGAGGATATATGCTGCTCAATAATATATTCTGTGGCTAAATGAAGCATAACAAAAAAAATGATATGTAATATACAACAATAAAAGAATATTATGCTCAGATTGAAAGTAAATTGTTTAGCTATTACACATTTCATGAAGTCATTTACCAAACATCTACTAACTACTATTTAGGAAAAGCTTTACACTCAATGATAAATAAAGTTAAAAAAATATTCTGAAGATTCCTAGTTTGGACAAAAAGGAAGTTAGGTGAATATGTAAACTGATTAACTGATTATGAGATATACTCAGAAATAAAGACAAGACTACTTAATTCTGCCTATTATAAACGCTAAGAAGCTTTTGCTGTAGAGATGATATTTAAGCTGAACCTTATAGGATAAATAGGAGTATGTCAGTTAGAAAGGCATTCTAGGAAACAGCATGAAAAAAGGTATAAAGGAATACAAAATGTATTTTCCAGAAACAGAAAATGGCTCAGTACAATATGATGGTTCTGGGTCTGACTGTTGCCAGATTTTTAGCTTAGACAATGAGATAGATACATGGAAGGTTTCAGCCATTGCTTCCCAGAACCATGTGACTTTGTTTTATAAAGCAAAGGCTTGAGGTTTATTACAAAATTCCCTGCCACTGTCATAACCCATAGGGCTGCCAAGTGCCGTTCCCAAAGTCTGTGAGAAGAATCATTAACTTTGAGAAAACCCCATGCTTGTTTACTATTAAATCACAGAGACATTAAAAGAGAAGAGCTAAGGGTAATTAGATCCATTGTTGTCAACCACAGGCTTTAAGCTATATAAAGCCAAGCTTATTTGCCATCCCTGACTACAAGTGCTGTGTGGTGTTATGTAATACATGTGACTGGTCTGTCCTTAGCAAGAAAAAAAAAAGGAAACCCCAACAGGAAATTTGTAGGGGCATGATTATCCTGATATTTACCATATTGGTATTTTTCCAATAACAAATTGGTAGGGGACATGGGATGGCTATTAGATAGTAAATACTACCCACTACCCCTCCTCCATAGGGAGGCTCAATACAGATGAATAGATTTTCTTTTTCTTTTGAAAATGGGGTAAGAGGAAGAGAGAAAGTAAGTCTAGTTTGAGACATGTACATTTTAAAGTTTCCACAAGATAACCAAATGGTATCTAATCTGATCTGATCTGATTGGAGAAAATAATTTGGAGTTTAGGAGAAAATCCTGGGCTAAAGGTAAGAGAACTGGGGAATTATCATTATTGTGAAAGTGACAGTAAAGGACAAAGGATCATTCAATAGGGAGACAGTATAGAAAAGAGAAGAGTCCAATGTTCAAAAAATAAGAGACAGACTGATCGAGATTCTGGATGGCTGTGGAGAAAAGATAAGGAGAAAGGATAATAACATAAGAGGGTTAAGTGGTATTTCAGGGCTGGAGTAAGCAGCCTGAATGGTCTGGGGAGCAAAAAAAGGAAAAGCCAAAAGACTAAAAGTCTCCACGGAAAGATGAATGAATACAATGGGAGCAAAGAAATGAGGACTAGTAGGTGGTTATCTTCAGAGATGGAGATCAGACTAGAGTATTTAGAGGTATGACCATTTTACAGGATGAGAAAATCCAGGGTGTAAGAGTGAAATGGAGTAGGATAAATGAAGGATGAGAACATGTTTAAGAACGCAGTGATTAATTTGAGCTGCTCACACATGTCTTCTCCTCTCTGCCAATACAAAATTCAGTCCACGTAGCACATGGGTAAACAAAGAGTGCACCACTACAGTACAGAGGGGTATGATCGGACTATTGCTTCCTACCAATACCAGCTTGCAACTATGCATTGGAGCAGAAGAGACAAAGATGTTGTGTTACTTAAATGGTACATATGGTACCTTACCTTTAAATCAAGGTGTACAATGTTATTCTGATGTAGATAACAAACTCCTTCAAGTATTTGTTTAATGAGCCTGATAATATCATTTTCAGAAACCATTTCAGCCAGCTCAGGCAAACACAAGTTGAAAATTTCTCCACCCGCAGCACTGAAATGAAATTCAAATAATAGAAACATGAAAAATCACTGACCTAAAAATGACAACTTTTAAGTACTATAGAGCTATTAAGTAAAAGACAAAGCCATCTAAACTTTAGTCTCTCTACATAGCTATATATAATTAAACTGGGAGCGGGAGGGAGAGATCTTTAAGAAAGAATGTAAATGGCAAGACTATTTCAAATTTTGAGTACTGATATTTGTATAATAAAATAATAATATAATAATAGAGTTGAATTGCTTTATAATGCAATAATATTATAGTCTGCTTTAATGTTACAATAAAAATAACAGCTAACACTTTGAGATCAGCTCTGTTCTTCATTTTATTCATTTATATAGAGACATAAATATCCTCTCTTTTGATTCTCATGGCAACTATATGGGGTAGGTGGTTAAAAGTTCCATTTTACTGATGAAGAAACAAGTACAAAGAGGTTAAGCTACTTGTACTAGGTCGCACGGTAAACAGGGACCAGAATCTGAATCTGTATAATATGGGTAAAAATATGCATTCTTAACCAATACTCTGTATTGCAGCTTCACAAATCTTTTATTATTATTTTTAAAAGAACTGAAAATCTAAAGAATGTTGACAAAGGCATAGAAAAAAGTCCTTAAGTTTGGGATCAGTATAAATTTAAATCCCAAATCTGCTATTTACCAGCAATATAACTTAGGATCAGTCACTAATTTGGCTTTCACCATCTGTAAAACAGGGTTATCACTGAATTCAATATTTTTTTGAGGACTAAGTTGAAAATTCAAAAAAAATCTAGATGGTTATTCAATAAATTTATACGTTTAAGAATATCTCAAGTAAAGCATATTCTATGTGATAAAATAGGACAGTGGCATGTAGAAGGTGTTCAGTAAAAGTGTTTGTCAAATGAATCAATGAATGTTGGAATTGGCAGCCATTCTTCACAGAGGTTTAAATTGAAATTCAGAAGTCTCATTGACTGTGGAAAAGAAAGAAGCAGGTCATATGTATTAGGGGCTCTAAGAGGAAAACATAATGGTGGTCAATTTGAGTCCTACACTGGAAGTCACAGGACTGACCCTTCACATTGCAGAGGTAACCTGTAACTAAGCCATCTGTACCAATCTGTGCCAGTTAGAGGCTGCAGACATTTGCTGCTTTGCACTTTATCATATTCCAGAGAAAACAGTGTAGGACAGCTGGTAAGGAATACTTGTGAAACCTCCAATCATACTTACACTTCAACTTCCTTCAACTCCTGAAACTCTGAGAAAATTCATAAAAATTAATACCTGTCTCAAGGTATCATGGCAAAGACAACCTGAGTATTAAAAAGTTAGTTTGCTATAAAATTTATAGTCATAGAACTGAACTCAAAAATAAGGCATAGGAAGACAATATGAGAAATTCATGCTCGCCTACAAAAGAAAAAAATTAATCTTTATGACTTAATAGGCCACCCTTGGTGGCCCACTGATCTGCAGGTCTGATATCACAGCCCTGCTCAAGGTCTGAGGGAAGAGGGGCTCTCCAGGCCAGGCAGCTAGTGACACCCTCACTCCTTTCCTTTCTGGTTACATTATTTAGTTTTAATGAAACAAACCCTCTCAAAACAGAAAGTGGTCTAAATATTCCTGGAGAGATTGCAGATAATGCAATCATAAGCAAGTAAGAAAATAAAGACATCATACTTTAGATTCTTAGAATGAGTTCTTAACATGAATTATTTGATAAGAAACCAGACCAAATAATTTGAAATAAAAGACAACTGTCTAAAATATGGATTTACATCTACTATGAAGGTATGAAAATCCAGTGTGTAGGGGTGAGAGGGAGTAGAAGGAATGAAGGATTAGAACATAGAGGGATGATGGTTTTTTAAGAACCCAATGATTAATTTGCGCTGCTCACACATGTGGTCTTCTCTTCTCTTCTCTGCCAATACAAAATTCAGTCCATATAGCACACATTCACTAAAATTAATTCAATAGCCAGAACCCTCCACTAATTAAAAATTCAAAAAATATAAGAAACTGAAAAAAGAATGTACAGCTCCCTGGTGCACATATGAGCTAAGACAGCGGGTTGCTTATAGGGGTACCTACTAAAATTCAAGACTGCCTGGGTTCTGTCCATTCTGGCTCTGCTGCTAACTAGCTGCGTAAACTGGGACAAAATGTTGCCTTTGGGTCCTTTACTGTAACACAATGATACATGATGAATAAGACAGCTCCTACTTTACTGGATTGCTGTAAGAATTAAATTAGATAAACCATATAAAGTATTGAATACAATGTCTTAGGGGTCAAAGCGATCTATAAGTATTTATCACAGTGTCTGACACATGGTAGATATTCAGGATATATTAACTATTACTAGAATGAGTCAATAAATTTTAATTCCAAGCCTAGCCAATATATAGCCTTTCCGAATTTGGGGACTTCTCACTGAACTCTGATTTTCAAAGGCAATTTAAAAAGTCTTTGCTAAATTAAAATTCATTTTTTAGAAACATTATATCATATATATAAAAATACACACGATATATTCTTAAGTGAAAAAAGAGAGCTCCAATAGAATGCTCCCAAACTCACAATTTTGTTTCCAATGGTACATAGGCACAGACCAAAACAGAAGAATAATTTTAAAATACAGGAATATGTCATAAAAGTAACCACAATTTACATATGATTTCTATCTTCTATATCCTCTAAATTAAACACAATACATAGGTATTACTTTTGTAACCACACTAAGTATCCAGAGGGTTTTTTGTTTGTTTCAATAACAAAATCAAACAAATATTATGACTGTCAGCCAAACATGTTGTCCCTTCTTTTCTGCTTGGCAAGCTGACCAATGTCTTTTGTAGGACTGTCATTTTTCCCATAAAAGAGGGACCTAGGTAGAGCAATGGGAAATAGAAAATTAGGAGGAGCTAAAAGGAAGGAAACAATTAGGTGACACAAGAAGCAGATTCCAGAAGTTAGCAGAAACTAGAAACATCATGGAAGCAGTGAATAGTAGACAAGCGATGCTTTATTAAAACAAGTCACCCAAGAGCGGTGACTCCTAAGAAGAAAATAATCCCTCCAAAGTCAGAAAAGACACCTATATTATTATCATTGCCCTGGAAGGTACATTCAGGTGTATTTCCTCTTTTACTGTTAGAAGAATTTGCCCCTTGATGGGACATCAACCAACAAACTTAGAAATTTGGAATATCTCCATTCATTTGCTTATGTATTTGTATATACATTGTGTGTGTGATAATAGTATTTTAGTACCATTCTAGGCAATCAACTTTTCCTGGTATATTGCTTTTTACAAATCTATAAATTAACTGCTTCATCCTTAAAATAACTGAATACTAAAATTAAGCTAATATCCTTTTTTTTTTTTTGCTAATATACTTTTAAATTCAAAAAGGCAATGGTGCAGGTTAACTGCTAAAAAGGATTATTATAAATTATAATGCATTTTTAAACGAATAATTTCTTTAGTTTATTATGAAATAGATTTATTTTACAAAAAAAAAAACTATCAGAGCCTAACACATACTAAACATAAATTTAACTAATCTCTTCCAACTGTTACAGATGTTCAAACACATTTTATAGACATTAATAAATGTGTCAGACTGTCACTCAATAAAAATACTATTTTAGAGTCAGATGTGATTATACTAATTAACAAGCCAGTTGGCTTAATCATGCTCTATCCCCATGCTTAACCTGATGAAATGTTGAATTATTTGGGTGTTTTCAGCTTTTCACTGACTTGTGGGAAGAGATATGTTTTACTTCTTATTGCTATAATTCCTAACAGCTTTTTCACATGTCACATAAATAAATGTGTTTCTTCAACAAACAACGTGGTAGGCATACCTTCACCATCATGGAAATTCACCCTTCTATCCTCCATGAGTCATTTACCTTGGATGTGTTTTTCAAATAGATGGACAAAATACATAAATGATTTCAATTCTACATATCCATCAGATAGTTTTGCACAAAAACTCATCAACTTTTTATGCTAATAGCAATGAAAATTTACTTGTTTTCCCACATTCCCCAAATGTGTTGTCATTTGGTTTTTTTGTGTGTCTGCTGTTTAGTTTTTGTGTATATCTGAAAATATTAGAATATACACTATGTTCTCTAATGTTTTATTAACAGAAATCTTTACAAGTTCTTGTCATACTTTTATCACTCCTTTTTTTTAAAGATTGTATTTATTTATTTAAGAGAGAGAGGGAGGGAGGGAGAGAGAGAGAACAAGCAGGGGGCTGGGGCAGAGGGAAAGGGAGAAGCAGACTCCCCACTGAGCAGGGAGGCCTATGTGGAATTCAATCCAAGAGTCCTGGGATCGTGACCTGAGCTGAAGGCAGATGCTTAAATGACTGAGCCACTCCGGCCCTCTATCACGTCTATTCTTGACACTTCAAGTCACCTTATCCCGCCAATTAAGATACGTACTATAAATTTATTTAAATTTATTAAAGTATATACTTACTACTCCAGTATCAAAATGATTTCACTGGTATTTTCATAGACTTCATGAAGATTAATTACATGAGGACAAGACTTTGCCAATTCAAGTATGGCAATCTCATGTAGAATCTCTGCTCGACAATCCTGCCCTCTTCTTCTCTTTTTTAGAAATTTTGCAGCATATTCTTGGCCAGTAGATTTTGATATACACTGTCTAACCACAGCAAACTTTCCTCTGGGGGGAAAAATGAGGACAATCAATTTTAACTTCTGCATAAAGAACAATATTAGTATAATACAGATGCAGTTACAATTCTAACTTAGAGTTAATCCTTTCAAACAATGATGCCATTAGGAATTTATGTTTTCTTAACTAAACTAACTAAATCAAATACTACATGTACTTTTATAAAATTTATAGGACTATCACACAAAAATGAAAATAGCAAATGTAATAACAGGATATGATAGAATTATATTGGTTCATCACTATTAATATACTACATTATCACTGTAGGGGGAGATCTCATCCACATACCAACTCCATGCCATACTCTTGAGACAAATTTTTGTGATTAAAAATGTAACAATCCTGTATCATAAATGATATTCCATTTTGTATCCTGGTCTATTTCCAAAGACTATGCCCTTAATAGAGTGCCATACTAACTCTAATCAAAGTAGCTTCCTTCAAAAACAAAAAATTAAAATGAATGCAAAAATGAGTATTTGATATTTAATTTTATTAGTGTAGTCATTTTGCCTTTCAACACCACTTTTAACAATCTTTGAAGTTTTCTATTACTAATTTAGCAGTTGTTTTACCAGTAAATCTCTTAATATTGCCCAGTGTTTATGAAGCCTACAACAGATATCAAAGGTGTGTCCTATGGAGAGTGTCCAGAGACACTTCACAATCAACTGAGAAAATTAATAGTTATCAACAGCTGTGTAAAATACACCCATCAAGGTCATGTCTATCGTTTTAGAAATATGTATTTAGCTCTCTCCAACAGAAGTGCTTAGCATCTCAGCCAATATTTAAAAAGACACTGGCAAATGTGTATTCTAAGCCTGATTTGCCCCAAATCTAGTTTCCCAAAGACCTAGAGCTATTTTCAGTAAGACTAAGACACTAATAAAGGCTACTGACTGCCTACCCAGAAAAATTTACACATCCCTCAAATAGAAAGTTTTACATACAATTCCAGAGGGTTTTCAGATTTCAAAGCTCATCTGTAAACCTTCTAAACCTGAGTCCAAGGGATCCCAAATTAAGAACCTGTATCCTAAGGCTCAAATTATTTCGTAGATACTAACAAATGAGGTATAAATAAAGAGTCTTCAGGGAAGAACTTTTGTTCCACAACTCTTCTTTCCCCAATTCAACTTCTAACACAGCATATCAGGTGCTTAGCAAGGAAAACTTGGTATTTAGCGTGGGGATGAGGGACAAAATAAATTGCTTGATTGTATTTTACTTGCTATTCTGTAGGGCCAGGAAGACAGATTCATTCTCTTTATTTCCCAAATTTCTTCAAAATTGGTGCCAGTGAAAAGCCTGGAAAACCAAGCTGAAAAAGTAAAGCTACTAATACCAAAAAAAAAAAAAAAAAAAAATGACCAAGCTACAACTTAGACTCTTCTACTTTAATCAAAACTACATCAACTCAGTAAGTTTGCATGCACAAGCCTGATTCTTAGAAAGAACCTTTAAGATTTGGAATGTTTAAACTCTCAAGGTATTTTTTCACTGTGCGCAAATGTAATACAGATCAACGCATTTCAGTGAGCACACAAAAAGGTCATCAGTCTCTACTCTGCATTCGAATCACCCATGTTTATAGATTTTATACTGGATAAACTGAATCATACTAAGATTAAATGACTCCTGAAAGGTCATATATGGAACTGGAGTGCCAAGAATCAAATCATGGAATGTAAATTCCTAGCTTTCTCTTCTAACCACTACAAAACAATTCCTCCCTCTAAGACAGTTTTTTTAAGAAGTGCGAATCACTTAGGTCAATTCTCACTTAGATTAGAAGTGAAAATGTGTCTAAAACAGAAAGGGAATTTTGAGGTTCATGAAGAAATTTACCTTGTAAAACTTAGTAAACAGAAACTAGTTAGCCAAGAAAACTGTCCATCTAAAAAAAAAAAAACTGTTTATACTACCAATTGTGACAATTAAGTTCTGCTCTAATTTTATAATTATATATGCAAGCCAGGATTTTCTCGATGAGAAAACTTAACTAGCAATTTTTTAAATCTAATTCCCCCATATATTCTTATGAAGTGTTCTTAAACAAGTACAGAACTCATTAAACCAGTAAAAAGGTGACCAAATGATATTGGTAATTATTTGTCAGTGTTTACAACTGAGTAAAAGCCCCATGAAGGCACAGATCCTATCTTTCCTAATTACCACCGTTACAAAATTTACACTTTGAGAACAGGTAACAGAAATTAAAGTATCTGTTGAATGAAGGCAAGAGTTACACACCTACTACAATACCATATGCTACGCTATTTTGCATCCTGTGCTTACAGCATTTATATTTTTTAAGGCTTACTTGAGATTCCAATAACATTTCACATATATATTCATTTAGATACTGTTAATTACCATAATTATCAGATGACTTAGGAAGAAAAAAATGAATCTTTCCCATTCTAAAATGCTAATTGTGGTTTAGAAGTATAAAAAATAATCTCTTATATGCAATGTTCCTATATCAAATTTAACAAAAACACTTAAGAAAATTAAAAACACTTAACCATAATACTTAATTCATACCCTAAAAAGGCAAAGCCAACTAGATTTTCCAGCACTGAAAATGTCTAGTAGTTACCCTTCTGCATTCTAGAAGAGACAATAAAATGTGAAAGGAGGGGGGAGGGTAAGCCACAAAGGAAACTGACGTTTATTTCTGCATCTGCCTCACCCTTCTAACCACAAGTACTAAGAAACTTTGCCTCCGTTGGGGGAGGGATGGAAAACTCTTAACCAAAATGTTAAAAAAAACAGGAACAATGCAAAGCATTTTGAGAATAATCTAAATGAACTGTTAATTTTTACATATTTTCTTTTAATTTGCTAAAGGAAAATAAGTTCTTAAACACTAACATCTTAAAATTAATTTTAAAAAGTTGATTTAGAAAGATTAAGAGTTCTTTACAAACACCTTTGTAGTTCTCCACATGCTAGCTTATGTTTACATACTTTAAAATGCAAAGCCTCAAAAGAAACAATATTATTATCCTAATTTTCATTTTGCATTAATATAGGATATTAAAATTGGTAACAATATTGGAAGAACTTAAAGAAGTCATTGGCAGTGAAAGATCATGATTTCCAATGATCAAGTCTAATTAGAAATATCCTTCCTTCCTTTACCACACGATTCATTAGCCCAGAGAATAATGTTAGGTCTTTCATAAAGATATTAGAAGATAGAACGTTAGCAAACTGAATTTGCCTCAATCAGAGTCTATCATGAGTTTTGCTCTAAAATGTTAAAAAATACACCTGACTCCAGTTTATGCTTCTTATTTATGACAGTACCTCATTTACAAAACCACTTGAAATTATTAACATTGTCCTCCTCAAAGTTTAAGTTCTCCAAAACTCTCAAAGAAATATTTTATAGAATTTCAAGACCTGTAGTATCTCTATTTTGCAAAATTAATTTAATAAATGTATGTATATTCACCCATCAAAATACTAACTTAGAAATATGGAAAGGAACACCCTTTATTGTGTATACTGTTCAAAGCTTTTCATATTCAGTTACCTGGTCAAAGCAGTTTCCAAAAGTTTTTGCAATAGAAGGAAACTTGGAGACATCTAGTCCACCCTCTTATTTTAATGAAAAGGAAATCACACCACTAAGTAGATCACACAAATTTAGATCCAGAATAGAGACAGGTCAATTGACTTCCAGTTTTTTGTTTTGTTTTGTTTTGTTTTAAGATTTAATTTATTTATTCATGAGAGACACAGAAAGAGAAGTAGAGACATAGACAGAGGGAGAAGCAGGCTCCCTGCAGGGAGCCCAATGTGGGACTTGATCCCAGGACCCCAGGATTAAGACCTGAGCAGAGGGCAGACACTCAACTGCTGAGCCACCCAGCTGACCCCTGACTTCCAGTTTAATCTGTTTTTTACTAAGATACTACATGAGCCATATGGTATATATTTGACATGGCTGTTAAAAAAAAATAAAGAGGGAAGAAAACTCTAATAAAGCTTTATGGTAATCTAGATATTAAGATATTGACGATATTGTGTCCACTCTAATCTTCTTATTGTAAGACTGACAATGAAAAATACAAAGTGGTCCAGAAGAAGGTAACTGGATCAAGGATGGCTGCCTGGAGATTAGGTCATAAGATGAGCATTTAAGGAAAATGACAGTGTTTAACCATATTCACATCTCTGAAGGATTTTCACATGGACATTATATGTAGCTATACAAAAGAAGAACTACGACTATTGGGTAGATGTCAGCAAAGAAAAGAGAACCTTCTGTGCCTAAGAGGCACCCACAAAATGGAACAGACACATTCTGAGGTAATGAGTTCCCCTATCACTGCAGCTTTCAAACTGAAACTGGATAAACCGCTTGTCAGGAAAACTGTAAGAAAGATTGCTGCATAAAGAATTAGAAGACCGGGATCCCTGGGTGGCGCAGTGGTTTAGCGCCTGCCTTTGGCCCAGGGCGCGATCCTGGAGACCCGGGATCGAATCCCACATCGGGCTCCCGGTGCATGGAGCCTGCTTCTCCCTCTGCCTATGTCTCTGCCTCTCTCTCTCTCTCTCTCTCTCTGTGACTATCATAAAAAATAAATAAAAATAAAAAACAAAAAAATTAAAAAAAAAAAAAAGAATTAGAAGACCACTGACCACCAAAATCCTTCAAGTGCAAAGATTCTATAACTATTCAGTGTGAGATATAGGCAACTAAAAGAAACTTACTCCTTCCTGTTATAGTGCAAAGAGAAATAATTACAGATTTAGGACCAAAGAATTTCCTAGAAATATTCTGAAAGGTTTTAAAAACTGTATTTTGCAATACATCACTAAAACACCAGATATTTTGCACATAAAATTAATTAAATGAATATGCCAGGAATTATGAACGATGCTTTCACATTTAGTTCTCAGTCTAATGAGCTAGATATTATCATCCTTATTTTGCAAAAGAAAAACTGCACCCAACATCTGACAAGGCTAGGACTTGTTACCCTTCACATAAAAGATCACCAAGAACAGAATTACTTTTCATGCTTCAGTCAACTGTTATTTGCACACTGAGATTTTCAAAGATAAAAATCAATCACACTATCTTACTATACATCGGTCAAGACAAACATGGACTTAATAAGCCATTTTAATTAAATATTTGCCTCTAGAACTAAAATCAATTTTAGTATATGTGCTGCCGAAGCGAGCACTAGAACTAAAATCAAACTGAAGATACAGAAACTGATCATCATCTTTGAATTCTTTGTTAAACATCTTTAAAATTCAAAGATGCTGAACACATAACAAATAACTCAGTATATTTTTATAACTTCCATGTTTATTTAAATGGTAGTGCTAAATGGTCTCGTAGTCTCAGGTCACCCCTTGACCTTTAACACTCTCATTAGGCCAAAACAGATCAGAATTAGTCTAAGTACAGGGTTTTTTGTTTTTGTTTTAAAGATTTTATTTATTTATTCATGAGAGACAGAGAGAGAGAGAGAGAGAGAGAGAGAGAGAGGCAGAGACACAGGCAGAGGGAGAAGCAGCTCCATGCAGGGAGCCCGTGGGACTTGATCCCGGGACTCCAGGATCAGGCCCTGGGCTGAAGGCGGCGCTAAACCACTGAGCCACCTAGGCTGCCCTAAGTATACGGTTTTACTTATAGAATATACATTCTTCAGCAGACAGAATTATACTATCAAATAGAAGTTAATTCTTTTTATTTAATTTAGGAAAAAAAGAGGAGGAGACTTTCCTTATTATTATTATTTATTTTTTTTAGCCCAGCACAATATCCTAGGAATTAAAAAAAAAAAATTTTATCAAAAATTGGTAGCGTTCTACTAAATACTTCACAAATATTATCTAATTTAATCCTCGTAACAACCATAGAAGGTAGATACAATTATCTTCCTCCCAACTTCTCTGGTGAGGAAAATAGCATTAAGAGGTACAAAAATGTAATCGAGGTTACAAAGTTTGGAAATGACAGAGCCCTGATTTGGACTTGGCAGTCCACCATGCTAAGCTCTCTGTTGCCATGCACAGCATCAAATAAGAGCCCGGATCTCCTATCAGGGCCCTGAATCTAGGTGGGATATTATCTTATAAACTCACTAACTCTCTAAGATTTGATTTCCAAGTCAGTTAAGAGTAGACCCTTCTAATAAGAGCAGAGATGATGACTTTCTAATCATTTTTTTAATGATCAAGTGAATTTTATAGAACTATAGACCCAGAAACAGCACACACATTATAAAATTTCCTTACCTTCCCAGCTCTTTAGATGTAAGTGTATAAAAATTATTAAAGTTTTCCATTTTCATTGGAGTTTGAGGAGTTGTAGTTAGCAAGCCTGAAATACTTCGGCAATCAAATCTTCTCCTCGACATGTTAGATGACTCCCAGGTATGGTTCTTTAATCACTTATTTTTACCTATGTTAAAAAAAAAAAAAAAGATACAGGATATAACCTAAATGCAATTAAGTAGAAAAAAAAAAGATGTTATCTCAGACAGACAGGATGTACATTACATTTTACAGCTCCAAATATAGCTGTAAGATACAACCGAAAAAGAAAAAAAGATTTAAACAGCACATTCTACTCATAAGGAAAAAAAAAAAGAAAGCACACACATCCATTCTATTATTTCTATGGTATTTGAACTAAGTTACTGACTTTATTTCAGAAGAAAGCTACTATAAAAATCCTCAAGACTTTCCAAATTTTTTAAAAAGTTGTAATAAAATTTTAATACACTCAATTTCATTTTTAAACTCTCATTCTTTAAAGTTATATCTTCACATAACAAGATTTTAACATAGCAAAATGATGATTATTCGTTTTAAATTTAATTTTAGGGCAGCCCAGGTGGCTCAGCGGTTTAGTGCCGCCTTTGGCCCAGGGCGTTGTCCAGGAGACCCGGGATCGAGTCCCACATCAGGCTCCCTGAATTGAGCCTGCTTCTCTCTCTGCTTGCGTCTCTGCACCTCTCTCTCTCTCTCCTCATGTGTGTCTCTCATGAATAAATAAAATCTTCAAAAAAAATTTAATTTTACATGGCCAAATTTGGTGGTGAATTCACATTTTGTGAGTTATGTAACTGACTTCTGAATGACAATAAGAAATAGAACTTGGTTCACAGACTACCTACATTTCAGTATTAAATTCAGACTTTGATAGGTCTTAAGAGTTTTTTTCTTTTGGGAGAACAGAGAGCTCCATAATGTTGTTGGATAAGTTACTGACTATATATGAAGCCTTATTCTACAATTCTATGATCTTGAACTCATATTTATCTGCAACTTTGTGATATTTACATGTATTCAGTTTTAACAACAAAACCACCACTTCATATTAATTAAATTCATATAATAATTGTAGATTATATATTTTATAATAGTCAGGACTTCCACCTATGTGTATCTAACAAAAGATCCAGTATCGTTCTTCTAGCACCCTCTTTCAATAACCCCCTAGGCTTTTGTTCTTTCTCTGCCACATTTTTCTTCCACTTATTTCCTACTTGACATGTACTGTTCTTTATCTTCCTAAATTCAAATGTCAGTTATATTCGATTTAATAACAGTGTGATAAGAACTCAGTGTTTTCAGTTTCCACATATTCTTGGTTTTGTTCTTAAGTCAACAAGATTTTTTTCTCTAAATCTGTTGGTCTTTGGAGAAACAGAGACCTAACTAGTTTTGGTATACATTTCTATAGTGTAAGGGTTGCAGCGTAGTATTCTGAAAATAACATTTGGAGTAAATCACATCTGGGTCTAAATCCCATTTATCCATACCAGCTATGAGATCTTAACTAAATTATTTAACTTCACTACTGTTATGGACCAATTGTGTCCCTCCCTTCAAAATTCACCCACTGAAAAACAGAAACAAAAACAAAAACAAAATTCACCCGCTGAAGTCCTAGCCCCCAGTACCTCAGAGGGTGACTATATTGGGAATTAGGGCCTTTAAAGCAGTAATTAAGTTAAAAATGAGGTCACTAGGGTAAGCCCGAATCCAACAGGACTGGTGTCCTTATGAAAAGTGATTAGGCCACAAAAACACAGAGATGGAAAACCGTGTGAAGACATAGGGAGAAGAAGGACATCTAGAAGCCATAGAGAAAGGCCTCAGAAGAAATCAACCCTGC
Source organism: Canis lupus baileyi (assembly GCF_048164855.1). NCBI lineage: Eukaryota > Metazoa > Chordata > Mammalia > Carnivora > Canidae > Canis > Canis lupus. The sequence goes on along the minus strand of NC_132873.1, from coordinate 25,059,899 downwards.
CAACACCATGATCTTAAATTGTTACTGTCCAGAATTATGAGAAAATAACTTTGTTATTTAAGTCACCTGATCTGCAGTACTTTGTTATGGCTGTGTGGGAAATGAACATAGCTACTTTAAAAATAAAGAAAAGAAAGAAATACTTCAAATGTCTACAAAGGGATACAAATATCCTAATAAACACTCACTCTTTCGATCTTATTGCTTTGTCATATTTCGTTTAAATTAAAAATAAGTAAGACATCATAGACACAGCTGAAGTTGGTCCTTTCTTTCCCTCCCCAGGTTATATTCCCACTAGCACTGGCTAGGAGAGCTTATCATTTCCTTGCCAACATGCATCCCATTCAGGCCTTTAATTTTGGCTACTCTAGTGTGATGAAGGGAAAGGAAATTTTGTGATTTATTTTGCATTTCTCTGATCTGGTGAGGAAAGCTTCAATTCTGCTTCCTCTAAAGTATGGATTATAATAGAATCTATCTTGCATAGCTCTATGGATTAAAATCAAAATATGATCTACTCATGCAGAATGACACTGGTACAGTGCTGGTCAGGAAGAGTGTATCATGATTGTTCAGAGAGGAAATATTGTTAATATTCTACCCAAAGATACTCTCTGTATCTTCCCTGGCTACTGTTAAGTAGTTGCACTGTTTCCATAATACAAAACTCTCATCCCAGGTTAGCTTAAACTTAACTCTTAAGATTCTTTTTTTTTTTTTTTTTACTATGTTTTGATAACCTGTATACTTTCTTAGTTCTGATGGCACTCAATCACATTGGTCACATATTCCTCTCAGAAAAATCAAAATGTTTACCAATTTCTATGCTCAATCTATTTTTTTTTCAGGTCATCTTTGGGCTTTTACAGGTTTTTTTCCCTAAATTTAGAAGTCTATAAACATGCCTGCTTATGAGTTGTACATTTATACAGAAAGAAGGGATGTACCTGTATCACGGATATAAACTGAGCTCATTCCCAACACTGTCCATCAATCAGGCCTTGGGAAATATAAGGACATGTCAAGTTCAATCATAGAGACAAAGTATAGGCTCTGGATTCTGAGATGTTCACCTCACCTAGATTCTAGAATCTAAGATGTTTATCTTATGCTGTAATATATCAGCTACAAAGTGATCTATTCATAAGAACTCTAGCAGAACTAATTTTATGAGTAAGAATTTTCTGCTCTCAAGTTTCCAAAGAGTCAATATGGATCTTAAATGTAATGAAGATTTATGCTCAGTAAAATATTATTTATAATAATGAAAAAAACAAACTCATTGAATGAATGAACCCCAAAGTCCAAAAAGTATTTAAATATACCTAAATAATAGGAAACTACATATTCAAAAATCATGCTTTCAAAGAATATTTTTAGCTCCTATAATATTAAGTGAAAAAAGGAAGACACAAAAAGTATATACACTGTGATAATTTTGTGGCAAAAACATAAAAGCAAATAGAAGAAAAGATTGGAAAACTAAAGCAAAATGTTAATAGTGGTTATCTTTGGGTGGTGGCAATATGGCAGTATTTATACTTTCCTAGTATTTAAAGTATCTACACTAAGCAGGTACTATTTTAATAATGGGCAAACAATTAGCAAATGCCTTTGGGTAAAAAAAAAAAAAAAAAAAAAAAAAAAGGTGGCTGTGAATATATACGACTAGACTCTAAATGCAGAGACTTATCCATTTGCAATAGCAAAATATATTTTACACATTAAAGGTTTACTTGGTTGTAGGTTGGTTGAATTAAAAATAGTCTGCTTTGATCCCATCATTAGTTACCCACTACCTATAAGCTAAAGCCCTACTGCATGACACACAAAAGCCTCTGAGGCCAGGTACATACCAGCATCATTTCCTGCCACATTCTTTTTTTTTTTTTTTGCCTTCACATGTCTGTTATATTTTTCAGTCTGAAATGTTCTTTATACTTTTCCTTAAAAGGCTAAGTCTTCTCATATACCCTTCATATCTTGACATAGAAGGTCACCTCACCCACAAAGCTTTGCTAAAACCCAGGTTGGTTAAATGCCTCTCCTTTACTTTTCAAACAAGAGGAACAGGAGGACCCTTGACAAACCTCTTCAACATGTAACATGTTAGACTGCAATTCTCTTTAGTGTCTAAAGGGCAGTAACATGTGCTTTTGTGTCTAAATTCCCAGCACAGTGCCTGGCACCCAGTAGGATTTTTTTTAATGTTTGACGAACTGAACTATAAGGATTATCATATACAGCAACAAGAATTTCTAGGTGCATCTCATATCTTCAAGGGCTTAGCAAAACTTGAGATCTATCTTGATATTATAATATTGGAGCTTCAAGCAGCTTAATCTCTGCTTAATCAATATTTGGCTAAATAAATACTCTAAACTGCTATTACAGAATTTCAGTTCTAAACAGGATAGCCATAAAGCCTAGAAACACGGATAAAATTATTTTATCATATATTGTAATGTAAATACCAACAGACCATTTGTTTTGTATTTACCTGTCGTTCCAGACTAGGTGACCACCTGTTTTTAGGTGAATACCTACTCCGGCTAATAATATCAATATTTTAAAAGCTACTGCATTCAGGTAATTCAGATATTTGTCCTGGTAAGGACTGACAAATCTGCATCATTAGCATCATGAAGTAAATTCAAAAAGCAATGGCAAACAAAGCAAGGCACAAGATTACAGGGAAACAACTGCCTCTTTCTAAGTCAGCATTTTGTAGCCACCAAGTTTTTCCTAAGAAACAGAGGAACTTCAAAAAACAAAACAAAAAAAAAAAAAGAAAAGAAAAGAAAAAAAAAAGAAAAGAAACAGAGGAACTGGATATTTATTTATTGAGCATTCATCAAAATAAAGAATTTTCTGCTAGTATAGCAGAAGAATCCATTTTTAGTCACTGACTAGAAGTAAAGGTATTGGGATACCGTAAAGGATACGGATGGAGATGATTTTCAATTTCAAGAAAGAGACTGTATTTCTTCTTCTAACTGTATTCTAATAATAGGTTTTGTTTGTTTGTTTCTAAAGATTGAATAGAAAGAATAAGTCAAGAATTTTATCCTTTGAAAATCACGAAAGGAAGCCAGCTAACTGACTGTACCCGACCAAACCAGGCCAGTGTACACAACCCAAGGGCTGAAGTTCCAGGTAACAACCCCAGGCCTGGGCAGCCCCAGTGGCTCAGCGGTTTAGCACCGCCTTCAGCCCAGGGCGTGATCCTAAAGACCCAGGACCCACCTGGGGCTCCCTGCATGGAGTCTGCTTCTCCCTCTGTCTGGGTCTCTGCCTCTCTCTCTCTCTCTCTGTCTCTCTCATGAATAAATAAATTTTAAAAAATAAAAAAAATTGCAATGTCACAACATATTTAAAAATATGCATTTGTAACTTAATTTATAGGTACATTTGTTAACTGAAGTATTCAAAGAAATAACCTTTGAAAATAGTCTATCATAGAATATAAACTACTTAGAAATAAAATCATAGAATTTTGTCACCAATATGGTGGAAAACTAAAGCAACTGAAACATTTAAAGTTTTCCCAAGTGGAAAGGGAGTATAAAAATGACTGTGAATGTTTCTGGCACAATCAATACCCACAGAATGCAAAAGAATTCTTAAAAAAAAAAAAAAAATCAAACAAGGATCAGTCAAAATCTTTTAGAAGCAGTAAATCTAGGAGCACTGTGCTTAGCTGACAATCTTATATACAGGAAATATACACTACAAGATAAGAGACATACAATTTTCAGGCAATTTTAGGATTTAGTGAAAGTGTTAGGATTGATTTCCTTGATTCATGGGTTTTAAATTGGGTCCCTTGCATACAACAGGAAATTTGTGATAAGGGTATTCTCTCTTAATCATCAAATCCAACAGCTTCAAAACAAAGGTTTCAAATACATTTACATTTTTACTTAACTGGTAACATAAAAATAAAGATGTTTGACCAGAAACATGCCATAAAATGCCTGTATCTTCTTCAGATTTGTTATTAATGTGCTAAGACAGTGATCAATTAGTCCACACTTGAGTTTCCTAAAAACTGATTCTATCTTAACCAAATTGTAATTCACTATTCAGAGTCCAAGAGCAACTACAACCATTCTGTCCACACACAAATCAGAACGACTTTAAAATCACTACACAAGAGGGTGCCTGGGTGGCTTTGCAGGCGAAGCCTCTGCTTTCATCTCAGGTAACAATCCCAGGGTCCTGGGAGCCAGTTCCCACCCTGGCCTCCCCAGCAGGCAGGGAATCTGCTTCTCCTTCTCCCTCTGCCCCTTCCCCTTTGCTTTCACCTGCCAACCTCAAGTAAATAAGATCTCTACAATAAAACGACTACAACACAAGTTCTACTTTCAAAAATTAAATATACTGCCATGTAAATATACTTCACTTCAATTTTAGACCCATCATTTAGAAAATGACCTAAGCTGCATGTTATGTAGCTCGCAGATAAAGCAGCTATTAATCCCTCCACTTATTAAGATATTAGAAACTGTGAAAAAGAAAAAAAGAAGAAAGAAACATCTCACAGAAGGAGGAGAGGGGAAGAAGCGAGGTCTTAAATGAGGGCACTGCTTTTACTGACCAACTTTTTCAAAAGTACAAAGCTCTACAGATAACGCGCGGCTTAGTGTTTATGAAACAAATACTGGAAGTAGTTAAAAACTACTTCGGGACGGTTTAGTACAAGACAATAAAACAGTGTGTCAGTGAGGAAGCAGGCCGATGACCTTTCCCTTGGATAGACCTGTGCTCTCGCGGTGGGCCCCCAGGGAGGTGGGCTCCCCACGGCTGGGTCCCCAGGGCCAGGCTCCTGATGGCCAGATCCCAGGGCCAGGCTCCCCATGGCCAGGTCCTAGGGTCGGGTCCCCATGGCTGGGTCCCCAGGGCCAGGCTCCCCATGGCCAGATCCCCAGGGAGATGGGCTCCCCAGGGAGGTGGGCCCCCAGGGAGGTGGAACCTTAGGGAGGTGGGCTCCCCAAGACGGTGGGCTCCCCAAGGCCAGGCTCCCCATGGCCAGATCCCCAGGGAGATGGGCTCCCCAGGGAGGTGGGCTCCCCAGGGAGGTGGGACCCTAGGGAGGTGGGCTCCCCAAGACGGTGGGCTCCCCACGGCCGGGTCCCCAGGGCGGCGGACCCCCAGGGCCAGATCCCCAGGGCCGGGTCCCCAGGGAGGTGGGCTCCTCAGGGCCGGGTCCGCATGGCCCGGTCCCAGGTCCGGATCCCCAGGGCCGCAGCGCTCGCCCAGGCAGCCGGGGGAGGGCGCGGGGCGCAGGGTGCGCAGGTCCAGGGCGGCCGCCACGCGGGCAGCGCCGCCAGGTGGGCCCCTCCGCGGCCCCGCAGGTAAACGTTCCGCGGGCCACAGAGCGGCGGTGACGCGGTGGAGACCCGCCCGCACACGTGCCGGCCCCCTCCTCCCCCTCCCCCCCTCCCCTCCCCCCTCCCCGCAGCCGCCGCGAACCCCAAGCGCCCCCCACGAGCACAGGAGGGCGGGGGGTCCGGGCCGCCGTCACCCAGCCGCACCGGGCGGCCCGTGGCCCGAGACCACTGCAGTCCGTCTTCTCCATCCGATGCCTTTCTTTTCTTTTTCTTTTTTTTTTTTAAAGATTTTCCTGACTTACCCTTGGAGACCCAGCGAGGGAGGCGACACGCGGGCACGGGGAGCGCGCCGCGGGCCCGATCCGGGACCCGAGGTCACGCCCCGGGCTGCCCCCGATGCCGCCGCCTTCACAGCACCGCCCGCGAGCGGGGCCCCGAGTTCCCCCGCAAGGCCAGCGCGAACCCTCCGCGGGGAAGGCAGCGGCCCGTGCCCACCCCCGGCGAGGACCGCGCGGACGCGGCGCGGAGAGGGGGCGCGACCCCGGGAGCCAGCGAGGCAGGGCTGCAGCCGCAGGGCCGCGCCGGCCGGGGTCGGGGCTCCGGGGACACGCAGGGAGGCCGGGTGCGCAGCCCGAGCCCCGACGGCGCGGCGGGACCAGGCCCGCGGTCGCGCGAGGCGGGGGACACTGACCCTCGGGCCGCAGCCGCTCCTCCCGGGCGGCCCCTCCGAGGGGCTCCCGTCCCGCCGCACGCCGGCGGCCAGCGCACGGCTCCTCCAGCTCCGGCCCGCCGAGGCGCCCGGCGCTCCGCGGTGGCGGCGCCCCTCGTCCTCTTCGGCGCCACGGCCCGCAGCTGGACCCGTTCCCCGGCGGGCGGCTCCCGGCGACCGCGGCTCCCGGCGGCCCGACTCGCAGTTGAGGTTTGAAAACTGCAGCCGCGCTGCGGGGCCGGGCTGCACGCTAGGCCCCGCCCCCTCGGCCGGGGGAGCCAATCCGAGAGCGCGCCGGGGGAGGGGCGGCCACGTGACGGGCGGGGCGGGGCGCCGGGCGCGGCGCGTGCTGAGGGGCGGGGCTGGGGAGACCCCGAGCCGCGGGAGGCCGTGGCCTGGGCTGCGGGGCGAGGCGGGGCGGGGCGGCGGAGCAGGTGCGGGCGCCGGGGGTGTGGCCTGCACGTGGGGGCGGGGCGGCGGAGCAGGTGCGAGCGCCGGGGGGTGTGGCCTGCACGTGGGGGGGGCGGGGCGGCGGAGCACCTGGGGGCGCCGGGGGTGTGGCCTGCACGTGGGGGCGGGGCGGCGGAGCAGGTGCGAGCGCCGGGGGGTGTGGCCTGCGCATGGAGGCGGGGCGGCGGAGCACCTGGGGGCGCCGGGGGTGTGGCCTGCAGTGGGGGCGGGGCGGCGGAGCAGGTGCGAGCGCCGGGGGGTGTGGCCTGCGCATGGAGGCGGGGCGGCGGAGCACCTGGGGGCGCCGGGGGTGTGGCCTGCACGTGGAGGCGGGGCGGCGGAACACCTGGGGGCGCCGGGGGGGTGGCCTGCGCGTGGGGGCGGGGCGGCCGAGCAGGTGCGGGCGCCGGGGGTGTGGCCTGCGCGTGGGGGCGGGGCGGCGGAGCACCTGGGGGCGCCGGAGGGGGGTGGTGGCCTGCAGTAGGGGCGGGGCGGCGGAGGAGGTGCGGGCGCCGGGGGTATGGCCTGCGCGGGGGGGCGGGGCGGCCGAGCACCTGGGGGCGCTGGGGGTGTGGCCTGCACGTGGAGGCGGGGCGGCGGAGCAGCTGGGGGCGCCGGGGGGTGGGGCCTGCAGTGCGGGGGGCGGGGCGGCGGAGCACCTGGGGGCGCCGGGGGTGTGGCCTGCGCGGGGGGGGGCGGGGCGGCGGAGCACCTGGGGGCGCCGGGGGGTGTGGCCTGCAGTGGGGGTGGGGCGGCGGAGCAGCTGGGGGCGCCGGGGGGTGGGGCCTGCAGTGGGGGCGGGGCGGCGGAGCAGCTGGGGGCGCCGGGGGGTGGGGCCTGCAGTGGAGGCGGGGCGGCGGAGCACCTGGGGGCGCCGGGGGTGTGGCCTGCGCGGGGGGGGGGGCGGGGCGGCGGAGCACCTGGGGGCGCCGGGGCAAGTTGCGGGCCGGGGGCTGAGACGGGCGGGGCCGCCAGGGCGTTGCGCAGGGCTCCACGGCCGCCCGGGTGCACCGGGCCTGCGCCCAGAGCGGTCAGTCCGCGAGGCGTGAGTACGTGCAGCCTGGAGAGGAGGAAATACGGTCAGTCCCAGCTGCTCACTCATTCCCAAAGGTCTGTGCCTCCCAAAGACTTGTTTTCATTTTCCCTGTGACATGAACCCGCCCTGCACGTGGGCACCCACTCTGCTCAACTTGGAAGTCTCGACAGCACGTGGGGACTCCTGGAGGCTGAGCCCCACCACTGGAGTTCGCTGGGGGACCCTGCGTCCTGAGGCGCGGCTGAAGGCCGGTGAGGAAGGTCTGGAGGACGCACGCAGGGGGCCGTGGAAGAGATGGAAGCCCAGAGCAACCAGTCAGGATCTGTCATGCCTTGAAGAGAACGGAAAAGGCTGCAAGTTCTGTGCGAGACACAACTGAATTTGTCAAATGCATATATGATCTAGGATGGGTTGCAGAGCATATTTATAGTCATTGTAGAAGATTACAGGGAAATATATTGAGAGAGAAACAGTTCTTTTTCAAAAGCCTGTAACATTCAATCAACATTCACTTACTTATTTAAGATTTATTTATTTTACTCAGAGAGCGCTAGCGTGAGAAGGGGCAGAGGGAGAGGGACTCCTCAAGGAGCCTCCCCGCTGAGCGCCGAGCCCAACACGAGACTCCATCCAAAGACCCTGAGATCATGACCTGTGCAGAAATCAAGAGTAAACTGCTTAATGGACAGGGCCGCCCAGGTGCCCCCCAGTCAACATTTAAAGAGGAGAGTTTCTTGTTCTAGGCCAGTAAGCCAAGAAAATTCCCATGAAGCCATCTGTTGACTTTCTATACTGTATTTTTCTTAAGATAAATGCATAAAATGCCTCATAATCATTTAATGAAGTCGGCTTGTTGTTACTTAACTGATTCATCCCGGTCCAATGTGTCACTTGGAGAATATTGCTTACATCTCTCCTTGTTGCTAACAATTGACATGACTAGAGAAGTCTACAGTGAAGATGGGAAAGAAAAAAAAAAAATGGGAAAGAAAAAAACCCCAAAAAACCTGCATGCTGAAATGGACTTTTCAACTATCATCATCTAAGAGTTCACAAACCAATGAGACTCTTCCCATCTTTGCTGTTATGAACACTGGGGTGGCATCCCAGAGGTCTCAGTACCAGCACTGGAACCAGTAATCTGTAGGAATCTCGGGACTACATCATCGTGATGATTTGGGGTGTTTGTGTGTGTGTGTGTGTGTGTAATGCTAGAGCTCCTCAATTACAGCATTTGATCAATTGCCAGCTCTTAATCTCCACAAACATCAATCTGCCTTCTCATCTGTCACTAACCCAGTCCCACAATCACTTCACACCTAGAGGCAGACCTTCCTCCACCACTGCTTTAAAGCAGCCCTCATTGCTCACAAGCCCTGGGCTCTAACCAATCAGCTTCTAGAGGATCTTTTCATATCTTGCATTTACTGCCCCTGCCTGGGCTCCAGATTTTCACCATCCGCCTCATCAGCAATTTCCAATGTTAAGAAGGGCTACCTACACTCTGCAGAAATCAGAAATCTTTGCTGATTTCTTTTTTCCGCTCTCAGCCTGACCCACCTGTTTGCCCTACACCGCTTGGTGCAGAGTTCACAGTATATGTGTTCCTTATGTTTCTCTTATGCCCCTAAATAGATTGTTAACCCTTGTACCTGATGTCAGGTTTGCCAGCCAGGATTTAGCTATCCAAAGGCGTTATCCTAAGGACATTCAACTACACTTGTTTGGCCTCGGGCACTGTGGTTCAAGTAACAAGGAATTCCTGGTGCTGAGGAACAGACTGTACCATCTGTGGCCTTGCAATAAAGTTCAGGAGTCACTTATGTCCCTCCATCCAATCACATTTACTTAAAGTCATTCATAGCCTTTTCTTTTTTTTTTTAATATTTATCTATTTATTTATGATAAACATAGAGAGAGAGAGAGGCAGAGACACAGGAGGAGAGAGAAGCAGGCTCCATGCCAGGAGCCCGACGTGGGACTCAATCCCGGGACTCCAGGATTGCGCCCTGGACCAAAGACAGGCGCCAAACCACTGAGCCACCAGGGATCCCCAGGTTCATTCATAGCCTTTTCAAAGGTGCATGTCTTGTTTTTATTCCCTTGAGTAGGAAATCTTCATGTGACCTAATGGTCATTTTGTGGGCATTGTGTCTGACCACACAGTTCATTAAGTCAATCTTCAAATGCCACATACTGACCAAGGATGGTGGTTGCTATGGGCTGTGTACCTGCCAAATTCATATGTTGAAGTCCTAACCCCTAGAACCTCAGAACGTGACTGTATTTGGAGATAAGGTCTTTAAAGAGATAAGGTAAAATGAGATTATACAGGTGAGAGGTAATCCAAGATGAAGAGATTACACCAACAAGAAAACGAAAAGACAGCCTACTGAAACGGAAAGAAATACTTGCAAATCATATATCTGGTATATTTAACATTCAAAATATATAAAAAGATCATACAAACTCATAGCAAAATACAATCTGATTTTAAAATGGGCAGTAGATCCGAAAAGACATTTTCCTAAAGAGGTCATACAGGTGGCCAACAAATAAATGAAACGATGCTCAACATCACTAATCATCAGGGAAATGTAAATTGAAACCACAATGAAATGTCACCTCATACCTCTCAGAATGGTGATTACCAAAAAGACAAAAAAAAAAAAAAAGCAAGTTTTGGTGAAGATGTGGGGAAAGGGGAACCTGTGCACACTATGTAAATTGGTGCAGCCATTACAGAAAAGTATGTAGGTTCCTCAAAAAATTAAAATATAACTACTATATGATCCAGTAATCCCACTTCTGAGTATTTATCCAAAGGAAACGAAAACATCAACTCAGAAAGATATATGCAAAATAAATAAATTAATTAAAAATAAAAATTTTTTAATATTTAAAAAACAAAAAAGAAAGATATTTGCATTCCCATGTCCACTGCAGCATTATTTACAGTAGCCCAGATATGGAAACAACCAAACTGTCCATCAGTGGATGAATGGATAAAGAAATTGCGATGCACATACAATGTAATATTATTCGGCCATAAAAATGAATAATTCCTTTTATTTATTAATAATAGTAATAAAGGAATAATAATCCCACTTGTATGTGGAATTAAAAGCAAAACAAACTATAACACCAAGCTCACAGATAAACAAGATTGGTGGTTTCCAGAGATGAGGGGTGAGGGAGGTGGTAGAAATGGGTGAAGAGGGTCAAAAGGTAGAAACTTCCAGATATAAAATAATTAAGGAAATGTAATGTACAGCATGATGAGTACAGTTGATAATACTGTATTGCAGGGGCACCTGCGTGGCTCAGTCAGTCAAGCACCTGCCTTTGGCTCAGGTCGGGGTCTCAGGCTCCTGGGATGGAGCCGCTTGGCAGGTTTCCTGCTTCTCCCTCTCCCTCTGCTCCTTCTCCCTGCCCTCCTCCCCCCGGCTCCTCTGTCTTACATAAATAAATATCTTTTAAAAAACAATACTGTGATGCATATTTGAAAGGTGCTAAGAAAACAGATCTTAAAAGTTCTTATCACTAAAAAAAAAAATCTAACTATGTAAGGTGACAGATGTTAACTAGACTTATTGTGGTGATTACTTTGCAATATATATCAAATTATGATTTGTATGCCTGAAATTAATATAATAATATTACCTGTCAATTAAGTCTTGATTTAAAAAATAATTTTAAAAAGAGAAATTACAACACGGCCCGAGGGATGACCATGTGAGGACGCGGTGAGAAGGCGGTCATCTGCAAGCCAAGGAGAGAGACCTCAGAAGAAACTAAACCTGCTGACATCTTAATCTTGGCCTTCTAACCTGCAGAACTGTGAGATAATAAACTTGTTTAAGCCATCCGTCCTGAGGCATTTGTCACGGCAGCTCTAGAGGACTAACACAGTGGTCCTTCTAGGTGTCTGCAAATGGATCAGTATATGTGACCGGGGCTGGTGGTCCTTTCTGTTCAAGCCACGATATTCACCACATTGTGCCCAGGGAAAGTGACCCTCCCTAAGCACATTCTGAACACATAGTGACCAGAGATATCTGGACACAGCCTCCCTGATAGCACATTTATTCCCTCTAGATGCGGAGGAGGGTGGCATTTTACACAGTGAAGAAGGCCCGAATTTGACAACCGTGCCCTTCACATATGCTCTGTCTGAAGAAAGCCTTACTTTCGTGTCAAGATCCTATGGTGTAACCCATGTGGAAAGGACAGACACAACTACCTGTCTCCAGCTGAATTAACCAGGAAATGGTGGCCAGGAGAAAGGCAGCCAGATGGAAGTGGGGAGCAACAGGCTCTGAAGGGGCTTGACTCAAACCTCCACTCAACAGGGGTCCTCAGGCTGAATGGACACAAGCTGGTCCACATAGAGGCAGGAGTGCTGGGTGTACTCGGGTGGGTAAGTCACAGTGCTTTATCCACGGTGCTTACAGTGCACCCCAGTTTCGGCAGCACTGGGGACCACAGAATCCTCACAGCCCCTGGCTCTTAAAACAAACCCTGCCAGCAAGGTTAACTGGGGGCAAGTCTCTTCTGATGAGAGTAATGACTCAGACTGGTACTGGGTGATACTATTCTTTTCCCCAAAGAACCTATGACTGATGATCTAGTCGCCAATCAAACCACCCACCACACCACAGTTTGTAGAGTATAAATTTCCAAAGCCATCCAAAAGAAATGTCGTGCAAGCCACACGTTATTTTAAATGTCCTACAAGGTACATTTTAAAAGAAAAACAGATCAGATGAATGTTAATGATATATTTCACTTAACCCAGTATATCCAAAATATTGTCATGTCAACAGGTAATCAATATGAAATTATTTTTTTTAAGATTTTGGTTATTTATTCAAAACAAAATCAGAATCTGATTTTCTCACACAGCCATATTCTGTGTGAGAAACACACAGAGAGAGAGGTAGAGACACAGGAGAGGGAGAAGCAGGCTCCCTGCGGGGAGCCCAGTATGGGACTCAATCCCAGGACCCCAGGATCATGCCCCGAGCCGAAGGCAGACGCTCAACCGCTGAGCCACCCAGATGCCCCAAATATGAAATCATTAATGAGATATTTTACAACCCTTTTCCCCCCATATTGTCTTAAATTCAGTGTATTTTATACCACGCCTTCCAATTTGGATACCAAAATTTCACTGGAAACATGGTATTTAGATTGCACAAAATTTACTGTTGGAAAAAGAAAGATCATATCCCTGTTGTTTCAAACATAAAAGTTTTCAGTAACTGAAAGCAGTAGCGGCTTCTTAATTCAAATTTAATGAAAATGAAATACAATTGCGATTCAGTCATATCAGCCCCATTTCAAGGGCTCCGTAGCTGCATGTGGTTGGAGGCTGCTGTACTGGACAACACAGGTCCAGCGAGCTAGAAATGCGTCTTCTAATTGCTTCTACAAATTGTTTAATGTGACACTAGGCACAGTGGAGGTGCTCAATAAATCATAGCATCAGAGCAATTGGAAACTTCAAAAATCCACAAGGCTCAGTAGCCCAATTCCTTTGTTTGAAAAGGGAGGCCACCCAGAGTGAGAGACGTGAAGGGGCTAATGGAAGAGCACACGAGTGAACTAGTTGGTGCATATCTGGACAAGAATTTAGGTCTCCTGATCCTCAGTCCTGATGTCTTTATATGTCATTATATCAGCCATATTTCAGGGGGAAAAAATCCAGATTTTTAAATTTATTTGAATAATCATTTGCATGATGTGGGCGAAGGAAAACATTCTTATATCCTAGGTACTTGCTAACCTGATAAAGACAGTGCGCTCTAGGTGACCTCGGGGCTCCTTCCACTTGGTCTGGGGTCTAGGTGGTTTAATCTGTCAATCCCTCTCACCTCAGCCTGTCCCCCCTTGGAGCTGCCTCACTGCACATCCCTCCTGCCCTTCCCCAGAGCATCCGGCCACATGTTTTGGTCCACAGCTGTCCTCTGCCAGCTGTCTACACAATTTGCTTAACGTTGTGCTTCAGAGAATCCCTTATATTTGCAAATCAAAGTATTCAGTAAAAACTGCAGCAAAGTCGTAGAAGAGCTGATACCCCCCAGCCTTGAACAGAGCCCTGCGGTCCTGCCTCATGTTAGCTGTGAAAGAGAGGATGTATGCATGGTTAAGTGTGTGACACCAGGCAGACCTGCATTCGTGTCTCAGTTCAGCCCAGTTCCAGTTGTGTGACTGTGGCAGCCCTCAGTTTCCTCATCTGTAAAATGAGGATAATAAAAATAAGAGCTACTTCTCTGAGGTTTAAATATGATAGTGCACACGGAGTACATTGTTGGACAAGGGTAAGGCCTCGGTTCGTGAGCTGTTGGTATTTTCCAGGGGCCTCCAGGCTCTCCCAAGAGAGAGACATATACATATGTCTGGCTCACTACTGCACCTGGTGACTAGCAAAATGCTTGAGATATAGTAGGTCCTAAATGAATGTGTGTCTAATGACTTTATAAGACACTTACGGTTTTTCTCACCTCTTATGACTGATGCCAAGAGAAATAATTAGGGCAAAAATATGGTAAAGTCGGTGATAAGGAAAGGGGAGAGGGAGGTGGCTGCTTCTGCCTTCAGCATCCACCTGGTGGACGCACCCAGCACCCAAGTTCAAAGTGAAGCTGTAGAGTCAGCAAATGTTGACGACATCCAGAGCTGTGTGCGATCAAGAAATTGGAGTCACTAGTGTTTAAAAGGAAGTGTAGGTATTGAGTAGAACAAAGAAATAAATGTAGGGTGTAAAGTTGTCATTTATTTGATTTGAGTAAATAAATGTCTGCTAGTTCTCCTCCCAAAATCTCCTTTCTTTTTGTTCTCCTAGGAAACCCCCTCTACCAATGGCATATTCCATGAATGGTGACCTGATGTCCCAGAGCACACAGCAGGTAAGACATAGTAAGGCC